>NC_085046.1:56707475-57007475 GCF_963662255.1 Cinclus cinclus
TTTCTGTCTTGAAAAACATACGAAAATATCTCAAGAAAACACCTTGAGATATAACATAATGTAGCATAGCATATTTAGTTTTGAGTATGCAAGTGTTCACCATAGTTATTTCTTTCACATCCTGGAATATGTCTATTTGCTGTCTCAGGAAGAATAATGTTGTCTGTAGCTTCAAAGAATAGTTAGTGTATGAAGCATCCCGAAATTCACATAATTGGAAACAGGTTGAAAAATTCTCCCTCATTGTCAGGACATTAAAAAGTTTCTGTGGTAGAAATTTTTTCTCAGAGAAACACCACTGTTTGTTGTAGAGCAGTGTGCAGTTGCTACTGCCAGGCATCTGCAGTCACTGTGCTCATGAGGTTTTGCTGTAAATCAGATGAGATTTTATGGCTAGATTATTTATTTTTATAAAATATCACATCTTATTCTGATCCTTCTTGAGAGGAAAAAAAACACAAGACTTGTTTCAAAAAGTTGCTTTGTTGCTTAGAGTGAGGAGAGGACAACTTGCAGTAGTGAATTGCCTTGCAATGTGCCCAGTCAAGAGTAAAGCTTTGAGTTGTAAAATTCAGTTTGTTTAGTATCAGGCTGATCAGTTTCTCCCTCCTCCTGGTGTCCAGTACAGCAGTTGAGATTTTTACATGGAGTTGCTACATGAAGTGACTGGGATGGATCTTTGAAATAGGGTTATTGATCAGTTTTCTAATTTACTCCTTTAGTGGTGTGATGTATCAGAATGTACTTAAAAGTTTTTGATCACTGAGGAGGTTATTTTGAACCTATCAAATTAATATTTTTGAATACGATACTACCATTGTTGTTGCTTTGGAAGTATCTGTGCAGGTTCTAGTAGCGGGTTTACACAGAGAGTAGTAATGAAGCACACTTTTTTTTTCTTTTTTCCCAACAGAATGCAAGTTGTGCCAATTAAATTAGTACATTCTCTACTCAAAACCATTTTATGCATGTGCTGTTCTTTCTACTGTGGGATGGGGTTGTGACTTGCCTCTGAGGCAGGGCAACCAAGTTTGTTGCTAAAGGATCCCTTTGGGTGGATTAAAGTAGAAAAATGCTGAACAACTGATAGGACAAATTGTGTTAGAACTGCTTTGAAACCATAAATGGAAAGCACCGTAATGGATTGGAAAGGGGTGTATAGGTATTCTCAAGTGTGTGTAATCCCCCTAAGAGAACTGGAAATAAAAAAGAGGAGAAAAGATTACCACCTGTGGTTCCAGTGATGTGTGGGTAATCATGGTCTGTGGTTGTGATACACAATGGGAGTCCATGAGAGGTGGAGGCCTGCATAAGCGTCAGAACTTGAGGTTTTTGTAACCCTCATCCTTCCAGTAAACACCCCAATACCTCCCCCAGGAGGAGTTCTGGACATGTACAATCTTTCTAGAAGATCCTGGAAGTCCAGCAGTGTCAAGCAGGGGTGTGAGAGTGCATGTTCAGGGGCTAGACAAAGTTTCTGAGCAAAGGTTCTGAGTAAACTTTCAGAGGTTTGCCATTTATGGTGCATGAGAGAAACTAGCATTAAAAATCCCCTTAGCCTGTCTCTGCAGTTAAATTGCTTAACAGCGGCTTCTCCTTTAAATCTAAACCAGTTTGTTTAAGGCAAAATTTAGTCACAAAGTTAAAGTAGTTCACTGCAGACAGTGCTCATGTGTACACAGGATAGGCTTGATCTCTTCCTTGAATACTGCTGATTCTATGTCCAGCAGTGTGTGAACTCTATAAACAAGATCACACATACGATGTCATGTAAGAATTGCAAATACTACAGAGTAGGTTTTAATTCCCTATGACACACTGGGGTTTGGGATTTGTTGATTTCTACTGTCTTATTGGAGGGAATATTTCCATTTTATAAAATCACATAATTTAAATTTCAGGATACTGGGCCATCTTTTCCCTTTTTCAAGTATTTAGCACAATTATAATAAATTTAAATTATTTGTCTTTAGATTTTCCTAAATGAATGTGTTTTGTCTGCGTAATAAATGAGTTACTGTGTAATAGAAAAAACTGATTTGAAAGGTAACAAAACAAAAGTATAATGCAAAGAATCATGCAACATTTGGATATTCTTTCTTGTTGTTAGAATAACTGTAAAACTGTATAATTGACATCTTCAAAGGACTGCCAACCGCTCAGTATGTTTATCTTAGTTGTTCAGACTCCTTTGTGCATAGGATATGTTGTGCTTTTTTTATTAAGGGTTCAGCTCTGACTAAATAATATCATTAAAGACAAATTCTTGTGTGATTGGACTCAATATTTATAAGAACAAACAATTTAAAAGTGTATGCATATTAAATCATAAACTAGAAATGTAGCGAAGAGCTCCCTTGTTGTATTTATGGCAGGGTATGCTTATAACTTGCTTGGAAGCGCAGCTGCTGGCTCAAACCTGCAGGTTATTTTAAGCTGAGAATTGCACCTGAGTGGGGAATGTCTGTGCATGGTTGTCCTGCTTTTCATGACTGTGAGTTACTGGCAAAGACTGAAACAAAACATACGGACCTTCAATCATACCAAGAATGATCCTTCCTGATAAGAAAAATAGGAAATGTTTTAATGATCCAAGTCAGAAAGTGTTTGGGGAGAAGCTCTTTGCACACGCATATGCCATTTTCATGAAAAAAATAATTGTGAATAACAACATCACTTCTCTATAAGGAAAGCATTTCTGAAAGCGACTAAGATCTTTTACGGAAACATCACTTGAAAATATAGTATTAAATTTTTATTACTATTACATATTATCTCTGTAAACAAAAATAAGAGGGAAAAAAATCTTAACAATATTTTTCTGTCTTAGACACTGTACAAATCCACCAAAAGATCAAGAAGTGTGATGGCAAAAAGCTACCTTGGTATTCTTCAGGGAAAAATGCTCTAAAGCAAAATTCTGTGACAGCAATGATAATTCCAACAAGTACTGAGCCTTTTGGAGACGATTGTGCTGAGAACAGGACTACTGAAGAACGTCTGCACAGTGATGAGGATAAAACTGTAGATGTAATAATACAGCCAGGAAGGGAGCACAGCATTTCAGGCCTCTCTGATCAGGAGCAGAGAGACCCAGGTGGAAATGTGATGGATATACTGAATTGGGCCAGACCTCTCCCTGCTCTGCTTTCACCAATACATCTTTCACCACTCAGTAGACAGGTGAGTTTCAGAATGCATCTGACTTGGCACTTAACTTGGTCATAAAATTACTGAAAAAATTATTTTATATTCCTTTTTTTTTTCTCTCTTTTTTTTAAATTCCTCATGCACTGAAAGGATCTCTGTGTGTTTAGATCCATATGGATACTTCTTTAACCTTGTAGCATACTGCCTGTGGAAGGGAGCAAAAACATAACCTTCAGAAGTATATATGTCATGGTTTAACCCCAGTCAACAACTAAGTACCACACAGCTGCTTGCTGACTTTCCTACCAGCAGGATCCTGGGGAGAATCAGAAGAGTAACACTGAGAAAACATGTGGGTTGAGATGAAGAGGCTTTAATAGGAAAAGCTGTGCACGCAAGCAAAGCAGAACAAGAAATTCATTCACTCTTTCAGGCAGTCAACAGGACACCATCATGCATAATGGTGACTTGGGAAGATAAATGTCATCACTCCAAATGTCCCACCCTTTCTTCTTTCCCTCTCTTTATATGTTCACCATGATGCCAAATGGTATGGGATGTCTCTTTGGTCTGTTGGGGTCAGCTGTCCCAATTTGTCCCAATTTTGTTGACCAGGCTTAATTTCTCAAAACCACTGCATGCAAGGGCTTTAAGTGTTCTTGTTTAGAAAAGTAGTAGAAAAGTTTTATCCTAAAAATGATAAAAATGATGGTTTAGATTATTAACTTTTGGTTTTTTTGATTGAAGGATATGTTGTTTGGAGAAGTCACAGATTCCAGTGATGAAGAAGATGATCGCAGTACTTCTGCAATGGAGGGTATTTTACAAGAAGATCAAGTTCAGCCTCTGAGTTGTAATGTAATCAGCCCCAGTGATGAGTGTGACAGACAGTGCAAATCATGTGAGCATGGCTTGGATGCAGAAATCTCACTTAATCTGACTTGGAATGAAAAGTATATTCATATCAGTCCAAATATGTCAAGCGAGGAGAGAGATGCTGAAAGACAGCAAGCTGAAGGTGCTACTGTAATTGCAAATATGGAAGCTAACAAAGATTGTTTGGAGGAGAATTCTGAGGATATGGAAGCTGAGAACAGAGAACTGACTGGAGCAGCAGCACACGAACCAGAAGACATGGAAGAACAGAAAGGAGATGGTGAGGATATGGATAGTGAAAAGAGAGATTCTTCAGCAGATTCTACGTTACAAAGTTTCAAACCTCAGAATCAGATAGAAAAATACAGTGTGGTAGAGCAAACAGAGGAGAATATAACCTTAAGCAGAGCTGTTGATAATGAGGGTGTACATGAAAAATGTGGTGAATTAGTGAATGCAGAGAGAGAGAAATTAGTAGCACAGAGAGAAACTCCCAGAGAAGCATCTGTTCCACAAAGTATTACTGATTTGCAATCTGAGCAATGCACTGTGCTTCAAAGAGAAGATGCTGAGGAAAATTCTGATGTGTTGATAGAAAATAAAGTGGTTGAAAATAAATCAAAAAATGTAATCAAATTAACTAATATGGCTGGAGCTATTGAGATCTCTGCACACTCCCAGTGCTCTGAAATAAAATATGACAGTGAAGAAATTCTGGAGAAACAAGATATGCAAACAAAAGACAAAATGAACAGAGAATGTGAACCAGAGGCTGTTGAACTCTCTAGGCATCACTTACCTGTATCTTCTACTGAAGGAATCAGAACTTTAGTCTTTCCAAAAGATGAACAGCTCAAAATTGAAGACATGAATATAACCAGAGCTCCAACTACTGAACTAGCTGTGGAATTTAACAGAGAAAGTGTTGTAGAAGTAGCTGAAATGTCAGAGCTACTCCATAGTGCAGAAAATGTAAAATTAGTAGATAAAGAGGAGGGGGAATATTTGCAAAGCAAACCACATCACGAGGAAGATAGTAATAATTTGTCTCAAAGGAAGTCAGACTTGGAAAATATACTTGCACTACCAAAGACAGCACATATTATTGGTGCAGAAAGCAGTGTAGCTAAGTGTGAATCCTCCGTGTTAGATTTTACAGAAGTGAAAGGTGAAATAAAACAATCTGAAAACTTATGCAATATGTTAGAAAGTGGGCAGTCCAAATCTCAAGACTTTAGAGTATGTGAATCTCTAAAGACTGAAGTCAAAGTTAATCCAGAAGATTGCAGAGAGGAGAGCAGTGAGTTGTTAGCAAATGGGGGTACTATTGAACCTGTCTTACTAGAAAGTAATCCTACTTCTCAGGAACAGTTTGCAAAACCTCTGACTGAGCTCTTGATAACTGAAAATGTTAAATGTGATGAAATAGAGGGAAAATTAAATAAACAAAGCAAGGAATTAATGACTGAGACTTGTTCCAGTTCACTGAAATTGGAAAAGAATGTTGTGAAGAAAAATAATGTTTTGGAGATCATTTGCCAACCTGCTTCAGAAATGGATTATACAAGTGGCTTGGCCTTTTCTACTCAAAAGGACTTGGAGAAATGCTATATAAATAATGAGGAAACCAATTCTCCTGTGCAAATGGGAATTGGCTTGGAATCCACAAGACCTCCTGATCTAAATTTCAATCTTCAGAAAGTTGTGGGTTTCCTCAAAACTAATTTTGCAGGAAAGGCTGATTTTTCCTGTACTTGGGAAAACAAGGGACATATAAATTCTATTATGAGTAGTACATGTAACTGTTCTTCAGAAAACTTAGAAGAGGGTGCTGAGATTCTGTCTGCTGAAAACGTCAACATGGGCAAAGAACTGGGCTGCCCTGACAGAGACTATGCACACAAAAATGAAGTGGAAACTTCAGATAAAGAGCAGCCAGTAGATAAAGAACCTCTGGCATGTGTTAAATCACAGATCATGCATGCAAGCTCTTACAAGAACGCTTTTCTCCTCCAAAAGTTTGATTGTCAAAAATCAGGATGCAGGGCTTCTTTGTGGAAGGTTAGAACAAATCCTTCTAGAACTGATTCACTAACAGGTGGGGGAGAAAGTAAAGAACTGAGTAGTTCTGAGAGTTCTGGGGAAAATGCCGTAATAAGATGTAAAAGTGATTTTGATATGCCAGAGCAGAGCAGTGACTCTGAAGAGAAAGACTGTTCTATACAAAATGTTAAGTATGTGAAGTGTTCTGAATGTGTTCCAATGTTCAGAAACAAACTGAGAACTTCCAGGAGAATTGCAGTGGATGCTCTGGAAACTGGTGCATTTGTTGATGCTGATTACCAAGTTTGTGAGCATCATTCAGTGATGCACCCAGGAAATACTTTCACAGTTAGTCACCTAAAAGCGGGCACTGTAGTAGGTGTGGATACATACTGTGAGGCAAACAACTCTGGAGATACTGAAAATGAGTGGTCAAGTGTGACTGGGGTGGGTTATCCTGAAGACTCAGCCTCTTGGAAGACAGAATGTATATTAGTAACCTCTGAAAATACTGAGAGTGCTAATGAACTCATGGTGGAGTCTAACCTAGCTAGATGCATCAGTCACAATGAGGAAAGTCTATTAAAATCTGAAACATCAAAAGAAAGCCCTGTGATGCCAAATGCTTCCAAAAATAGGTTATCACTATGCAAGCTGTTAGGCAGATTCTCAGAAAATTGCAGGCTGACTGTAAAATCCAGTAAATTAAATACAAGAATGTTAGCACTTGGCAATTTCTTAGAAAAAAGTGATTCTGCAAAACTTCAGTCAAATGGGGAACAAAGTCTGTTGGACAGTGTTGACATGGGGGTCTCAGTGTTTGAAGAATATAATAATAATCAAATTTACACTGCTTGCAACACAGGAGAAAGCAGCACTGATATTGTCATAGATAGTGGTAGAAAAAAAATTTTACTCAAGTATCTTCCAAATACAGCCCACTCTGATGTAAGGTGCAGTTGTCAAAGAGTTGAGCAGTTTTTTGAACCGCCAAAGACAGAATTTGAGAAGTTGCATATGGTGGAATCAGAGTCTTGTGCTCTCAAAAATAGCAATAAATTGAAGTGTAAAGAGCAAGAGCCATCTGAAATCTCGACTGTTTCTACCAAGACAGCTGCCCAAGTAATGCATACCCAGCTGTCAAAGAGACTGTTTCAAGGTAAAAGGAAAACAAAGACTCCTAAAGTTACTCAGCCAGTTCTTGCAAATGCTAATACTTCTGTGGCAACAAAATGCTCATCTGAGATGATAAACAAAATCAGGGAAGAGATAGGTCCTCCTCTGCCCCCCTTGCTACTGCCTTTGATTGCTACTCCTCCAAAAACTGCGTGTACTGTGTCCCCAGTAACGTCTTCTACAGGTCAATCCTCTTTGCTTTCCCCTCTTGATGACCTGATATCCCCACTGTGTGAAACTCCTGTTCTTCCCCTCCTGTCTCCATTAACAGATACTCCAACAGTAAAATCTGCTCTTTTATTTTCTCCTCCCTCACCCTCAGAAGTGGCAGTAGGTAGAAGGATTCGCTCCTCACCTTTGAAATTTTGTACTTCCATTCCAAAGCATGCACTTCCTGTTCCAGGAAGATTTCCTCTCTTTGCAGCAGTTAGTGCAGGTCCAGGTTCTCCTCAGGAGAACTCTGTGAAAATATTGGACACTATGTATCCAGAGCTGTCTGCAAGGGCAAGGACACTAAACATTCTGAAAGGCAATATTCAGCTTAACCGATGTGCTTTTTCAGACAGCCAAAGTTTGCCAGGACCTATATCTCAAACAGGTGGATTCAAAGCAATTGCATCTACATCAACTGCTTTTGTTAAAGCTGGGAGCAATTTGAAATCTGATCGTAGCAAAGATGAAGACAAAGATGTGCAAAATCAGCAATTGTTTTCAAGGTCATCAAATAATCCTGAAAAAAGGACACTGTTGCAGGTATCTATGCCAAGAAGTGCCAAAAGACTGAGGCTGGACAGTGAACCACCAAGGATGGAGCCCAGTGATACAGCTGCTGTCAGAAATACTAAAAATGCCATCTCTGAAATGCAGGAGGGTTTCCATGGTAAAAGCTATGAAATCAGTGATTTGTCACAGAGTTCCAGTTTAGAAGAATCACTACCAGTAAAGAAGGATCCTGAGTGCCAGAAAATTTCTTTGGCATTAAAGAAAGTTGCTGAATCCTGTTTTGACTTGTTACCAGTTATTAAAGGTCATGTGTATGTTGGTAATATCTCAAAGATTCCAGTAATGAGAGATGAAGAGAGAGAAGTTGTCTATGAATTTGCTATAAAAAACAAGGTAAGTGGCATAATTTTAAATTTTATGGTTTAATAATCACTTCTATGCAGATGGAAAGAGTATGTTTGTAGTGTTTGAATTCTCAATTGTTCTGGCAATCTCCTGTGCCAAAGTGTAGTCTTGAAAGGTTGTTAGAAATCTAAATTTGTATAACATAAGAAAATACAGAACTGCACAAGAAATTACTGTTCAGTGGTGTCCAAGATGCAAAACTGCACTTATAAATGCATATGCTTTTCTGATGTATGCATTAACCACTTTATATTTGCAGCATTTTTTGAAGTTTATAGAATTAACTGTTGTAGGAGTTCCTCCAAAATGACTCTATTTTTTTTAATTAAAAAGGATAAACTTCATTGTATATACTGGTATATAATTTCATTCTGTGTTTCCCTTTACTATTCTACATCAGGTTATTAAATTTAATTTTATTGGAAAATTCTTCCCTTATTTTATTTCTCAGAGCTTCCTTAGCATCAGTGGTGAAAAATTTTGCTTCAGTTGCCACCTTTCTCATAGATAACTTGTAGTCTACAGTAGAGCAATTCTGCAGCTGATACATGGCAGCATTTTGTCCTGTTCCAGTCCTTGTACATAATTGAGTTCTCCTCTGAAGATGCTACCAAGATCTCAGGTTGTCTCTTAGGAGTTGTCAAGTCTGGTAACTTCACAGAAGCAAGGCTTGTTCCTTTATGTTTTCAGGTCCAGCCAGTAGCAGGGCCAAGTATGTACTCCTAGTAGAGAGACATGGACACAGTACACACCTGCTCTTATTCCCTTGTCTGGCTAATCAGATTGAAATCCTCGTAGAGGAAAATACATTCAATGTATATGCAGACAATATGGATTCCCCCAGCAGCTAACGCTGGGCACTTAGTGTATCCTGTACATCACTGATACTCTTCCCACTTGTCTCATGCACTGGCAAACTTACAGATACAGAAGTGTACACACATTCCTCCAACAAGTGGTCCAGACTTGTGTCTGGCCCTCAGACTCGTGGTCTTTCAGGGAGCTGGCTTAGACCTTCTGGTTCCTCCCAAACCTAACATTTGGAATCCCTGTTGTCCAAAGGTACCCAGTCTGAACTGTGTACTCCGTAGCACCTGGCTCCAAAACCTCTCATTCTACTCCCCACTTTTAGGTCTCCCTCTGAGCATCACTTAGTAAGTCATGCACAATCTGCACGATTCCAGTATTCTTTTCCCTTGCATCGCATACTGAGTCCCATGTCGCTGTAGGCAGCAACATCTCCTCCCCATCTCCTGCAGTGTGTACAGTGATCCATCTGGGGAAAGACTGCTGTTAACTTACCTGGTAAATGTCACACCTAGACAATGGGTTGTTTGTCCTTCTGTGGTATCTTTGGAAGTAGCTACAGGTGTTTACATTTGCTCTGATTAGGTTATTTGGATTACTCTACCTGTCATTATTCCTTTCCTCATTCCTTCTACTTGTCATTATTCTCCTTATTCTTTGAGAAAGTTTGTTGTTAATCACATAACTGAACAATTTATATTCAAATAGTAGCCCTATTCTTCATTTGTTTATGGCATGTTTATTCTGGGAAGTTGCCTGCTCGTCATTCTTTTTTTCTTTCACTGTTTGCCTCTGATTTACTTTCCTGCATTTTTATATGTATGCAAGCAGTATTCTTCCAAATAAGATAGTAGTTCTTTTTACTTGTTATACTACTACAGTGTTGTCAAGTATTCGTAAGTATGTAACAATCTAACAATATATTTTGTATCTTATAGCATTTAGCAGAGTCCTTGTTGTGTGTTATTCTCAATACACTGAAGGCTCAAAAGAAGGCCACAAGTTACAATTTGAGTCAGGCTCTGTGTCGGGTCTATGCAGGAATTTGTCGACAGCTGGGAGATTTGGAAAGAGCCCGCCTTTTCTGCTATAGCCTACTTAAAGAAGGTATAGTATGGCTTACTGGCCTTGTATCTTAAATATGCTGTGTCTTTGCTGTAGTGTGTCAGAATTATTATGTTTGTAAAAACGACCAGAAATCCTGTTAAAGGTTGTTTACCTTAGAACTTTTTTCTCTAATGCAGAAGTGACATGAGAGTCTAATGAAGACTGTTCTAGATGAAATTTCCCTTCTCATAGGTCTGGCACATCTGTACTGTAGTTTTGTGGTGACCTGGGCTCTAAGTAGTCTGCTTATTTTTCCAAGGAAATGTTTCATTTAGGATACTCTATGCTTTCATTTCCTCACCATCTCCAAAATGATAATGTGGTTTCTGGGAATTTTGTCCTTTTTTTGTCCTATAGTATTTTCTTATTTTAATTGAGTACATACTGATTCATAAAATAAGTGTGACTTAAAACCAGGTATTTAAAATAGTGTCAGGAGCTGGACAATACCTTGATCAAAACTAGGGTATTTTTATAATATGTCCTCCTTAAAATCCTTTTACTTCCTGTTACCCAAATTCTTGCTTGGTTGAGAATTTTTTGCCATTTTGGTTCCCTTTCTTTACTCCCCTGCCTTTTGGTCATAGGAACAAAGGTAACAATACATACTATTGCTGAGTTAAGAATCTTAGTTTTGGAAGATTAAAACTCACCAAGTTTGAAAATAGTATACTGGTATCTGTGTTTCACATTAAAATAAAATTTAAGAGCACTGACAAGCTAAGTGCTACAGCTTGAGATTGTTTCAATTACTTGCTATCTTTCATATAGCATTCCTGTTGTCTTTTTTAAATCTTAAAAATGTTTGTGATTTAATTTTGTTCTTAATTACCATTTTTGAGGGGGTATAATATTTTTTAGTTCTTTTTGGAATTCCTGTTTTCCCCTCTGTTTTTCTATCCTTCAATCCATTATAACTCTACTTTTACTTCTTTCATGTTAATAGTATTAATATTGAACCATGTTAGAAGCTGTAACTTATCAGATATATTTCCTGAGTCTAAAATAATAATTAAGCCTTTTGTTTCACAGTATCTTACTGCTTTTTCTTTTTGTGGGCTTTTGCAAATACTAAACATTCCCTCTTTTTTCCTTTCTTTTTCTAAGATCTGAACTTTAATGGCTACATGCAGACTTTTATTGGATGATTTTCTCTTCTATACATTGAATTGCATAAGTTTCTGTTGTCATTGTTCTGTGGTTTAATAGCTATTTTTTGAGTGGGAACAGCTGTAAACACATCTTAAGTGCTGTTTAGCCCTTTTTAAATTTGTTTGGTTTTATTTGCTTACTATGCATTTATTTTAGGATTTTCTCATTCATGTTGTTTCACATATTCCCATCAGAATTACGGCAACACAAGCTACACAATTACCAAATTCACTATGAACAGTCACTATTATTTCTTTAGACTAACATAATCTGTTTTCTTGACCACTTCTCCATAATTTTTGTTCTGTTCTCCTTTCAAGTATTCTGCCTTAAGTGACTATAAATAAAATATTACCCTTTTGGTTAATTTTCCTTTTACCTCTCCTCTGTTCCCTCCCTTTTTTTTCTTTTTTTTTTTATGCCTGTTGAACTCTTACTCATCATTGAGTGAATTTTATAAGTATTTCAAATTCCTGAGCAGGCAATTCAAGTTGTCAGTAATTCTAGTTCACCAGCAGTCCTGATAGAAAAAAGTTCTGATAGAAAAATGTTAATTTTTCACATGATGACCATCTTCAGCATAAAGGTCCATACAAGATACCTCATTGATACTTCTAAATGCCTTATGCTCATTAAAGCTTCTTGATTTTATGTATTTTGATATGTTTTCTAGTTCTTAAGATCTTGCAAAATATGTAGAAGTTATGCTGAAATGAAGAGGGAAGGTACATTTAACTTTTCAGATTTCAATTTTTTTTGTATAGTGTTCCAGGCATATGTATTCCAGCATAGCATTTCATGCATGAAAGTAATACCGATTTTTTATTTTATTTTTCCAATGTAGTTGTTATTGCTTACAGTCTAGCTGATCACGTTTTATCTTAGCATTTTGCCTTAAAGTTCTCAGCTTTGGTATTCAGAAGGGTCTTTTGGCTTCCCATTGATGGCCTGAACTCTGTCCTCTTTAACTGATAGTTGTCAGATGCTTGCTCTGAATTACTTTCATGAATGAGGATTCTTCAATTATATGGAGTAGCACAAATTTTTACATATATGGAAGTACAAATAGTAGCATGCAACATTCACATATGCTCACATACAACTTATATAGTATGTAATTTCTCTAACAAAGTTTGGGAAAACTTCTGAGCAGTATCAGATTTGAATTGTGTTAAAGTTCTTTGCAGGCTTTATATATATATATATATATATATATATATATATATATATATATGTATGTATATTTCACAGGTGTATGGGTGCAAGGTATTAGCAAGTACTGTAGATTATTTTTTTCTTTGGACTAATTCTAGTTTGGTCCAGTGATCAGAGTGCTTATTTGTGACTGGAATGTATTAGGTAGATTGTTGGACTGCATCTTCCAGTCTAATTTTATCCTGAAATAATCCAGTTTCAATGCACTAAGACCACTCTTCTTAGTGAACTAAAGTGCAGTAAGGAAAATGAAGGGAGAGGGAGTGAATTACAATGGGGGAGGTGGATTAAGGTTCGTTGGGGTTCTACTGGTGTTTCTTGTTTGTTTGTTGTTTTTTTTTTCTTGGATCTTTTATTTTTATTTAGTCTCAGGACTGAGATGTGCTAGTATGACTGACTCCCTTTCCTTAGGCTGCAGTTGTGATGTGATTTCTGTGCTTTTTTCCTAAGTTACCTTGCTGAATGTACTAGCTTTTAATGCCTGAGTATATATTTTTCTGTTTTAAAATGTTAAAATTTTACTTCATTGTTTTTTTTTTTTTCCTTAGACTTTCCAGACTCAGAAAAATTGATTTTATTTATCGCAAATGTATGGTCTGACATATTTGTCTTCCAAGGTGCAGTTAACAAAGCTATGCAATTAGTTGTCAGACAGAGTGCAAGCAATGAGGTGCTGGCCTGTTTAAGTGCTTATCTCAACTGGGAACAGGTAATGTCTGATTTCATTGTCAGTATCAGCTTTTGTCTGCATTGGTCGCTTTGCTGGCTGAATCAAATCAAGAAACTTGCTTTTCTAATGAAGGATGTGAATATCCCATGGAGGCTGTACAACTGTACAACTAATGCCGCCTCAGGTGTTTCTCCCCTAGTTGTCTAGACCCTACTAGAATACAGTATTTTTCATGTTTTCCCTGTTAAATACTAATCCATCTACTGAATATTAAAAGTAAAGGTTGTTTTTAAACTTCTAACTAGAGTGTTGTTGGACTAGGGATTTCTTTCCATCTGTGGAACTGTTCTTTCAGATTTTTTTATTTTGCTTTGTATTGTTTCTTTTTAAAGTATGTCTTGGTTTTATCTATTGTAGTTCTCTGTGTAACAGGTAATACATTGCTACAGCTAATTTCAAGATGAGCCTGTCTCTTTTTACTCATTATCTTCTTGCAGGGTAGACTGTAAATACTTGTTTACCACAAAAAAAACCCTAGGTTAATTTCATAAGCAGTTGGTGTGATCAATACAAAACCAGTGATACGAAAAGAAGGATGATTAGTGACAGCTGACTTCAAGTGTTTGAGCTGTTTAGTAAATAATTTAATTTCTATCAGTTTTCAATAGGCACATATTACCATCCTGAAAAGAATGTTGCAAGGAGGAAAATTTGAAATAATTTGGAGCAATTTTTTATCATGCAGATGGAAAGCCAGAGGTGCTTTGCTCCTAAAGGAGTTTGTGTAACAGGCTTGTATGTCTGTTTAAAGGCTAGGGCTCCATATTTTTGAGAACTCTATATTAATGCCAGGCTTGCTTCCTGGAAACAAAATAATTTTGTAAATATCAAGTGGAAAAAATCATATTGATTCATAGCTGTCCTGGTTCTGACCAGGACAGGGTTAATTTTTACAGTAGCCAAAAGGGGACATGGCTAGGACCTGTAGGTTTATTCTGTACCACTTCACCAGGGCCATGGGGAAGGGAGTCTCTTCCAGGGAGAATGAGTCTCTTCCAGGTCAGCATAGTGTGGTGGAGGGAGAGGTTGGGTATTGTTGTTTCCACGTGAATTGTTGGTCTCTCTTTTGTACACTCCATCACTAGTATTTGTTGCTATTACTGTTTGTTTTTACCTGATTGCTGTTTCCAGTACATTGTTCTTAACCTGTGATCTTTTAATTTTGTGCCTCCATTTCTCCTCTCCGTCCTGCCACAGAGAAGAGGAAGGGAGAGGAGGGAGGAAGCTAGCAGTGCTTGGTTTCAGTGGGAGCAGTAATTTGGAGAATACAGACTCCTAAAGCATGACAATAGCTCATCTATTCCCTGTTCTAACCTACTGCTATACAACTGCCTTGAGGAATGCAGTAGTCTTACTGCTGTCATCATAGCCTTTAGGTGTTGTATGATAATTTCTTTTTCTTTAACCTCTGAAGCCAGCCCTGAATTTAATCCATATTAAATGGTATCACTGAAATTACAGCCCCCTAAACCTCCTGCTTTAGTGCAGGAGTGAGTTAATTTGGCATGGATTTGTATCTGGTCTTTTTACTATTAAATCACAGTTGTGATGTAGCTTTAAGGTCTGGTATTCAGAGTTGCACTGTACTGCAGTCCCTGTTTAGTGGAGAATTTGTATTTTCCATTCTATTAGGTTACAGCTTTTAGTATCATGCCAGTAGAGATGTACATAAGAATGTCCTAAGAAATGTTCTTGTTGCACTCACACTACCTCCTTTATTAATGGATCTCTGAAATATGAGAGCTGCTGCAGCTAGGGAGAAATACCTCATAATTTTCTGTGTTGAAGATAGGAGATGACATCATCCTGTCTGTAAGCTCTGTTTTACTTGGGTAGAAATACAGGTAAAAGTTTCAAGTAGATTGTAATTAACGGTCTGTTACATGTATAATTTTAGGAGAAGATTGTTCTACTTCTGAAAGTAAACTCACATTGACCGAATATTTATTTCTTGGTCAAAGCATGTCATTTTAGTGGCTTGCACCACGGCAGAACTTGCTAATTATATGAGGTTTTGTACTGAGAAGATCTGCCAAGTATGCGTTCTGTTTATCTGATAAGCCTAGACTTTTTTTCTTAATACATCAGATATTCAAAAAATGTTTCTTTTTAAGTTTCCTTTCTTCCCCTAGTTATGTAATTAGAAGAACGGTTTCACATGGCATGTTTATTTACCTAACTATTGAAAGTGTTTGCAAATTCCTCCCTAATGAAGAATAAAGAGTAACAAATTTTAAAATTATTTAGAAAGTGAACAATATTGGACTAATCTTTTTGCACTGGAAAAGCACTCTTCTTACCTTAATGCTGCATTGAGAGAAACAAAAATCCCCAAATTGTAGAAGGAGATGGGAGAGTGGGTGTGAGATCTGTACTTTTTCTTGTTTGGGTATTTTTTTCCCCAAACTCTCCTTTTAGTAAAGACGTCAGGAAAAATACCTAGTGCTTGAAGGTTTTGGTTTATGTACTCTATTTGTTTGTGTTAATGCAGCCCTCAAGTTTGATTTATGGTGTAAGATGCTGTACACAGTCAGTATCAAATATTTGTAAAGAGTTTGGTTCAAGGCTGGTAACTTTTTATGCATTAAGATAATTACCTTCTAAAATTCCAGAGTTCGTCTTTAGATGCTGGTGTTATGGTCTCAAACCTGCTTTTAGAAATGCAGTCATGTACAAAAGTAGAATTTCACCCGAGTGAGCAGTATGGAGAAGATCTCTGTGAAGATGCTTGGCAGTATATATTTGCTGTTGATCTACTCTGCTCTCACATGAAATGGGATTGGACACATGATAATGTTATAAGGTAGTGTGGCAATCACTTCTTTCAGATGTTTTCCTTTGTGTTTTTTTCCGTGGTGTGTTTTGGTGGTGTTTTTTTTTTTTTTTTGTTCACCCAATTCATTATGACTTAGTTTTTAAAATAGTAAACTCTTGCATAGGTATTTAGAAATTAGGATGTTTCAACCTGATGAGACCTCGACTACTGTGTATGTGTGCATTATTTTAAGATAGAAGGATTAATTAATGAGGAAATGTAGGATTTTATGGCATTGTCCCAAGAAATGAACCCTGTTAGAACTGTCTTGGTAAAAAATTGCTTTCAAAATAGCCATATAAGATTTTGAGATGAATTGTCTGTCAGTGAAGCAAAGTGATTGTCTTCTTCTGAACTTGTTGAATTCCCCTCCCCCCACAGTAGAAAATGAGGGCGGAATTTCTGAAATGAAAATAACACTGCTTCAGTGGTGAAAGTGGAATACATCCATACTCATTAGTGTATTATCTTGATTTCAGTCTGATATTAATTCTAATTGTAATAATTAGATTCAATGTCTTAAATTGTCTTTGAACCTATAATCCAGGATATGGACTGCTACCATACTTAAGCTTGTTTGAAAGACTTCATTTTGGCACCTACACTGATATGACAGCCTTGATTTTCTATATAGAGGTTACATGATTTAGGAGACATTTGTTTATCTGTGACATAACATAATAAGTACTCATAATCATCATTGTCTTGTATACAATTCCATACCTTCAGATAGTAAAGAAGTTATTTGTGGAGAAGTACGTTTAAAATTAATACAAATTAACTTCAGTGAAACATACATAGTTTTAATTAAAGCCATACCAAGGTGATTGTACATTGTGCTGGCAATAGGTAACTAGGTCTATTAGAATAATTCTAAGGATCGAAGAAATCTTACTTTGGGTCATTTAGGTTTAAAAACAAGCATCACATCCTACTTGTAACATGCAAACTGAATTTTCAGTCATATTAGAACCTTACAGAACAGATCAGCATGACATTTGAAAGCAGCATGATTTCATATACATCTGTGAAGTCAGTATACCTAAAGTTAATAATAAACAGAAAAGTCATTTGCCTTCAATATTGTATGAATACTTGTACTGGTTTGAACAGCAAAACTAGTGAGACTTCAAGTCAGTAATACAATTTTTAATAGGGAAGAGGAAAAAAAAAAAAAGAAAAAACAAAATACATGCAATAATAAAAATAAAACCACTGACAGAGTCAGAATACAACCTGATACCCTGTCAGTCAGGGTGCTGGTGCAGTTTTCCTCCAAAGGGTCCAGCGATGATGTGGATAAAAACCTGGTTCTTCCTCTGGAATCCAGTGGAAAAAGGCTGCCTTTGGCGTTCTAAACCTCAGTTTTTATCTAGGTAGGAAAGGCTTGGCTCGTCCTCCTGGGTGGAGCATCTCCCAATGGGATGATGCAATCTTATCAGTTATACAGTAGGACTCAATGGCCCATTAACAGAATACATTTCCCACAGAGATAAGGATGATCACCCTTATCAGTTATGGCCCATCAACAGAAGACATTTCCCACAGAGCTAAGGATGATCACCCTTCTCAGATGGTAATAGAATATGTATCTTGTACTGTAAACCAGGACAATACTATAATCACCCCTTCATTCAGTATGAGATTTTCAAATTCATTTTTCTTTCACAGCAAAGTGCTTTGGCCTTCTATGGATAACTGGATAAAGAAGAGAAAGGGGCATGAAACTGCTCAATCCATTAGTGATAGTGTTATAGCATTGACACTCAGGCTAATTGGTAAGTAATCTAAATTCTTGGTCAAACTTCTATTTTGTGTATGTATGTCCTTATGAAAGTGTCATGCCTGTCTGGAAAGGGTGTTGAAGTATTTTTTAATTTTATTGGATCTTTATGCAGATGTTTTCTGTTTATCAGCCTGTGGAAAGCAGGTGCTTGAGTTTTGAGAGATGTTATATTGATTCATGATAACAAATACCAACATGTTTTATGTATTTAAAATGAAATCATCTGTAGCCACATATAGAATCATAGAAATCCTGAGCTGGAAGGGACCCACTAGGATCATTGAAGTCCAGCTCCTACTCTGCACAGGCCAGCCCCAGGAATCACACCATGTACCTAATGCACCTTGCACTCTGTCAGGCTTGGTGCTGTGATCATTTCCCTGGGGAGCCTGTTCCACCCTCTGGGTGAAGAACCTTTTCCTAATAGCTAACCTAAACCTCCCATGACATAGCTTCATGCCATATGGTTTCCAACAAAGTGTATAAAATAAGGGTTTTTTATGCAACTTAATACCATAATAAATTTAAGTTAGATTAATTTATTTGGGATCTAGGTGGCATTTGATGTAAATATATATAGTCTGAGTTTCAATAAATATTTTCAGTATGTAGGCTATATGACATTGTTTATTAAACAAAAATTGCATCCTTTCCGAGTTTTACACTTAAAAATTATAAACGTATGGGAGGTTGAATCAACCTGATGAAAAATGCCTTAGGGTCTTCAGGTACACAAGGAATAGGACAACTGTTGTTCCCAAGACAACATGGTAACAAGAATTAGTTTTTTGTAGTTAAAATTTGCATTTTCTGTTGATACTTCAGTAGACAGTTGGGCAGTATAAAAGCTGGGAAGTTGACTTGTCTAAACAGTCAGATATGTGTTAACTCTCCTTTTCTTTCAGGTCGATTAGGACAAATAGGTTTGAAGGAAGGCTATCTTGCTGCAGTGAAGAATATTAGTTCAGTAATTGGACTGTTTGTACAGCATGCAGAAGAGGAAGGTAATGTTTTTTTAGAGAAACTTAAGTGTAACATCCACAATGTGAAGTTCTGCAATGCCAGAATATAAATTAAGGCACACATGGTAAAACAGCCTGCTTTTGTAGTTTATGTTAGTGCATAACAAGTCAAACAGTTTTCAGTTTGAGTCCCTTTCTCGTACAAAGTTAATGAGCTGTTAACAGTATTACCTTCTGTTTGAGACAGAGAAAAATTCTGAGATGGTTTCAGACACCTTGGAGTTGGACTGTTTCATGGAAGAACCCATCAGTTGCGTTAGAGATCACTTAAAGGGTGATCAAGTTAAGATCACTTGATTGTAACTTGAGCAGTAATAGCTGAGCAATTTGTGCTGAAGCTTACTACTAACAAAATTGTACTGGGAGAAAGACATTTCAAGACACTGATGAGACGAAACAAGGCAGTTAGGGCAGCAGAGATTGACATTGCTAAATTACTTTGGATGTTATGTACATTTTGCAGTGAAGCATTTGTTGATGTTAGGGAGCTGTTTTGAACCACCTGTATAACTTCCCTTCCTTGCAATCTCAAGTTCTTCTAACTTGGTGGTGTATAGTGTACAGTGTATGTCTGTGTTTCAGACTAAGTGTAAACCTGTTTTCTTAACTCCATTTACTCTTAACTAAAGTCACTAGATTCTCAACTCTTGTGTGCTCTTTTAATACTGAAAAGTTGCTGAATTAAGAAAACTGGAAAGTGCTGATATGAAATGAGATGTTATGGAATTTGTGTGCAGGTTGTAATTTCTACGTTACAATGTTAAGCATCACAACTGTTGATGTGTTTTATTTTCAGTTCTTGAATAATGGTTTCTATAGATTCAAGATTCACCAAAACATTGTTGCTTAACAAAGTTTCTATAAGCTGATTTTCATTAACTTTTTGCAGGTGTTCCCTGGGGTGTGCAGCTGGCAGCTGTATATTCACTATGTGACCTGGGTTCAAGCAATCCAGAAGGTATTGTTGAGACCATCCATGCTTGGAGAGCAAAAGTTCTTAACAACATCCCTTCTGCTATCACAAATGGCATAGCTGAAATCGCTTCTCTGTGTGAAATGGAGCTAAACTAAAATCTAGGAAAGTGGACTGATCTAAAGGAAGAAGTGCCTTACCAATTAAGCAGTAGTTGGTTCCAGTTAAGAACCATACAAAGTGGTGTGTCTTCTTGTATATCATGTTTTTAATCAGAATGTCTGATCATGCAAAGAAAGGTCAAGTATTTTATTTGGCTTTTCTGATTGAAGAAAGAGTTTTTGAAAAAGAAACAAAAATACTTGCTTTTCCTAGTAGTTGGTTAGTGATCTGAAAATGAGTGCATCTTGAACTCCTGAGATATTTCTGGTTTGATGACAATACACACCAGTAACAGTTTTCGTTCTTTTACCTACATCAGTTTGGATGGATGGGCTTTGACAGAATATTCAGCATGACTTGAAAACCTGGCTCTAGTATTTTGTACTATTTTTATAAAGTAAAAATACCATTCAGATAGGAGAGCCATTCAGGTAGGAGAACATTCCTCAGATTCTGCCTTATTTTGCTTGGTTTGTCTCATAAATTTAATTTAAAATACTGTGGAAAGCAGGTAGGAATTGACTTTTTGTGTAGCCATCATGTATGGAGTAACAGAGATGTTAAATCTCTGAACTTGTATATATGGTGTACTCTGATGTGTCTCACATTTGATATTGTTCCACTTGGGGAATTTTGTATATGTAAATAGATAGTTGGTTCAAAAAAAAGTTCATGTTTCTAATGTTCACTACATTCTGTTTTTGTATCTTTCATAATAAAAGAGACAAACACCATTGTGTTCTTGTTGATCTTTTTAAATAACACAGAGTTAACTGTGTTTATAGCTTATATAAAAAACTATTTGATAGGGCAGCAGGAAATTATCTGTTGAGGTAATTTCACTGAATGAGTTTCCCATAACACTGCACTTCTGGACATCTCTCCAAAAGTTTCTGGTATGCTTTGGGGGCTTGGGAAGTAGCTTTAAAAAACTATCAAAATTTTCTGTTTTTACTCCGTGGTTGTGCCCATATGAAGGGGTGAGCTTTGCTAATGCAGATTGTTCTTGTAATAGGACCTAGCTTCTGACTAGAAGAGTTTTGTGGTGCTGATACACATTGTGATTTTTGTGCGTCTTCCAAGTATGACTACCGGTGCAGTCTCCTAGCCCTCTGAGAGTTTCTTTCCTCTGAAAGTGAAACTGTGTAGAGCAAAGTGGCTATTGAGTTCAGTTGCAGCTATAGCAGCTAGCACTCTGGACATCAAATTGATCTCAGTAAGTTTACCATGGACAACTCAGTCAGTGAAAAATAATCTAGTAGTATTGGTCATACCTTTGCACAACAGGCACTGCTACAGATGTGTGTCATGAAGGCTTCCAGTAGGGATTCACATAAATTAATTGGCCTCAGGTTGAAGCTGCAGGATGTCTGGGATCCTGGGCATTTTGGTGACTGTGAAGCTTTTGGAGATTTTATGTGTAGCCTTTGTTTACCCTTCTTGCACTAAAATGAGCACAAAATATCTGAA
This sequence comes from Cinclus cinclus, assembly GCF_963662255.1. Lineage (NCBI taxonomy): Eukaryota > Metazoa > Chordata > Aves > Passeriformes > Cinclidae > Cinclus > Cinclus cinclus. The sequence goes on from NC_085046.1 coordinate 56,729,028, forward strand.
GTGGAAGAAGGACAAAAGAAAGCACAGGTTGGCAATAAAAGTATTGATCATAAATCTGAAAACTAAAGGATATGGGAAATAGAAGAAATAAAAAAATTAAGAAAGTGAGTAGAGGATCACAGATGTATTCAAACATATTGCAACTCAAAAATCTCACAGCAAATAGAGAGACCTATTGCCTTTAGAATTTTTATAAAACACTGGAATTTCAAGTATTTGAGATTTCACAGGGGAAATACCAGAATTTTCCAAGACAAAAAATCTACAGCTATACTAATTTGGAACCAAATAATAATAAAAATATTAAACTACCCTCAAACCATTTTCATGAAAAATATTCTGTTTATGTAACTGGAAAAAGAATTTTTGTGTGAACAGGAAACATCAAACTGATTTTAATTCTGTGTTCCTCTCTACTGCTCAACCAAACTGCACTGGAATAAGTAAAATTAGAACAATTAATACCCTGAAGGTATTTGCTTCCATTAAATATTAATCACTTATCAGTCATAAAAAATGCTTGTAACTCCTACACACAGTGTCAAATTTACCATATTTAAAGAGCTGTAAAATGCTGATCTCCATAAAGGATAGTGATTTTCAGTATATGGAATGCTTTATCCATCTCAATATCTGTTCCAAATACTAAAGTCCTATTTTGTTCAAAATAGTCTGTTGAAATGGATTTTCAGGTTTCTGTCATCATTTGCAGATTTTGCCATTTTTTTTTCTTTTGTTCTTGCAAGAATATAGAGCATGTGGCTTGTCCAAAACTACATGTATCAGGAAATGTTCAAGTTTTCACTTCCTCCATACTTTCTCATATTCCTGAACTAAAACATGAAAAGCTGTCTCAATACATCAATGTCATTAATCTAAGACTAGACAAAATGCTAGCAGTCAAAATTCATGTCAGATTAAAATACTCAGCTCTGGCAATTCTCCTGACTCAAATGCAGGAGACAATAAACATGTATAATAGTTTATTTATAAGGCTAATTCTGACTATAGGCTTCTGACTCTCTAAGTGTATTATTTGATATTTGAAAAATCCCTGATATGTATTTACTCCAGGAAAAGAAACTTGTCATAAATACTGTAGAGCAGTGTAACGTTGCGTGTGTGTACATAAACAGGATGCTGGAATAAATGGTTCTAGGAAAAATTTTATGTATCTATTTTTCTTGTTTAGTTGCCTTCATACTAAGTTACTTTTAGAATCTGTATCCTAACATGTTATACTAGCAGAGTTATTCAGTTGTTTACTCAGTCATCCCTTGCTGGAATACTAATTTTGGACACACATACCTTTTATTTTACTTTGTATCTACAAAAAGTAGCATCTTTGACTAGGCTACCTGCTGCATCTCTAGGGTATTTTCCAGGATGATTCTGCCTCTCTTTGTATAGTAGCAAATCTTTTTTAGTGTGAATTATTTCTTTGTCTTCATTAAAGAAAAAAGGTTGGACTCTAGACTGCTTAAAATTAAGCTCTAGTTATTTTATCAAACCCTCTGAAACTGATGTATGGTCTTTCCTACCTTCTGCTTTCACCTGCCTGTTTTGAACAAAAAGGATTTCTGAACTGAACACGAGAATAAGACCAAAGCAGTTGCAAGTTCTCCAGTTTGAAATTACTTGTGAAATTACATTCTCTGTTTTAATTGATGAAACTGCGTGTACTATATGTATGAGTGGAAACCAATCAAGAAAACCTGAAGATTTGTTATAAAGAAGCTGAAAGTGGGTGGTTAAAACACTTTGGAGTATCATCATTTAGCTTACATTCTTCCCACTATATCTAACTTTTCACTTCAAGAAAAGTCAGAGACTAATCCCAAAAGACTGACACATTAGCAAGAAGGATTTCTTCAGAGAGAGGCTTTGTAATGACGTTTTTACTGGCCTGAATGGGCTGAAGTCTTGATTTGCAAAATTCTGAATCTTGTTTAACTGTTCAGGGGTTTATAAATCTGTGAAATGTTAATGATTTTGGGTTCTCTGAGCCCATCTGTTACAGTCAATTTAATGCAACTCACGTTATGAAATTACTTTTTGGACTATTTGAGTTGAAATTTTGAAAAAAACTGCATTCTGAAGTTTAATGAAACAAATAGGTAGGTAATGGGAGTTGGAAAGAAAATAAGGGAGAAATTTATGCAAATTGCCTGGGTTTCAATTATTTTGAATTTTAGTCTCAGATGGCTCAAATTCATTCAGCTGCCACATCACCCCAGAGATGTCTGAATGTTTGCTTCTGAAAATGGGTTGTGATTTCTAAATAAAACCTGCATCTTGTTGCCATGGTTTGACTAGAACACAGTGAATTCTGACATGGTTTAAGCATCAAGTAGGAGAAAGCCCTCTGCTTGTTGCAACTTGTGTCCTTGGGCTTCACATACAGTCACAAGCTTGCCTCACAAAATCACAGAATGAGCTAGGGTGGAAAAGACTAAAATCATCTCGTCCAACCTGTGACCTAACACCTCCTCATCAACCACTAAGTGCCACCTCCAGTCTTTTTTTAAACACATCCAGGGAGAGTAACACCATCACCTCCCAGGGCAGACAATTCCAGTGTGCAATTACTCTTCCAGTGAGGAATCTCTTTCTAACATCTAACCTGAACTTCCCTTGATGCACCTTGAGACTGTGTCCTCTTGTTCTGTCAGTTGTTGCCTGGGAGGAGACCAACCCCTACCTGACTACTACCTCTTTTCCGGCTGTTGTACAGAGTTAGTCTCCTTTTCTCCAGGCAAAATAATCCCAGCTCCCTCAGTTGTTCCTCACAGGGCTTGTGTTCCAGACCCTTCACCAGCCTTGTTGCCCTTCTCTGGACACATTAAAGTGTCTCAACATCCTTCCTAAACTGAGGGGCCCAGAACTGAATGCAGCACTCAAGGTGCAGCCCCACCAGTGCTGAGTACAGGGCAATGACCTCCCTGCTCCTGTGCTCCTGCTGGCTACACTGTTCCCGATATAGGCCAGGATGCCATTGGCCTTTTTGGCCACCAGAACACACTGCTGGCTTGTGTTCTATCACTTTTTGACCAGCACCCCCAGGTCCCTTTCTGCCTGGCCTCTGTCCAGACACTCTGTCCCCAGCCTGTAGCACTGCAGGGAGTTTTTATGGCCAAAGTGCAGGACTCAGTGCTTGGACTTGTTAAACCTCATGTTGTTAGGCTCAGCCCATCCATCCAGCCTGTCCAGGTCCCTTTGCAGAGTCCTCCTCCAACAGACCAACACATGCTCCCAGCTTGGTCTCATCTGCAAATTTACTGATGGTGGACTCAATCCCCCCATCCAGATCATTGATATTAAACAGGTCTGGCCCCAGCACTGACACCACTAGTGACTGGCCAGCTGGATGCAGCACTGTTCACCGCCACTCTGGGCCTGGTCATCAAGCTGGTTCTTCACCCAGTGAAGGGTGCTCCTGTCCAAGCCACGGGCTGCCAGCTTTTCCAGGAATATCCTATGGGAGACAGTGTCAAAGGCTTTGCTGAAGTCCAAATAGGCAACATCCACAGCCTTTCCTGCATCCACCAGTTGGGTCACCTGGTCATAAAATGAGATCAGGTTGGTCAGGCATGACCTGCCCCTCCTAAACCCATGCTGACTGGGTCTGATTCCCCAGCTATCCTATAGTTGCCATGTGGTGGCACTCAGGATGATCTGCTCCATAACCTTGCCAGACACTGAGGTCAGGCTGACAGACCTGTAGTTTCCCAGATTCTCCTTTTGGCCCTTCTTGTGGACAGGTGTCACACTGGCCAGCTTCCAGTCATCTGGGACCTCCCCACTGAGCCAGGACTGATGGTAAATGATGGAGAGTGACCTTGCAAGCTCATCTGCCAGCTCCCTCATCAACCTAGGATGGATCCCATCTGGTCCCATAGATTTGTGAGTATCTAAGTGTCTCAGTAGGTCTCTGACTGCTTCCTCCTGGATAACAGGGGACTGTTTTACTCCCTGACACCATCTACTAGCCCAGGGGGACAGCTGTCCTGAGGACAACCTGTCTTTCTGTTGAAAATTGAGGCAGAGAAGGTGTTCAGTACCTCTGCCTTTTCCTCACCTTTAGTTTCTAAATTCTCTCCTGTATCTAATAGAGAATGGAGATTGTCCTTGCCCTTCCTTTTGTTATTAAATGTATTCACAAAAATATTTTCACTGTCCTTCACAGAAGTTGCCAGTTTGAGTTCAAACTGGGCTTTTGCCTCCCTAATTTGGTGGATGATGATGAATTAATTATTGAATGCATAGGCAGTAATCTGTGTTTTGTTTGGGATTTTTTTTTAATCACAGTGTTTTATGGATAAATTGCTCACTATCTTTCAATATTAATAGTCAGCTTCATAACTGCAGTGTTGGCCCAGAAGCAAGTCTCAGCTGAAGACATGATCCCTACATATGTTTAAAAAATATGAGTCCTTTTGGCCCTCCATATAGCCCCTTCTTTCAGTAAATATGAGCAAAAATAAAGACAGGTGTTTCTCAGATAATCAGCCTCTCTAAAAACCTGGCATATTATTTTCTCATTTGGTATGTTTTCTCTGCAAGCTGGATTTCTAGGATTTCCCACTAGAGGTTTTATGTGATTCACTCACTTTAATATTAAACCCAAAAAGCAAAACAGCATGTAGGCAGCATATAAACAAGGTCTATTAATTGAAAATTAATGTGAATTACTTTGCTATGAAGGTACAAAGAGGGGTAAGCACTTCCTCCCTAAAAATTCTGAAGGAAATTTTATTTTCATAAAACACACTCAACTTGTTTAAAGTAAAATTATTTCACTTAAAACAGTTTCTCATGATTGTCCCTATATTCAAAACAAGTTCAGTTCCAGTTTTGTGAAGATGATGACAGAAAAAAATTATTGAAATTTTCACTGTGGGTTGTGTTTTATTCTTAATTTAGTTTTCATTTTTAATGCTTTTTCATATCTAAATTACTATATTTTTAATTTGTGAGGCACCGCAATGGATCCATTAACCATGTAATTAAAAAATGTGTTGAAGACTGCATTTTGAAACTGAACATTATTTTGTGGCTTGTATAGGCTTGTTTTACTATATTTTTCTTGCTCAAAGCACCATTTAACATAGGGGTTTACACTAACTTTGAAACACTGTATGAGAAATGTATGTGTCATTAAGTGTACAATTTCAAATTGAAAATATTGATTAACCTTGACATCTAGATACACATTATGGTCAGTTTCCATTAATTTATGTAAAAATACTGAAGTTTTCCATAACAGCCAAAAAACCCCCATTAATGCTATTTTACTACCTCTTCAGTCCAGTGATATAGATCTGTTCAGAGCTGACCTTGAGCAGACTGTGATCAAATCATACAGACTTTTCAAGTCAAATGATCAGTTACAATAATACCCACTCATAGATCAAATTAATGTGGAAAGGACTTAATAGTACAGTTAAAACTGTTTTACAGAGAAAGAGCCCTTTCTAGTATCTATTCATCTTCTGTGGTGGTATGTTCAGTGTCCTAATGGTTCTCAGAGTCGACATTCTCAGATTTTTATTTCACTTTCTTTGTCTCTCCATCAAGCAACCTAAGCAGCATGAATGCCTTCTTCCCCAAATAATTAAAGTTATTTAGATGGGCTTAAAAACATAGAATTGGTGGTTTCAAATGCATGTATAATCCATTTATTATGTAAATTACTGATAGAGAAATTGGAAAAAATACATCAACCAAGCAAACACTGCAGAAGAAATTGGCTTTGATCACAAGTAATTGTGTGGCAGCAGGACTCACTAGGCCTAAAAGTTGACAATGGATATAGCAGTGTCATGAGCAAGAGGGTAACAGGCTGAAAAGATCCACAGACAGCACAGAGGTTCTGAGTTATTAGGAGAGGAGAGGTACAACTGCTGTGACAGTTTCCTACTCTGCCAGTGCTGCTCTGCCACATCTAGGCTCCTTCACAAAGCTGTTTATATGTGCTGTCAATGTGATATACCCTAGCACTTCTGTTTTAAGCCAGTATGGATAGAGAACTGAACCTCTGCCAATCTGCCTTCTCTCCTACAGCTATAGAAATAAATGGCTCCTGCCTGGCCTGAACCCCCAAAGAAGAGCCTCTCTGTCAGTCAACTGTGATAAGAGCACAGAGCAGTATAACAATATATAGCCTATTTTTTTTTTCTTTGCCAACTTCTGGGTGAATATGCGGCATACAATAATTTATTTCTGATGCCCATCTTGGTTACTGATTCCCTTTTCTTTATTATTTAAGGCAAGCAATGGAAATTTTTTGTATACATAAAGTCTTGTCTTCTCATTGTGGTCTAATCTTCAGAGGTTATGACGCATTGTTAGCAACAGACCATATCTAGAAAACAAACTAGAGAACAAACTTCTGTCCAGCTGTGCTTGTATTGCACAGCCTGGTTTTGGTAGTGGGGGGCCACAGAGGTGGCTTCTGTGAGAAGCTGCTGGAAGCTTTCCACCATGTCCAGCAGAGTCAATCCCTGATGGCTCTGAAGATGGACATACTGCTCACCCAAGATGGGCCAATGAGAGATGATGGTAATGCCTCTGTGATAACATATTTAAGAAGAAATCAAAACAAAGTGGTGGTGCAGTTTTCATTCCATCCAGAGAAGAGGAGGAGGTGAGAACATGCAAGGGAAACAACATGGAGACACCAAGGTCAGTGGAGAAGGAGGGGCAGGAGGTGCTCCAGGTGCCAGAGCTGAGATTCCTCTGCAGGCCATGGTGATTTATGACCATGGTGAAGCAGCTGTGCCCCTGCGGCCCATGGGGATCCATGGGGGATGCAGAGATCCACCCACAGCCCATGGGGACCCATGGGGGATGCAGAGATCCACCCACAGCCCATGGGGATCCATGGGGGATGCAGAGATCCACCCACAGCCCATGGGGATCCATGGGGGATGCAGAGATCCACCCACAGCCCATGGGGACCCATGGGGGATGCAGAGATCCACCCACAGCCCATGGGGGAGGCGCTCTCACCAGAGCAGGTGGATGCCTGGAGGAGGCTGTGATCCAGTGGGAGACCCGATGGAGAGAGGGGGCCCCTGCTGCCAGGCTGGAGCATCCTGTTCTTGGAGGACTGCACCCCATGGAAGAGTGACCCATGCCACAGCAGTTTTGGGAGAACTGTGTGCCTGTGGGAGGAACTTACATTGCAGTGGTTTTCGAAGGACTGTTACTTCTGACAGGGGATCCATCCCGGAGGAGTTCATGGAGAACTGTCTCCTGTGGGAGGGACTCACAGTGTCCCAAGGGAAGGACTCCTCTCCCTGAGCAGCAGATCATCTCAGGTGACGAACGGACCAAAAATCCCCATGCCCTGTGTCCCTGCACTGTCAGCGGGAAGGAAATAAGGGCTGGGGGAAGGGGTTTTTAAGGGCTTGTTTTACTTCTCACTATCCTCCTCTGATTTTGTTAGTAATAAATCCACTTTATACCTCTAAGTCCAACCTGTTTTGCTCTTGGAGTGTCTTCTCCCTGTCCTTAACTCATGAACTCTTTGTTAATTTTTTCTCTTCTCTGCCCAGCTTTGGCGGGGGGGGGGGGTGGGGTGGTGAGAGAGTGATTTCTGTGGGTGCTTGGCATTTGGCCAGGGTCAAAACAGGAAACCATAGTCAAAAGGCAGAAAACACAAATTATGCGGATCTGCTAAACATTCCACGTGTAGGAATCCACATGTATCAGGATGCCACAACTTGAAAGGGATTACATTAACCTTCCTTCTGCAAATCCTCATGTAGCAATCATTTCCCTAAAAGCAGTCTGCAACTGTGTGTCTGAAAAAGATGGAAAGTGTGTTGAGCTGCAAAGTGTGAGATTTCACATCAGGGTTTTACCTTCTGCAGTCATGTTTTACAAAACAAAAGGTTAATGGACCAGTATTTAATGAAAACGTCGGAAAGAAATCTGTTAGGTATAAATTATTGTCCAAGTCTGAATCTAAGACTGGACCTAATTGCACCTAAGCTCTATCAGGAGTTTAGAAAACAAGAGGGTATAATCTGAACTTTGTGATTCAACAGAAGAGTCGTCCTTATTCTTTTTTGTCTTTGGTCTCTGTGTAAATAATTCTAAAATTATTCTAATTAGACTTTTCTTTGTATGTTTCATCCATGATGGAGTGAAACTTGTCATTGAACTTTATGTCACACTTTAATAAACATACATTAACTCCACTTCTGCTAATACCTTTCATGATGAGGGGATTAAGTGTTTAATTGTCATACCTTTGAGGGACCCTAAACCACACATTTGTGAAATCTGGCATAGCTGGCAGGATCCTAGATGAGAATTTGTGACACCCTGCTGCACTGGTTTCTCTAGGAAAACCTTCAGCTTATTTCTACAAAATTTACAAGAGCTATACAGGCAGAGAATAACCTCTCCAGAAATTGTTGCTGTATCTCCCACTGCGCAGACCCAAGGTTCTTTCTTTTCATTTTCTTCATAATGACTTCATTGAAAGAGAGCATCAAGGCATGTGAGCAGCATCCCAAGAATATTTCAAAATTAAATGTCAGAGAGGAAGTTTAGCTGACCTGAGGAACTTGTAATGTGACAAAAGTACACCAGACAATCCTGACGGACAAAAAAAAAGAACACTAGAAAACTGTCCCTGCAAATGCTGTAGTTTTGAAGGACTGCAAGGAACTAGAATCATCAAGGCAAAGGATACCGCCTATAAGAAATCGGCATGCAGCACACCGACTAGGTAAAGCAAAGTTTTCCTTTACTTTCTATTTCCTTGAACTACTCCAACCTTTGCGCAAAGCCCTGTGCACCATGCACTAAGCTGGGAGCCTGACGATGTGAGATGCCCGGTCTGTCAGGGAACATTCTTCCCTAAACACTTTCGCCTGCCCAGCCCCTCCTGGGCGGCGTGGCTAATAATGGAAAGGTCCTTCACAAAGCTCTGCTCTCTCCACCTTCTTTTCGCCCCCCACTTTCTCCACGACTGCCACTTTCCATCCTCACCACCGCGTCCTGTGGGGCAGTGTCGGGGACCAGGGGCTGATGGGTGTCCGTTGCAAGGGCCCCCTTGGATTTGAAAAAGGAATTTCTCGAGACATCGGGGCTGGGACGCACACAGACGAATTTTCAGGGGTGTTCCGGGGGTGCCGAGGCATTCTCGAGCCGAGCTTTCCCGCCCGGAGAGCGCCCACCGCCGGAGAAGGAGCAGGAGCGGGAAGCGCGGCCCGCCCGTGCCGGACGCTGCCCAATGGCGCCGCGCATGCGCGCAGTGCCCGCCATGGCCGCCGCCCGCGCCGCGCTGGTCGCTGTGAGGCCTCCCCGTCCCTGACCCTCAGGGCACTCCCGGCCCCTCGCCGCCATGCGATTTCGGGCTAAGATCGTGGATCTCGCCTGCCTCAACCACTTCAGCCGTGAGTATGCCGGGGCAGGCTTGGAGGGCGGCAGTGCCTCGCTGAGAGGCCGGGGCCGGCTTTCTCGGGCAAAGGGAAGAGGAGGGGAGGTGAGGACTGCAGTCCTTTCCTGCGAGGAGGTGGCGTGAGGCGCTTTCCTTCGCCCCAAGGTGCTTAGGGGTTTCACAGCAGCAGGAGCTGCGTTTGTAGGAGCTGAAGGCTTTTCTGTCCCGCCGAGGCCGGGGTGCGTGGAGCGATCACGGCTGTAATGTCTTCCTTCCTTCCTTCCTTCCTTCCTTCCTTCCTTCCTTCCTTCCTTCCTTCCCTCCCTCCGGCAGGTATAATTAACACAATCGCCAAGTTAGCCAAGACCTGCATCCTGCGCCTTACTGTCTGCAAGCTGTATTTCATCCTCTCGGATAAAGTGGCAAATGGAGGCGCCAGTATGTGGTGTGAGCTGAGCCAGGTGAGCCCCGGGAAGTTCAGTAACCACATGTTGAAAACCAGAGCATGCAGCTGGGTTCTGTGTACCAGGAGTTTCTCGTAGCCCCCACCCTCGAAGTGCCAGGTCTCTCAAGGTCTGTCTGGTTGCACGGGTGTTTGAGGTTGAATATTACCTTTACCTTGATTGTTTCTTCAGTGTAAAGTTTCAGTGTGTGCTGGCCTACACGGGCCTGCCCAAACCTGGGAAAGGGAAAGCATAACTCACTGTGTAATGGGCTGATTAGGTGTTAGGGGAGGACATTAATTGGTTTAGCCTGAAGCAACGAGCCTTCGTGGTTGTGTAGCCTGTTGTGATTCCTCAGGTGATCCCAGGCAGAGGGGAGTTTTGGCTGTACACATGCAGTTCTAAGCTTAAGGTCTGACAAGTAAAACTTGCCCCTCTTGTTTGCTTTATTTCCCAACTTTCAAAAATTGTAGGGGAACTTCTTCGATGAATTTCAGATGGAAGGAGTAGCTGCAGAGCACAATGAAATCTATTTAGAGCTGGTGCCTGAGAACCTCTCGAGAGCATTAAAAACTGCCCAGAATGCTAAGGCAGTGAAGATCAAGTTGACTAATAAACACTGTCCCTGTCTCAGTGTTGCTGTGGAGCTAGTAAGTGCAACCGTATTTTCACATTCATTATTAAGAAAAAGTTCTTTAAAATATAGTGCTTTTCCTAAGATCAAAAGGTAATATTTGGTTTAAGTCTAGAAAACTAAAGAGACATTTTACCATTTTCCATTTCACTAGCCTTTCTTGCCATCTTGGTTGGTAGCATGCAGAACCAGATTTGGATTTTCCAAAAGGCAGGGAGGAGGTCGAGGAAGAAAGCAAGCTATGTTATTGAAACAACTTTTTCTAATGTCTACTTTTCTCCATTTCTTCATCCTCTGCATCTTCTGCGGATTAGTGCCTTTTATTGCCTTTTCATTGAAGCCATTAGGTGAAGGAGGTTTCAGTGTTTGGCTCTGTGTTTTGCCTTTTTTTCCCCGATACTGTATGCTGACTTCTGATTCTTTTGTTGTCATTAACTCCGCTGATTCACCTCTTCAGCTCTAAGGGTAGCTTATAGATACACTAATGACTGATACATCACAAACTCTTCCTCATTCAAAAGGGCAACCCACTTAAAAGCATATTTTTAGGAACTGAGGGAAAACTGGAACTGAGGGTGGAGCATGTATTTACAGCATTTCCCAGACTTTGTCTGAAAAATTAAAATTTAGAATTCCAGTCTTCTGTTTAACTGCAAGAGCGTTTTCTTTTTCCTTCAAGCCATCCTTATCAAGCAGCAGTAGGATTGTGACACATGACATTCCTGTGGGAGTTATTCCCAGAAGAATGTGGAATGACTTCAGAGAGCCCAGCGTGCCGGACTTTGATGTAAGCCTCTGTTTTTATATTCCCTACTGAAAGGGGAGTTTGCCAGTGGAATGGTTTTGCTACAGAGTATACTACTGGTGGGGTTTGGAAAGGAGTTGAAAGGAGGGAGGGAAGACTGGAGGCTACAGTTTTGGAGGGGCATGGAACATGGCTTCTATCTTGACAAGAGAGCCCAGAACCTTTGGAAAGAGAGTGGGTGATTGCCAATTGCTTCTGTGATGTTCAGAGCAAAGAAAGGGATGAGAAAAGGATTTGCATGGCTTTAGTCTGGAGCACCTCTAAACCACACAAGTTTAGACTGTTTCAGCTGTTCAGGTGCCAAATGGCCCAAATAATCTCTTCTTTCTGAAATTTGTGGCCTGTCTGGCAGAATTAAAGGTTTATGTGTTTCCTCTTGATTTTTATATATTCTCTCAATATCCTCTTTGACTTTTAGCAGAGTTGCAAGGAAAGGTCCTTGTACAGATATGCTCCTATTTGAAGTTATGGATGTCTGTTACCTCTATAGCTAAGAGTATTTAGATTCTAAAGACTTACAAGAGGAAACTTGAAGTATTTTGTTATTTCAGATTTACACTGCTGCAGTTCCAGCAATTACTGCATTATCATGGGAATCTTGTTCTTTCCTTTTTGGCTATAGTAATTGACTATTTAATAACACAGATGTTCATATGAGAGTCTGATCTGCCTCTATTTTGAACACAGACTTGGAATATTATGTCTGGAACAATTGCTAGAATGATGCCCTCTTGGTATAAAGGGAAAGAGTTCCTCTGTTCCTGAGGCATTTGCTGATTTCAGATAGATGTTATGCATCCTGAAAGCCATAGATAACTCAGTCCAAACTAAGATAGAATTGACAGTAGAAATAAATGTGTCCCGATTACATCTGAAAAACTTGTGGAAATGCACTTCTTATGTATTCCTAGGTCAGCATTTACCTACCAGCGCTGAAAACAATGAAGAGTGTTGTGGAAAGAATGAAGAATCTCAGCAATTTAATTGTAAGTTAAGGCACTTAAACCATGTATGCTACAGATATTATTTCATGAGGGACATAACACGTTGCCTAAACTGGTGCTGCCACATTATCTTGTTTTGAGATGACTTAAATATTGAAATCAAGGCCTGAATACTGTGAAAAGAATTATGGGATTTATTTTAGATTGACACTGAAGAGCTTTTCCTGGGCTTCTCAGAAAATGATGCTCTTTGTACCAAATCCATACATGAAAGAAAGAGCATAGCATTGTGTTTCTACAAGCCACTCCTTATCATAGCTGATAAGAAAGGACAGTCCTTCAGGAATCTAGCTGGAGACTTCCCAGGTTATTTCATTAAGGAAATGTCTATTAAGTGAGTGTTGTGTTAGGTGTCTGTGAATGAACGTTAGGTAAACTTGATGTAGGGTTTTCAGGAAATTCTGCTAATAGCCCCAGGATGTCATACTTTTCTTTAGACTGATAGGTTGGGTTTGCAGTCTACCCTGGATTTCCAGAGTGCTGGTGGGTCTTTTAATTGAAAGAAACCCTCTACAGTTGGACAGAAAAGGTTTTTTATTTAATTGTTTTTGCTCACAGTCACCATTATTGACTGACATGAAAGTTAGTAAGTAAGTGTAAAGCTTTGGAATAGTTTGGGTTTGATGCTGTTCATACCAGTTTTGATAAATAGGAAATCTTCTGAGAGTCCAGCTGAAATTAGAACAGTCTTGGTTTTTCAAGACTTGGAAGAGTTGAGAGATTACGTTGGGTTACTGCCAGTTTATATATTTTAAATTTTTGAAAGCAGCACTGTTAGCTCCTGGAGTATCCCATTTTGTTTGTGTGTCATATAGACTTTGTAAGTGCCTTTTTATTTGTTGAATAACTGAATGGAAATTCAGGTATCTTTGCATTTCTTCAGCTTCAGTCTCTTATTTCTGAAACCTTTTCCTCAGCATATGAATTTCCCAAAGCTAGCACTTGTTCTAGAAGTACTGGAGAGCCATTACATTTCTTTATTTTCATAACTTCTGAAAGTTTGGTATAGAGTAATTCACATGGGAATGATGGGAAATGCATTTTATAGCTGAACATTGAAATATTCAAACCATTTTCAAAAAGTATGGTTGACTTGCCCTGAAGTACTCCTGGAAGCTTGTATTTGAACGAAACCAAACTGTATTCTTCTATAATTCTGCAATGTGAAAGTGGGTTGTCTAAAACTGAGATTGATTGCAGGTGATTGAAGCAAATTTGAGTGGTGAAATGAACTTGAAAATAGAAACTGACTTAGTATCTGTAACAACACATTTTAAAGACCTGGGAAATCCTCCCTGGGGTAAGTTTCCTTGTTACCTCTTTTATCTGTCTGATCTCATTGCTTAAGTGTGTTGCTTACAACAGTACTTACCTTTTATTCTTTAGAAAATAGCATCAAGTACTTTGAAGTCTTCAAATGAAATCTTAAAAGAAAAAGTGGACTGTGGAGTGTCTGTTTCATGTTTGGGGTGGTGGTGGGGAACCTCTTCCCTTATTCTTGACAGTTTGGTAAGAAAACTGGGATTTCTTTTCCTTGCACTGTTCTTAAAAGCAAGCTATTTGAGTTCCAGCGCTTCAGCAGTTTTCAGGTGTGTCCTTATGGGTGTTGAGACTGCTTTTTATGTTTGGACTAAGTGTTGTGCCCTTACACTTTCAGCATCAGAGGATGGATATCAAAGTTCTGCTCAAGACAGAGATCTGGAAAGTATGGCTGAAGCATGCATAGACATCAAGAAGCTGCAGCAGCTGCTTGCTGGACAGCAGGTCAATCCTACAAAAGCATTGTGCAGTAAGTTCAACAGCTCTGCTCGTGAATTCCAGTTAAGTAGGGATGAGTACCATACTTAGTCTCAGCAGAATACCATATCTTTTGTTTGTCTGTCTGAAAGTCAGCTATTTTTACTGTACCTGAGCACTTCTAATATTTATATTTTTAGGCAGTAAGATTCAAGTCCTTGGCATTTGGGGAAGAAAAAATAAAATAAGTCAGGCCCTTTTAAAAATCTCAAGCTGAATACTCAGACTCACCAACCATGTGTTTTGTCTTGTCTTTGATTTGAAGTTGTTACTAATTTTCATTACAATTTTGAGATATTTTTTTGAAAGTCTTAAAGCCTCTAGCTTCTAGCAGAGAAATTGGAATTTACTGGCATGTTTTTTTTGGTTGTTTTTTTTTTCCTTTGGATGCTTTCTTACTCTGATTCTAATACTAAAATGCTTTTCATTCAGCTAGTGTTTCTAGCAAAAGTCTATGCAGGGGTTTATATCTTATTTTTATAACTCTCTGTGCTTTTCCTGAGAGCATCTGTTTGTTATGGTTTAGTGCAGATGCTAATAATTTCCCAAGGAAGATTTAAATAATGGGTGTAGCATTACAAACCTATGCACTATACTTTTTGTTATAATTTTTCATGAACTATTAATGCTTCACAAGGATTTAAATTGTTTTAAATTTAAATTGCTCAAGGATTTAAATTGTTTAGTTACCCTTCTACCTGTGAGAAGTGGTGGAAGCATTGTTCTTATGGTGGCATCTTTAAAAGATGTAATTTTTAAGTATTATGCCTGCTTTAAGGTGGATTTGTGTTTTAATTTTTTTTTCCTCCTTACAGATATTGTACGTAAAAGAATTGTCCACTTCATCTTGCTCCATGAGGAGGTTTCACTTCAGTATTTTATACCAGCAGTTGCCTGAATGTTTTGGAACTTTGGTCATTTTCCAACCTGAAGCCTCTTTCATGAAGTCTGAAATCTTTCCTAAGTTGCTGGGGTATTTTGATGTGAGACACTGTTAGTTGCAGCCATCAGATGGATATTGTTTCAGTATTTATGAAAGTATTCAAAATACCTCCTCATCCAGACAGCCATTTTTGTGAAGAGTTATTTGCTGCGAAAGACACAATGCTGAGGAGCATTGGTATATCTTTCTCTTAGGAGGGGCAAAACTGAAATCTACCTTATCCACAGCTCAAAGCATTCCAAAACCACGCTCAATTAAATACTTCAGTCTCCTCAAAAGACTAAAGGTAGAATTCACCTCTGGAGCTTCTGCTGTGTGTATTCAGTATCGAGCTATGCAATCCAAGTTAAGGGATCTTTGAGCAAGCTATCACACCTCCATGAAACTGGAGAGCCTTCTGGAGGGTTGCCAGATTGGTGTTTGCCTGGACAAGTATGTGCAGCCCTCCTGAAGTGGTATGGAACTGAATTCTATTCCCTTAGAAATCTTTTGATTAGACTTGTTCCAACATACCTCAGTAGTTCTGTTCGTGCTTACTCTTTGTTTACCTCTTGGCTTGAAAGGTCAAGCAAAACAGTCTGGATTACTTTGTTAATGTGGGCAGTGAAAATCCCTATGTACAGAAGGAATATCATATGAGGACATGCACGAGCGCAGCAATTGGTGTGAAATAAAGAACAAGTTATCTGTGGATCACATTTTTTCCCTTCAAGATAGAAAACATTGTACAAGCTCTGTCGTCATGGTGTCAGACATGGTGAGATTGCATCTAGGCTGTCAAGCAGTCAAGAGCATGCCTAAATTTCACTCATGGGAGTACTGCCCCTACTTCTACCTCCTGCTTATTTTCTGAGGTCTTTTTCTCCTTATTCCACGTGTGACTTATTTGTTATCCTGGCATGTTCCACATAGCCTTTGATTGTTTTAGTGATTGAGTCTGTGCTGCCAAATGAGATTGAGAGTTTTGTCTAGAAAGTAACTTGTCATGGTCAGAAGTGCTGGGTTGTTGTTTGGTTTTTTTTTTCCCCCAGGGGGCATTGATGTTAAGGGAGCAATGAAACTTTAGCTCATGAAGATGCGAATGCTCAACAGAAGGCTGAAGGAGAGGCAGTGGCAGTGACAAGATAGAATAGACTTGCAGTGATGAGTGCGTTGGCTGACTTGTGTTTATAGGCCTGCCTGCTCCCTCTTTGTTCCTCTGTGCTCTCCCTTGCCCTGCACACTGCCTCATCAGTTGTATTTCCACCCACTGTCTGCAACGTGCTGAGGTTTGCATCTTTACCATTTACCAAGTCCCACTTTGCCTATGTTGTGAGTTGACCTTGGTAAGCACTCACTCACTCACTCACTCACTCACTCACTCACTCACACCTGGTGGGATGGGGGAGAGAATTGGAAGGGTAAAAGTGAAAAAATTCATGGGTTGAGAAAAGGAGAGCTTAATAGGCAAAGCAAAATACAGAATTCATTCACTACTTCCCATGAGCATAGGAGTTTAACCATTCCCAGGAAGGCAGGGCTCCATCATGCATAACACTTACTTGGGAACACAGACTGCATAACTCCAAATACCCTTTCTTCTTTTCTCTGAGATGAATGTGATGCTGTATGATATGGATATCCCTCTGGTCAGTTGGGGTCAGCTGTCCCAGCTGTGTCCCTACCAATTTCTTGTGCAGTCCCAGCATATTTGCTAGTGGGGCAGTGCCTTGGCTCTGTGTAAGTGCTGCTCAGCAATAACAAAAACATCACTGTGTTATCAACACTGCTTTGGTCATAAATCCAGAACATATGCACTACTATGAAGAAAACTAATTATATCACAGCCTAAACCAATGTAGCCTGCTGTTTCTTGATAGCCCAGCAATTACTGCCAATAGATATTTTCGGTTCTTTTTTTCTGGTTACTGTCTTTGTTAATGCTAATCAGTCAGGATTTATATCTGTATTTGCCTCCTTCATTTTCTTTTTATTTTCCAGTATAGGATGTGATCAGTCAGATAACCATGGAATAAATATTCTGACACTTATACAGAGGCCTCCTAAAATACATCACTTTTGTGTCCCTTGGTGTCCCTTCAAGCTTTCTGTTTCTTCCTCTTAACCCTTTTTTGGCATGTCAGGGAAACTTATAACCTTCTAATTTTTCTTGCTGTTTGGTTACACACTGCATTACTGATCCTTATGTTTATGCTGTATTTGTCAAAGACTTTGCATATAGTCTGATTTTCTTAATGTCACAGCAATTAAAAAATAATGACATTTTGATTAGAAAAATAAAACAACAGAGGGTGCTGAAGAGCTGTGGAAAATGTATTACTCTGCATTCCTAAGAAAAAGCTGGGAACAATTAATGGACCACAGTTAACCCTTGTGAGAGGGTGTGATTATTGTTTTCCATAAATGACAATTCTCAAATGGGCAGGTTGCCAGCATAAATGTAAGACTGAAATTATCTCAACACTATGCTATGGAAAAAATACTGTTTCCAGAGCAGGCATCATGAATGATCCAGTTAAAATCATTTAGGCATAGACTCAGAGATATGTTACAAACAGATAGGTGGCTAAATAGATTATGTCATCTGGACTTAAATATCTTTGATTCAGTTCTTCATGTTTAAAACAAGAACCTTTCTGCTATATGACTGGCTGCGATATGTGATGAAGAATTTCTAGTGCACTTGGCTTGTCTGATGGAAGATTAAATTCTAGCCTTATTAATGCAGAGACATCTTTATGTCAGGGAAACAAACTGTTAGTGTGCGTGGTCTAGTACCATAAATGTTTGGGTCTTCTTTGTTCAACTAGTAAGATGTATGTGTTCAATTCTTACTTATGTAATAATTAATCTTCCACTTTGTGATGTACTATTCATGACAATCCGAAGTACAATTTATTGCAGTTCGCTAAAGGAATGTTGGACTTTCCCACTTTTCATACCAGATCATTGGCTAGTTAGTTGGTTTTTCTTATCACTTAACAGATTTATATTTTATGAACTTTAATGGTTCACTGTCATGTAAGAGGAAGAAGCCAAATTGGAGATGTTTGCCTTCTACAATGGGATATCTGTCTGGATAAATGGAGAGCAGTGAATGTGGTCTTCTTGGGCTTCAGCCAGGCTTTTGACACTGCCATGACATTCTGATAGGCAAGCTCAGGATGTGTGAGCTGGATGGGCAGATGGTGAGGTGGATTGAGAATGGGCTGTATGGCAGGTCTCTAGAGGGTTGTGATCAGTGGTACAGGGTGTAGTTGGAGTCCTGTGGTGTCTCCCAGGCATAAGACTGGATCCAGAAGTGGCCAGTAACCCAGAATGTTGTGCTGCCATTCAGAAGAATCTCAAAGGTAAGAGACTTGTTCAGAGAAGAACCTTCTGAAATTCATCAAAGGCAAGAGCAGGGTTCTGCACCTGGGGAGAAAGAACTGCATGCACCAGTACCGGGTGGGGGCTGACTTGCTCTGAAGCAGCTCTGGAGGAGTGGGTCATGGTGTGCAATAAGGTGTCCGTAAACCAGCAGTACGCCCTTATGGCTGAGAGCCACTGTTATCTTGGGATGCATTAGGGAGTGTGTCCAGGAGATCATGAGAGGTGATTCTGCCTCTCTGTTCAGTCCTGGTGAGTCCACATTTGCAGTGCTGTGACCAGTTCAGAGCTCCTGGAGCAAGTCCGGAGGATGGCAGTGAAGATGAGGAAGGGTAAGGGAGCACCTTATTCATATGAATGAGGAGACCCTGAGGGAGATGGGACTATTTAGCCTGGAGGAGAGTAGACTAAAAGGGGATTTTATCAATGTCTGAAATATATAAAGGGAGGACATCAAGAGGTAGGACCAAGGCTCTTTTCAGTGATGAGGGACAGGATAAGAAGCAATGGGCAGAAATTGGAACATGGGAAGTTTCACCTGAGCACAGGAAGGAACTTCTGAGTACTGGAATAAGTTGTCCAGAGAGGTTGTGGAGACTCCTTTCCTGGGGATATTCAAAAGCTGTCTGGACATGCTCCTGATTAGCATGGTGTAGGGAACCCTGTGTGAACCGGAAGATTGAGCTAGGTGTCCCACTGTGGTCTCTTCCAGCCTTACCCATTCTGTGGTCCCTACAAAGCTTGTCTCCCCCAGAGGTCATTTAGATTTGCAGTCAAGACATTCAAGAGTGTTTTGGACAGGAGGGATGCATTTAGCAGTGTAGGAGACCTGGAGCATGTGCAACATGATCTTTCCTTCATTCTAGTCTGCAGATACATTTTTTCCAATCATACTTGGGGAAAATGTTTAAGAAAGTAGAGACAAGGAAGACCATTGTGGTTTATTAAATCTCCACCACAGAGTGTGTCAGCCATGATGGCTCCAAGTCTTTCCACAAATAATTCTCAGAATATTCTCTTCTTGGCCTGCTTCATGTAATACATCTCTGATCCAGCCTGGCAGGCAGAGGTAGCAGCAGCTGTGGCATCAAGTCTTGAGACAGAATAGAAAAACAAAGTGTCCTGTATCTGCAATTGATGCTGTTAAATGCAATTTTGTATTGTTTTTGGTTTCTCAGAGAACTTTGCAGTGATGCTTTTCTGTCTGCCTTTATAGTCTCTGTCTCTGGGAGATAGGCAAGAGGTTTTAAACTTACTCTCTATGTATCATATATCATGTGTCTCCAGTACAGTTTATGTGAGTAAACTTCTATGCTGAGTCTTTTGAATATTTCCCCTTATTTGCAAATTCACCGAGTCCTTCAGGTTAAAGACTGAATACATGAAAATCTGTAAGTTTCCATGATTGAATTTACAGTCGGTATCCGACGGATAGCCCAGAAGATAGTTTTCCTAGGGTGACTTTATGATGCCAGTATCCCCAATTGTCTGTTCTGTTTATGCTGGATATTGAGTTCTGCACCTTTAAGACTGGTTCCGAGAAAGAAGAGGGGGAGAAGAAGGAAGCAGTTTGTTTTCAGAAGCTGCACTCGCTCCCCCACATCTCTCTCTCTCTCTCTCTCTCTCTCTCTCTCTCTCTCTCTCTCTCTCTCTCTCTCTCTCTCTCTCTCTCTCTCGGTGCCTGTTGTTTTCACCACGGACAGAGAGCAGGAGAGAGCTCTCCTTTGCTTTTAGTTAGTTGGGCTTTTTTTGTTGGTCTTTTTGTTTGTTTGGTTTAGGTTTTTGGTTTGGTTTTGTTTGTTGTTTTTTTTAGCTGAGGCAGAGAAGTTCCCTGGACTTTTCTTTTTCTTGGAACAGACCAGCCCTGGACTGAAAACCCAGAAAAGCACTGGGAGCTCATGCCTGTGTCCCACCAGGAGCCAGGATGCAACATTTTCCAGTGTAGGAGGGACTGAGAGAGACTGAGTGAGCTGAGCTGCACCCTACAACAAGGACTTTTCTGAATTTGCCATCTCCTCAGAACAGCTAGATGTTTTATTGTTTAATAATATTAATTTTTTTAATGCTTGTTAATGCTTTGCTTGTTGAATAGTTTTTTTCCACTTTTCTCCAAGGAAATCTTTTCCCAAACCAGTTGGGGGGGCACTTGAATTTGCTTTCAAGAAAGGACCATTTCAGAGTTTCCTCCCAAATTTGTCCCAAACCAGGACAATAGTGAAAGCAGATAGAAGATTGGCCCACTAGAGGGGAAATTAATAACTCACTCAAGTATGGTTACATTGCTACAGTTGTTAATATTTTAATATGAGATGCCCACAAGAAGTTATTTCCTGCATTCTGCAATAGCCTGTGAGTTGTGAGACATGAATATATCTACAGAGAGGAAGGAGGAGGCTGCAGAGAACCTATTCACTTGGATTTTTCTTTTACACAAAACCACTTTCTCACAACTAGACCAGTTGACAAATGAACTTTTATTTGGTTCAATTGCACTGGTGGAATGGAAATCTCATTACATGCAAACAAGGTACTCCATCTGATCACCACCACTGTAGGCTTGAAGTAGAGAGAATTAATCCCCCCCTGTAGGTTTTTTATGTCCTCAATCTCAAAACATCTGTACAATATATGTGTAGGGTGTTGGTTTTTCAAAGGACTTCAACATATTCTCTTTTTTAGCCCAGTTAAAACATGTTTATGAAATCCACTGATTTTAATAAAAATTAAGGAAAACTTCAAGTTAAGGTTATATTTAGTGCCAGTCTGGATATTTTAGCAATTAAGATCCTAAATACTTCACCATGGAAGTTCAACATAATTTTTGACATTTCCCTCATTTTTTAACTGCAAACCACACACACTTGACTAAATGAATTTTATCACATGTTGATGACACTTTTGTAAAGAGGCTTCAAAAATTAATAAAATATTGGAAAGCATCTTATTTCATTACTAAGGTATAGAAGGATTGTTGTTTTAATGCCAAAGAAAAAATCTAATAGAAGTGGAAAGAAATACCTTCTACTGGTGTCCTTCTTCAGCTTTAGGCCAACATGTCACTATTTCTAAGATCCACACTCACACTCCGAAAGAACCCAACTAACCAACCATCCTTCAGCTTCTGTACATGCAGAAAGTTTTGTGTACTAGGTTTGTGCTGTCCTATTGCAATCCTGTCAGTGAAATGATTAATCACAATTTTCTCACGGCTAAATTAAATCAGAGATCTTTGTTATGCAGTGAGTTAGAGTGAGGGTGTGAATGTCATCTTCCTATTGCTGGCAGTTGTTACAGTTGTTGAATTCAGTAAATAATTTCTTAGACAATGGAAGGAAGTAGCTGTTAAAACCTGTGAGGAAACAAATTTTCTGTTATAAAGACTGATTTATGCTAGCAAGACCAAGCCAGCAGAGGAGCTCATTTAAAACATCTAAATTACAACCCCCACCCCCAAAACCAGGAGGCAGTTCACATGCTGGTAGTATAACTTGCTGATTATCTATTGCATTCCTTGATGGTCAGTTGACTTTCATCTATGGGTATCCATGGATAGGTTTGCTTTCTGATGAACTGTCTTTATCCTGGAAGGAACTCTGACAGTCTTTGTTTGGGATTCTTCCTGTTGTATGCAGAAGCAACACGGTTACCAGGAAGGAAAACAGTATCCGAGAAGAAAATGAATAAGTTGCTTTCTCTCACTTTTACATTCTTTTATGTCCTTTTATTTAGTGCTACAAGTCTCATACTTCTGCCTGATTTCTGAAAGCTAAAATGTTGTTATGACACATGCTCCACCATAATTTATGATGGCATTATTTGTTATGTCTTTTCTTTCTGCAGTTAATTGTCATGGTTTTAGATACAAGATTTATTTCTACTTGTGGTCTTAAATGGAATCATGGAATCATGAAGTTTTAAAGGTTGGCAAAGGCCTCTAAGATCATGGAATCCCCCTATTAGCCTATCACTGCCATGTTCACCACTGAGCCACACCCCCAAATACCACATCCACACACCTTTTCAGCACTTCCAGGGACAGTGATCCCACACTTCCTTGGGCAGCCAATTCAGTGAAGAGGTTTTTGCTAATATCCAATCCAAGCCTCCCCAGTACAACTTGAGGCCATTTCCTCTCATTCTGTAGCTTGCTGCCTGGGAGATGAGACCAACACCTGCATGGCTACAACCTCCTTATGGTAGTTGTTGACAGTGGTAAGCTGCCCCAGTGCCTGCTTTCTCCAGGCAAAATCCCCCAGCTCCTTCAGCCATTCTTCCTAAGAACTGTGCTCCAGACCCTTCTCCAGCTTTGTTGCCCTTCTCTGGACATGCTCCATCACCTCAATACCTTTTTTGTAGTGAGGAGCCCAGGACTGGATGCCCAGTGTGAGCACTCAGAGTGCTGAGTGCAGACAGATGATCACTTCCCTAGTGTTGCTGGCCACACTATTTCTGGTACAGGCCAGGATGCCATTGACCTTCTTGGCCACCTGGGCACAATCTGGCTTGTGTTCAGCTTTAGGGCCTTTTCCATTGGGCAAGTTTTTCCAGCCACTCTCTTCCCACTCTGCATAGTTGCTGTTACCCAAGTGCTGGACCTGGCACTTCAACTTGTTGATCCTCATACAATCCAATTTCTTGCATAAAAGTGTGTGCTTGCATTTAATTAAATGTAATCCATCTTTTTAACAAGGAGGCCCTTTCAGTTTAGGCAATTTTTTTTTCCTGAATTCATAAAGTGTATGTTGGTCCCACATTTTGTTGGATTCTCTTATGCCTGTGTTTTGGTTGTCTGTGTTTTCTCAGCTTCTTTTTTGAACTGGAGTGTTTTTTCCAGAGGTAAAAAGAGCAAAATCATCAAACTGTACTTTTGTTGAGAGACTCTTTCCAGGATGAAGAGAGCTTCTGCAGCTGTGACTGTATCCCCAAAGAACCTTGAATCTGGGTAACTGTACAGGAGCGTTTGTACTACAGAAGTTGAATTTATTGTAGTACTTTGTTTGGCTATTGAAATAGATCCTGTTTCTAGAGGGAAATTCTACTCAGTGTATTTTCATTACAAAAATGCAATCTATGCAAAAAAAGCTAGTGGTGGGGGTTGAAGGAAGACTGGTGGGGCCTGGCTGGGATTTTTATAAACACAGTAATTACAGAGAGACAGGGATTTCCAGCCCAATATAAACAGTCAAGCCAGAATCAAAGGTCTTGTAAATTTGTTCTCCTTTCCTTAAAATGTACATTGCGTTTTGCACTAGCAGGAAAGAAGTAATAAATAGTTATAATCTGTATTTTGATGGCAATTACATAATTTCTAAAGAATTACAGACATTTCTTTTAATGTAATTTCTACAGCACAAATTGGGAAAAAAACTTATAGGACTGGATAGCGTTGCACATCTGGTTTCTGTTACTGAGAAGCTGTCAGACACCATTTGCTTTAACCATCTGCAGAAAAAAATGTTGAGGGTTTTTTGTTTTGGGTTTTTTTTTTCCTCTTAGAGAAACTATTTTTGCTTTTGGTATCTCAGGCTTGAAGTAACGCAAAGCACAAGTTACTTCCAGATAAATGTGGGAATGGTGCTGTATAAAATTGTTCATGACATATGAGAGATACCCTCTTGAGAAACTGTCTCATTTTAAATATTTGGTGTGCATTAAGGGGCTGATATAAAGCCTGCTGTAATTCGTGTGTCTCCGTAGCTTTACTAGCATGCATTGGATACTCAGTCCTTTCTGAGATTTGCTAACAGACTCAGATTCTCTGAAAGGATTAATAATTTGTCTGCTTTTTAACTTGACACATCCTGTGTTAAAATGTTCCTGTGCTCAGAGTTAAGAAAAGCTACATGACTCTTAAACTATCCAAAAGAAAAAAGAAAAAAAAGGCGCCTTATGTTACTTGTTATTGTGATAATCTTTACCAACTGGTTCTTGCCTGAAGCTGAACTTTTCTTGATTGAGGTACCCCAAGGCTTCATTGACCCACAGCAGTCACCCAGAGGACAAAGCTGTTGCTGCATGCCAGCTCTTGGTGGCAGGAGACATCCACATGCTAGTGTCAACTGCATCTCTCAAAAGTGGATGTGCAGTGGGGCTAGTGTTTGGGGCTGAAACATGCAGATTAAAAGATTATTGTTTCTTCCTGCAAGTGTCTGCCAAATAATGTAACAGCTCCTGAGGACAGAGAACAGAATTTCTATGCTGGGGAATAAATGCCACTAATGCATGAATTTTGTTTGATTTCAGGGCCAATTCAGAGAAAACCACAGCCAGACTGTGGGTAGACAAATGGATACACTAAAAAAATAGTAATTATTTTATTAATACATTTGTGAAACAGAAGTCCTATCCCTCTTTCAGAGTTTTGGGGCTCTGAAATAAAGTACCATTTATATTTTTGTCATTTATTTCCATAGATTTTCTTCCCCTTTAATTAAGGAGTCTTTCAGGAATGCCTAATTTCTTTTTTAACAGCCTAAAAATATCACCCATTACAGTTGTAGTAAACATTAGGACTAAAGACATAAGCTATGTAATAACCTTCCCCACTAATGTCACACTGCAGTTACCAAGGACTTTGCTGTTTGTATGTGTCTTGGGTTGAGACAATTTAAAGAGGTGGAATTAAAGGAGTTACTCTTAAAGGAGTTACCTCTCCTTAGTTTCAACCAATCCCTTACCATCAATAAGTAATGAATACAGGTAGATATAAGTGGAAAAAGTAAGAGTTTACTAACAAGTGAAACAGCAAAAGGCAAAGCCCTTCCAAAACAACTAATAACCCACCACTGAAAAAAATCCAAGAAATCTACAAAATTGCTAAATCTTATTAAAAGGAATGTGAAGGGGGTGTCTTTAGAAACAAACTGTGGGCCTGATGATAGATAGAGCCAGATAGGGAGATGTGAAAGAAACAATGGGAGCAACCATAAATTCCATAGGAATTCCATTAATTGACACAGACTGTTACTCACTCAAGGCTGTGCTATGTCTCTGGATTTAGAGACAAAGACCAGAGACACAAGGAATAAGAAAAAGAGAAATGGAGAGGGAGGGTGGTGTACATTAGAAGGGGGTATTCATCATTTGGGGAAATCTGTACCTCTCAAGTACCTCAGACAATGAGGAAAGAGAGAGGGACATGCAGCCAGGAAATTAGGGTAGAAAGGAGGCTGCATCCTCTAAAAATTTTGAGAGACCCCATGGGGAATGCCCCATGGCCTCTCCCTTTTTTCAAATAAAGTTACAGGACTCCTCCATCTCCTTTTTGGACACAAACCTCTGGTGTTTGCTTGTGGATTAATATTCCTGATATCATGAAACCCCCCGGTAAAAACCAGACACCCAAAACAGGGGGGTACCACCCCCTTCCAAGACGGCAGCCCCCACTGCCAGCAGTGTGTAGGGAGACAGAGGGGAAATGGTGTCAAACTCTCCCCTCAAGATGGTCCCCTCCAGGATACCCCATGGCTTGAGAGACAAAGGGAAAACCAGCTCCCTATCCCAAGATGTCACTTCTGAGTCGACCACGGAGTCTGGGACACAAAGGAGAAAAAAAGGACGGCAGACGAAAGTAACTCCAGTGAAGGTAGGTAAGTGCTTCCTATGAAGCAGTTCTGGTGGTAGTTGGGAATTCTTGTGCAGTTGGCACATGTGGAGTCACCTCCACACCCGCTGCTTCCTCCTGCTCCCTGCTGGACCCCAGCGAGGTTGGTGCTCCTGCTCTCCATGCTGCAGGTGCGTCGGGAAGAGCCCAGCATCCAGGTGGGTCAGCCCAGCTCCCGGGCTCTGCTTGCGCCTTGGCGGCCTGTAGAGTTGGCAAGCTTCACTTTGAAACAGTTTCTAACTGGGACAAGCCATTTTCCTGAGTTGCTACAGTCGCAAGGCCAGAAACTTGCATGAGGAAACTCCCTGGGAAGCAGGTCCTCCAACTTCAGGGAACACTGCCTGGAAACAGAGTGAGGTGCCTGGGACACCCAAATTCAGATGTGCCTGCTACTCCTCTTCCCTCCTACCCTCTGTTTCTGTTTCCCGGGTCCTAAAGACACACCAACAGTTCTGAGTGCAGATAGATATGGACTATAATAACATTTTGGGTTACCCACAACAGTGTGACACTTGTTTGGGGAGGTTCCTGCAGCTGTATGCCATTGACCTATGCTACATTGATCTACACTTATCTACAGCTGGGCTGTCACTTAGAGGCTAACACTCAAATCCTTTTCACAGTCTGCTTCTCAGTATTTAATTTAGTCCTTGTCATAGGTGTGCATTTCTAGTTTTGAAGGCTGAAAGTCCTTCCTAGAAATCCTGACAGAAGTACTTCCTCCTGCAGAATGAATGATGGTAGAGGCAAACATTCCCAGATATCTCGGCCATGTAGCTTAATGTCCATCAGATTGACTGATTAGTAAATAGCAAGTCCCTCAGCTCATTCCACACAGACAATCCACAGAATTTTTATTACTCTCAATGATGATAAATTTTGCTGCATTGCATCCTAAAGTGGGTAGTAATATATTCAAGCCTTCTTTTAAAGTAATTCATTAAATTACCTAATTACAGGTGAAGAAGAACTAAGAACTAAAAATATGAATGTAGGCAGGAGGAATGCTATCCAGAAATGTAGAAATGTTTTTGTGGCTCTTAGTGTCAGTTCAGTAAGGATGAGACAAGTATAACAGGTTAAAGACACATTAGGAGAAACTTTTCTAATTCTTTTGGCAGCAACACCTGTTTCTGTTCTCACAGGAAACATAGCACCATCTACACATGACAGTAGCCAAAACACTTTAAAAGGCAGTAGGTTTCAACTGTCCCCTAAAGACCCTTTCCTGTTGCAGACAAAAAGCTTTTTTTTTTTTACAGGTAGTCTTCAGACAAGGTTCTCTGTTTACATATTATTTGATTATTATTGGAATAATATGGGCAAAGAACAGCACCCTCTCCTGGATGGAAATCCCTTTACTAATTTGATTTAGTACAGGAAATGCTGCACTTTTGTTAGGAGGAATAAACTCTTTATAAGAGTCTTATTTGGGTTATAATTCTCCTCTTCCCAATCTAATGTTTTTGAATAGTATTATGGTCCACTCTCACATCAGCTTAGGCTCTAATTGTCTAATTGGAGTTTGGGCTCTAATTGTCCCATAGCTCTTGTAATGCTAAACTGTCTCTGGGACTTGCTTGGTGCATTGCAAAAATATTTCAGCTGCCACAGCAGATTTTGATCCTTTCAATATGGGACCTTTGGCTGATCTTGAATTGTACCAGTAACTAATGTGATGGTAATGGCATCCTTTCCTGAGCTGTGAGGGACCAATTGGATTTTTATTTGTACCTCAAAATATCGTTAGGAAAATTAATCCACAAAGAAACACTAGAGGTTTATGTAGAAAAAAAGGATGGAGGAGCCCTGTAACTTTATTTGAATAAGGGAAAAGGTCATGGGTATTTCCCATGGGGTCTCTCAAATTTTTAGAGGATGCAGCCTCCTTTATATCCTGATTTCCCAGCCATGTGTCCTTTCTCTTTCCACATTGGCTGAGATACTTGAAAGGTAATTTTTGTAAATTATTTTGGTATAGTACAGTTTATAATCTCTTTTGATATAGTATAATTTGTCAGCCTTTTATAGTCAATACCTTAATCCCTGTATAGGTTGTCTATCGTAGTGTAATAAATATATATTATAGTTTAGGCTTTCAGAAAAAAAATTGAAATAGAGGCTATGTACTGTGTGTTATAACATTAACTTTTGCAGAAGTAATTGCAGCTGTAAAATAGTAACTAATGCCTTTATTTTTGTAGCTGATTGACAGTAGTGAAATGGTTAACGCTAATTGAAAGTACTTGTAAAAATAGCTGGAATGTCTATATGATAACATTGAAAAAAAACAGACAAATAACACTGAAAGCACAAGGAAGAGTATACCACTGACCCTTCAGCTATCAATAAATTTCAAACCACAGACCAGGCGCTCTTCAGTGATAATGAGGGAGGCCATTACTTAGTTTGGACTCGACCTTTTGTCCTCTGTATTTTCCACCAGAGGCTTTGCACCCAGCCTGCAACATTTTACCCTCACTGCTACACTAGAGGCTTTATATTTTAGCACAACATAAATCAGTTTCATTAAACTTAGTCTTAGTGTTGAAGAGCATCATTCAGCAACCTATTTTATCCAAATAGGACTGCATGTTACATAATTTGCTCCAAATAACATCTGTGTATGGTTGGCTTTGAGCAAGAGTCTAAAGGCAAATACTGTGACAGAGCCATGGTCACCCTAGCATGTGCAAGTCATGGTATCCTGGTGGTCTTGTCAGGGAACTGAAAGCTAGTTTCCCCCTCAAGCCTAGTATATAGACAACAAACGTGGGATGAAATAGCAAAAAGAATGAGTCCCTTTTTGAGAGACCTTTTGATCCACTCCCTAGCCTCATGTACATGGAAGAGATGAAAAATGGTTGAGCTTGATGAGAAAAAC
Source organism: Cinclus cinclus (assembly GCF_963662255.1). Classification (NCBI taxonomy): domain Eukaryota; kingdom Metazoa; phylum Chordata; class Aves; order Passeriformes; family Cinclidae; genus Cinclus; species Cinclus cinclus. The sequence goes on from NC_085046.1 coordinate 56,757,907, forward strand.
CCAAAAAGCAACTCATGTTCTGGAGCCTAAGGCTGAACTAGTTGGAAAATACTTGGGCCATCATCTTCTCTTGCAAAAAATGATCCAGCTGACTGAGAAGTCAAGTGAAATGGCTTGTATCTTTATTATCTCTGTAATGTTGGAGCAAGTGGGAAAACCAACCACATAATAATTCAGCAATTCTGTTTGGAAATCACAATTCTAGTTGGTAACAGCTTCCCTCTGTGTCTTGTACATGATGTTGTCTAAAATGACACAATTGAAATAGCTGTATTTTGCAACTTGCATTCTGCCCTGAATATAACCCAACTATCAAATTTGAAAGGCTATGTGAAAAAGCTTTTTCAAATTTCCTGGCTTGCAGAAGATAGATACTAATGCTGGTAAAATACTGTGAAAGGAAGCTTGGTAACAGTGCTTTTACAGGTGCATTATTTTCATTATTCTTTATATTCCAGGGTGAAGCAGGTGGTTTTCCAAGACTCATGGAAATTCCATCATCTGGAATGATGCAAAATCATACCAGAGAGAGCAAGGAAAAGCTAGACCCATATGCTATTTAGTAAATAGTGAAAGAATGTTTCATTTTGTGTTATATCTATTCAGAGAAGAGTAGAGGATCAGTACTTCCCCCCCAGCTTCCAAACTGTTTGATCTTGGACTTTCTTTCCTACCCAGGATGGAGATTAAGCTGTTCTGACAGACTGATCACTGAGTCCAGTGCTCACCAGGGCTTCCATAGGATTATATGCCCTCAGCTCTTCAACTTGCTCTAAAGTTGCAGGCAATCCTTGAACCCATGACTTTTCTTGGAAGCACAAAGAGGGGTGCTTACAAACAGCCTTCGAGTTGGGAGTTGGCTGAAGCTGGCAAATATGGATAATAATCAGGTGTCTTTGTCTGTGGATATCTAGGACTCATGGGACCAGTCCTACAGAATATGGATGGAACAAACCTGAGGATCCTCCTAACCGTGCTCAGAGTTGATGCATTTTGCAGACTTTCAGTACTTCACTTCCTTTCACTATGCATCTGCTCAGAATGACAGGCTGCTGAGGAAAGAAAGCTTTTGGCATTACCTGATGATCACTCCATGAGTCAAAGCATAGAAGCTGACATTGCTTGCAAATATTTTCCGTTTGAAATCTAACTAAATTAAGTGTGGATATTGTTTTTGTTCCTCCTTGATAGGCCATTTACTTCAATAGAGCAGCTTGCACTCTAATTCCCTATGTTGCCTTTCCTACCTAGGAACAAACAGGTCAGACGTCAGCAGAGAGGTTTGGATGGAAAATCAAAGCAGGGATTCTTCAGAGGTGCTTACTCAGGTACAAGCATTCCTATCACTGCGTTGTAAAGTCTCCATTTGACATAATCTAGCATCACCACTGTACAGTGGCAGAGCTATGGGATTAGCAGGCCTAGATGGCAGCACCAAGTCTGGGGCAGCTAAACAGAGCAAGTGGTTCTGTGTGAATAACTGTGGAAGTAAAATTAATAGGCATCCAGAGTATGTAACAGACCATATTTCTCTGAAAAGCTTTGGGGGTTAAAACAAGCATTGCTGGGTAGGCATTGGATTGTCCCTGCAATAACATCCTTCCCTTTCCACCTAGTGTGTGCAATAAAACTCCAAACTTTGCTGTTTGCTCTATGCCTCCAGAAAGGCTTTGCAAATTGCAGTGTAGTGTGGAAGTGACAAAGCAGGATGTTTTCTTTGTGAGAAGGTACCCTGAGTACACATCCTATCATCACTATTCAGCTTTCAAAACAGAGGTGACAATGGTGGTGGTAGAGTGCCAGGGGAAAGGCCTGGATATTGTTGTCATCATCATCTGTCCTGGCTCAGCAGGAGAAGAGCCAGCCAGACGTGACCCTGGGCAGATACCCTGGGTGACTGGTGCTACAGTGAGGTGGCAGGGTTCTTCAGGGCTCCAAAGAGATTCTAAGGAGAGGTGCAATGAGCAAGTCAATTCCTACTCAGAAATTTTTCCTCTCTTTAAGATCAAGTATCTGATAATATACAGTAACATTGTTTCATTTTATGGTATCTTAGACTTTTCTGAGTTACAACTTAATTCCTGTCAATATATCAATATCATCATCATATAGATAATATATACTGATAATTCATTGTAATAATATATTATCAGTATTGTTATGCATTATTAATATTGCCAAACTAACTTCAAGTCACTGTGATTCCAAAGGTCAAAGCTTTATCTTTTAGATGTCAGCAGTTCTATTTAGAAACTCAAATATAAATAAAATAAATAAGAGAAATACTGACTCTGAGGAACTTTCATTCCAAAAGCGTTGCACATCCTTACTTAAAGGGCAAAATACAGTTGCAAATTGGAGCATGTGTTCTAAGGAAACAAGAGAAAAAAATTTGAAATGCCAACCTGCTGTTGGAGGTAAGCTGCTCTTCTACTTTAATTTGAAACACTGAAGTATACACAGCTTGAAGTTTGTTGCACCTACTCCCTTAACATGTCACAGCATCACAGCAAAGTGTAATGTAAGATTGCTTTTCATGAAATATGTTCAGAATGTAAATTCAATTAGTCATTTTTTTTTTCATTGCTATCACTCTTGCAAATGCCATAGTAGACAGTGGAATCTGTGCCTGAGTTGTGCAAATGGTAGATCATTTAAACACCATTTTTTTCTGAATCCTTGATTATTACATAGGACCAATGAGGCATAATTTTTGAAAGTCCTAGGCCCTAAGTTAATAGGTATACTTGTTTTGTTTGATCCTTTCCATTAACAGATGGAAATTAATTTTCAGTATCTGGAATTTAGGATCAGATTACCTCAGTAAATGTGTATTGATACATTCAATAGTTCAGCAGAGGACTGGGTGGGGCAGGAAGAAAAGACAGAAACATAGCTATTTATATTCCTGTTGAGATAACTAAAGACAAAAATATGCAAAACAAAAGGCTTAAATTTGAATTCCAAGTCACATACTTACCTGCTATGAGATTACAAAATTCTTCACTTCTTCAGTACTATCTGAGAGTTACCATGGGACTGGTATGCCAGAAAACTTATATTAGTGAGAAATCAGAATATAGTTTAAGTACTCAATTTTAAAAACGTAATGGCTTCCCTTTTAAAGAGGTGGGAAGTTGTAATGGTATCCCTACATGTGAATGTTCCTGCATTGGCACTAGAGAAAATACCAGGACCATGCTTAACATCATAGAACCTCCACATGCCAAAACTTTAAAAATATCCTAACAGTTCAGCTATCTCCACAGATATTTGCTTCTTGACTTTTTTTTCCTATTTCATGTTTTTTCCCCCCCCCTACATTAAGATGTGGCACAGCTGACATAATCTATCTTCCTCCTCAGTCCAACTTCAGTACAGAGCTGTGTTGATTTGTCACAGCCTTGTTTTTGGTAGCTGGGGAGGGCCATAGAGGTGGCTTCTGTGATAAGCTGTTAGAAATTTCTACCATGTCTAACACAGCCAATCTCTAATGCCTTCAAAGGTGGACATGCGGCTGGGCCAATTAGAGAGGTTGGTAACACTTCTATGATGACATATGTAAGAAGAAAATCAAAACAGCACAGGCAGTCTTTCCTAGGGGCAGCGAGGTGCCACTGCCGGGGACCATCCTGGCACAGCCCATGGTGATTCACCGCCACGGCTGCCACCATCTCAGTGTGGCCCACGGCGAGCTTTGCCTGCTTGGCCACCCCTAACCAGCAGCACTGTGGGTGGAAGGGAAGGGATGGTGGCGGCAGATTCGCCTTCCCAGTGCCCCGCATGAAGAGAGGCCTTAAATAGCTCCAGCTCCACAGCAGCTGGCAGTGAAAACTAAGTGAGAGACTTTCCAGCATGGAACCTAGACAAGATCAACCAATCGGTGCTGAGGGATCCCATAGGAATCTTGGAGTCAGTGGAACTTGTTGGCAATGGTACCTATGAACAGCAGTTTTTCTTCTAGTCAGAGGAGGAAGTGAGGACATATGAGAAAAAACAACATGGTGAGACCAAGGTCAGTGGAAAAAAATGGGGAGGAGGTGCTTCAAGTGCCAGAACAGATTCCTCTACATGCCCCGGTGAGGACTATGGTGAAACAAATTGTCCTCCTATAATCCATGAAGTCCATGGGGAATGCAGAGATCCACCCAGAGTCTGTGGGAAAAGTGCTCATGCTGGAGCAGGTAGATGCTACAGAAAGCTGTGGTGTAGTGGGAGACCTGAATAGAGAGAGAGAGAGTGAGGGCCCCTGCTTCCAGAGGTAGAGAAAAAATGGCCCTTGCTTCCAAACTACAGCAGCCTATTCTTAGAAGACAGCACACTGTGGATGAGTGACCCATGTCACAACAGTTTTGGGAAGACTATCTGCCCGTAGAAGGGACCTTGTTGGCATGGCAAAGAAAAGACTCTTCTCCCTGAGAGAAAAGTAAAAGACCTCAAGTGTCAAACTGACCAAAACCCTAGCCCCTACCTCCCTGCACTGTCAGTAAGAAAGAGGGGCTGGGGGAGAAAAAAAAGGTGTTGTAAAGGCCTATTTTACTTCTTATTATCCTCCTCTTAATATGTTAAGAATAAATTTACTTTGTACCTTTAAATTTGAACCTGTTTCACCCTTAGAGTCTTAAGGGCGAAAACTCCTTAGAGTTTTTCTCCCAGTCCTTATCTCAACTCATGAGCCCTTCATTAATTTTTTTCCCCCTCTCCTCTGCCCAACTGTGGAAGAAGAGGGTGAGCAAACAACTTTTGCGGGTGCCTGGCATTTGGCCAATATCCAACCATGACGAACATTCTTGCTGGAGCCAAAGTAACTTGAGAAGCTGTCAGTGCTGTTCACAGCACACAGAAGCAGGAGGAAAAAAGGTTCTGCTTCTGGGGCCTGTTAATTATTAAAGAGCTTGCTAGCAGGCTCAACTTCTTCACTGACTGCTTTTATGTGCCACTAGAAGAAGCTGTGTAGGTTAGTCTTTCCTGGAAGTATGTAAAAATTCCATGTGTTTGCATACAAAATGACCAAAGAGAAAAATAATAGTTAATTGGCCCAGCTTCTGTCACATCTCACTGAAAATGAGGAGTGACATACTTTTAATGTCAAAGTTCCTATGCCTCGTTGAACTTCTGATGAATTGAAGGCACCCAGGAAGCCTGGCAGCTTCATCTGTTTCAACACAGGGTCTATGTTAGTTTTGTGTTTTCAGAAGTTATAAGGGGGAAAGCAAGGGGGGGAGGCAGATAAAGCAAAACACTTTAGACTTTGATGTAAAGCTCTGAAATTTAACTCCTTTTCATGAGCTACATATTTTACCAGCTATTATTATCATTAAAATAAAACTAGTACAAATATAATGGAGTGGGTATTAAATGTAAAACTATATTTGTATTGTGTAAATGATGTAAGAGCCAAGGTGGGGACTTGGACCTCTTAAAATACATGTGTAGACACTGCAATTTCCTTCCAGCTAATGACGCATTTGAGAATTTATTTTCTGTGAATAACCTCCTGTAAGAGTTATTTACAAAATATAATAAAGATGACATTTCACTATTTGGTAAATATTAGTTTCCATGTCAGGAGTCTGTACTGAAACTTACCCCTTTTAATGACTCAGCTACATCAGATATGCTATTTTTCTGTAAATGAACAATTTTTTTCCCCTTGATTAAATCAACCTGTTCAAAAAATAACAGATATTGCTTAAAACAATCTGCATCTTATTCTGAGAGTGTGTTATTCCTGCAAGCCAGTCTGAATTATAGCACTTTCAAGAGCAATAATTTTTCTACCTGAACACCTTTTTACGTATTCTTTTTACAGAATATTTAATATTTTTTTCATCCTGGTTTTGTCCTCCCCTTAATTTACAAATAGCTAGCAATTAGTACAAACTATATGCTTGGAAGATGCATAATATATCAATAAGACTTGCAAGTTGAAATCAAGTATGTGTGTCTTTCACAGCTGACTGCATAAAATAATTTTTTAAACATGACTAGACACTGGAAATAGCATATTTTATTTTGCAGAATATTTTTTTGGAAACATAGTCTATGTCATCAGGGCAAGGGAAGAGAGAAATAGCAGGGAAGAACCGTAGTCATTACTCTTCTGAGAAGAAGCATGGACCTGCTATGATATATTTATACAGCACCTTAAACTGAGGAGCTCTCTGGCAGAGACCCCAAAGAACCATATCAACAAAACCACAAAGTAAGAGTGGTGTATCTCATTCCAAAAAACCAGAACTGACGTGAAGCTTTAACTGAGTGGAACTCTTCCCCACAGCCTGCTTACTGTAGGAGTGCAGTGTCTTATGATAAATGGTGTGCGAACAAACATTTTAGAACCGAGTTGCTTTTGCTTTTGAGCAAAATTTTGCTAGTATCAGTGTACCATAGCCACATCTGTGTCACTCTGGCTATTTTTCAAGCAGCCCTTTGCTAAAGAGCCATACCTGATACTTGTATTTATTTTTAGAGAAGAGTAATTTTCGGCTTTCTTCTACTATTTTCTCCCCACGATTTTCTTTGTTTTCTCAGGTTGTTTGATTACTTTCAGGTCATACTGTCACAGTAATTTAAAACAGAAATGTCTGTTATGCCCTCTGCACATTGCATTGTATTTCACATAACACTTCCTTTTGACACCATGTCAAAGTGACCTTTGCTTCTCCATCATGGGGACTGAAGCAAAAGGGAGGTTTTGAAGCTATATATTGAGATTACCTGGTAATGAAATATGTGATTCTTTTCTCTGTGGTACTTTATTCCTCCCACCATCCCCAAGTCTGACCTGCATTACAAAATTTGCAGCTGGGGAGTATTTGTACATGGTAATGTGAACCAGTCAAAATGTTTTTTTTACGTTTGAATTAACACAAACTTATTGCCATTACTGTCAAATAAGTGCGTGTGCAATTACTCCTGCTGTGTGCAATGCTTATAGATATTCAGTTTTCCAAGCCCAGTGCAGCATGTTTCTCTGCACTTCTGTTCCTTGTCTCACAACACTGAATTTATTAAACAACTCTTGAAACAGGTTGGAAACTAATGACATTATATGGCAGCATGTCTGTTTTCATCCTGTCATATCTTCCCACAGACACACCCCTGTCTTTAAAAATGTCTTTACTTTCTAAATTGTGTGTGAATGGAAGAGTCTGTTTTCACAATGCAAGATACAATCCTTTATTATTCTGCTTCTGCCTGATCTGCCCATACGGATACTTTTGGACATTTTTGTGGCTATGGGAAGAGACCTGTGATCTGATAGACAATTTATGGGGCTAGCAGAGAATCAGGGAAGCAGAACAAAGGTTAGAAAGCAGCAGTCAATAAAAAAAGTGGTCTGCAGCAGGCTGACTGTGGGTCAAGTCTCTAAAGCAGATGTGAAGCTATCCCCAAGTCATATTCCCTCTGTGACAGGCTGCATAGGAGACATACTCCAGATACGATAGGAAATGCACCTTTCTTTGGCTCTTTTCCATGGATATCTCATGAACATGCAAAGAACTACTGTCTCTGTGTGAAGCATGATGCTGGGGAAATGCAATTGTCATTTCAAAGATGCAGTTGTTTTCACAGGAACCAAGATAAAAGAAGGAGGGAAGGGAAAAGGGGGAAAACTCAGTTAATTTCAACTATGAATTTCCTGATGCATATGTTTTTAATTCATGTCATTTTAAATCTTCCCACTTGATTTAAAAGTTCTGTCTTCACATTTAGCCTCAGAACATAGGAGTACAGGATTCTAAATTAGGGATTTCATCTTACAAAAATATATTAGCAATGCAATAAAGTAATTTTAGGGCTACATAGAACTGAGTCAGTTACAAACCAGCAGGTTCCTAGAAAGCTGTCACATTACAAAGACAGAGCAGGAAAGGTACCTTTACATTAAAGTCTGCCTCTAACAGGAGTATAGCTCATGCAGGTTGATGAACTCTTGTGTATAACAGTGACTCCCTTACTTCCTTTCCTTTTTTCTTCTTTATAAGCAGAAATATGTGAATGCATGAAAGACAATGTCTCATTGACAAATGAATTCTCTGAGACAGTACTGGAATACTCCTCATGCTAGATCTCAGACAAGCCAACCCAGGCCCATTTTACCAGTTCCAGTGAAGACAAGTACAACTCTTCTCGTACACAGATACAAAACAATCTTTGAGTATTTTGTTTGAGAAATGTAACAGATAAAATATTTTCACAGCAAATTCTTTTTATTGTTACTCAAGTACAGTATAAAAATATATTTTCTGTGTTTAAAAAGAATCTGGATCACATAAACATTTTTACAGTATTATTTTTCATAGATTTAGCTTACTTACCATATTTACGGTGACCCACAATGGATGGCTGCATAGAACTCCTCATTTTTATTCCACATTTTTTAAAGTTAAAAAACTAATGCAAAATTAAACTATTTACTGGCTGTAATGCAATAGTTTAAATACAATTATTCATCACAGTATAATGATTATGGATGAAATATTATATTTATAACCCAACAAGAGTTATGTAACAGATTAACAGAGATAATTATTGGTCATGATAAGGATGTTTTCAGTCAGCCAAAAGCCTTCTGTATCTATTTAAATGGCACCTGTATACTCTTCAGCAGCTATCTTTCTTTTTCTTTTTTTTTCTTTTTTTTTCTTTTTTTTTCTTTTTTTTTCTTTTTTTTTTTAGCTCAGGCAGAGATGTATGGGCAGGGGCCTAAAGACAATTGAGACCATCTCCTCACCCCTAATGAGAACCTCTGCAGGCAGTCTTTCCAGAAACTTGAAGCTCATCATAAGAGACTCTTTTTTCACTAGCCAGCCAATTCTTGTCTCTTCTGAAGTTCCCTGCAATTCATCTAGAGTTGCATTCCATGTGTCCTGGTTTGAAGGACAGGTGTTTGCCAAGGAAAGCAGAAGCTTCCCCTTGGACTGAAAGAAAATGTGATTCTTCCGATTATTATAATTTTGGAATTAAGAGAGCTCTCAGGCAAAGATATGGGGGTAGGAATAACAGTTCTTTACTAGTATATTTAACAAGACAAACAAGAACAACAACAGCTATGAAATTACCCACAAACAGAACAGTAACTCAGTCCCAGTGTTTTTTGGCTGCAGGCACCTTTTCCCTGAGCTGCAGGCGGGCAGGTCCCGCAGAGCCGCAGGAGGGCTGGGGGTGATGGCAGCGCTGTCCCAGGGGGAGAGAGAGATGGAGAGAGAGCTCTCCGCTCACAGTGTCGGTCCCGGTGATCAGTAGAGTGCTGGATGGTGGTAGTTCACAGAGAGAAGACAGCCGGGCAGGGTCCGATGGTGGTTTCCCGACGCTGGGATGGGACACAGGCGGCGATCGTCCTTCTCGTCCGAACTCCGCGGGGGAAATGGGCCGAGGCCCAGCCTTCCGCTTCCTCTTCTGGCTGTTTGAATCTCGCGGGGCTTGCTTCTTCCCTCCCATCCCCTCCCCCTTGTCACCAGGGCCCAGTCAACAGGTATCTTAGCATGACAATGGGGAAAATTCCACAGAGGGAAAAAAGGGAGAGAACTAACCCTCAACATTATCCACCCCGAATTTTCCCCTACCATCATGCCAAATCAAATTAAAAATCTTTAAATTATAGACATCCATACAGTTACAGATACAGGCACAGTATTGTAGGTAGTTCACCCTAAAACAAGGTCTCCTTGGGGTATGCATCTGGTCTTTCCATCCCTTTGCATGATCCACCAGGTACACCCTGGCCCTTGAGCAAAAACCACCCCCCGAATTGGATTGTCTTTGCTGGAGGCAGGGTTCACCCAAACAGTTTTTCCTAGCACACCTCTCATATGCACCACTGGAACCTTGTCCCCATCTGGTGTTCTCAAGGTCTCAGACTGGGCAGGGCCTGCTCGATTAGTGGAACCTCGGGTGTTCACTAACCATGTGGCCTTTGGTAGATTAATCTCCCAGTTTTTGAAAGTCCCCCCACCCAGTGCCTTCAAGGTGGTTTTAAGCAGCCCATTGCACCGTTCCACTTTCCCAGCCGCTGGTGCGTGATAAGGAATGTGGTACACCCACTCGATGCCGTGTTCTCTGGCCCAGGTGCTTATGAGGCTGTTCTTGAAATGAGTCCCATTGTCTGACTCAATTCTCTCAGGGGTACCATGTCTCCAAAGGACTTGTTTTTCCAGGCCCAGGATGGTGTTGCGGGCAGTGGCATGAGGCACAGGGTAGGTCTCCAACCATCCAGTGGTGGCTTCCACCATGGTCAGCACGTAGCGCTTGCCTTGGCGTGTCTGAGGCAGTGTGATGTAGTCAATCTGCCAGGCCTCCCCATACTTATATTTGGACCACCGCCCCCCATACCAGAGGGGCTTCACTCGCTTGGCTTGCTTGAGGGCAGCACACGTCTCACAGTCATGGATAACCTGGGAAATACTGTCCATGGTGAGATCCACCCCTCGGTCTCGTGCCCACTTATAGGTAGCATCTCTGCCTTGGTGACCTGAGGCATCGTGGGCCCATCGAGCCAGGAACAACTCTCCCTTGTGTTGCCAGTCTAAGTCTATCTGTGACACCTCTATCCTTGCAGCCTGATCTACTTGCTCATTGTGTTGGTGCTCCTCATTAGCCCAACTCTTGGGGACATGGGCGTCTACATGACGGACCTTTACGGGTAGCTTCTCTACCCGACTGGCAATGTCTTTCCACTCATCAGCAGCCCAGATTGGTTTTCCCCTACGTTGCCAGTTAGCTTTTTTCCATCTTTCCAGCCAGCCCCACAGAGCATTGGCTACCATCCATGAATCAGTGTAAAGGTAAAGCTTTGGCCACTTCTCTCTTTCAGCAATGTCCAGGGCCAGCTGAACGGCTTTGAGTTCAGCAAGTTGACTTGATCCACCCTCTCCTTCAGTAGCTTGTGCAACCTGTCGTGTGGGGCTCCATACGGCTGCTTTCCACTTCCGGTTCATCCCCACGATGCGACAGGAACCGTCAGTGAAAAGAGCGTAGCGAGTTTCATCTGCTGGCAGTTGGTTGTATGGCGGGGCTTCATCAGCCCGGGTCACTTGTTGTTGCTCCTCTTCATCGGCAAGACCAAAATTTTCACCTTCTGGCCAGTTTGTAATTATTTCCAAAATCCCAGGGCGATTTGGGTTTCCGATATGGGCGCGCTGTGTGATGAGGGCAATCCACTTGCTCCATGTGGCATCGGTGGCGTGGTGGGTAGAGGGGACCTTCCCTTTAAACATCCACCCCAGCACTGGTAGTCGGGGTGCCAGGAGGAGCTGTGCTTCTGTGCCAATCACTTCTGAGGCAGCTTGAACTCCTTCATAAGCAGCCAAGATCTCCTTCTCTGTTGGGGTGTAGTTGGCTTCAGACTCTCTGTAACTTCGGCTCTAGAATCCCAGAGGTCGGCCTCAGGTCTCACCAGGTACCTTCTGCCAAAGGCTCCAGCACAAGCCCTTGTTCCCGGCTGCAGAGTAGAGCACATTCTTCACCTCTGGTCCCGTCCTGACTGGGCCAAGGGCTACAGCATGAGCGATCTCCTGCTTGATCTGGGCAAAGGCTTGCTGCTGCTCAGGGCCCCAGTGGAATTCGTTCTTCTTCCGGGTGACCAGGTAGAGAGGGCTCACGATCTGGTTGTACTCAGGAATGTGCATTCTCCAAAAGCCTATGGCACCTAGGAAAGCTTGTGTTTCCTTCTTGTTGGTTGGTGGAGACCTCACGGTGATCTGATTGATGACCTCAGTGGGGATTTGGCGCCGCCCGTCTTGCCACTTTACTCCCAGGAACTGGATCTCTCGGGCAGGACCTTTGACTTTGCTCCTCTTGATGGCAAAACCGGCTCCCAGCAGAATCTGGATGATCTTTTCTCCTTTCTCAAATACTTCCATTGCCGTGTTCCCCCACACAATGATGTCATCAATGTATTGCAGATGTTCTGGAGCTTCACCCTTTTCCAGTGCAGCCTGGATCAGTCCATGGCAGATGGTGGGGCTGTGTTTCCACCCCTGGGGCAGTCGGTTCCAGGTGTACTGCACACCCCTCCAGGTGAAAGCAAACTGAGGCCTGCACTCTGCTGCCAGAGGAATGGAGAAAAATGCATTGGCAATGTCAATGGTGGTGTGCCACTTTGCTGCCTTGGACTCCAGCTCGTACTGGAGTTCCAGCATGTCTGGCACGGCAGCGCTCAGTGGTGGAGTCACTTCATTCAATGTACTGTAGTCCACAGTCAATCTCCATTCTCCATCAGACTTGCGCACAGGCCAGATGGGGCTGTTGAAGGGTGAGTGGGTTTTGCTGACCACTCCTTGGCCCTCCAGCTCACGGATCATCTTGTGGATGGGGATCACGGCATCTCGATTTGTCCTGTACTGCCGGTGGTGCACTGTGGAGGTGGCAATTGGCACTTGCTGCTCCTTCACCTTCAGGAGTCCCACTACAGATGGGTTCTCTGACAGTCCAAGCAAGGTGTTCAATTGCTTAATGTTTTCTGCCTCTACAGCAGCTATTCCAAAAGCCCACCTGAGTCCCTTTGGGTCTTTGTAATAGCCATTCCTGAGGAAGTCTATGCCTAGAATACACGGTGCCTCTAGGCCAGTCACAATTGGATGCTTCTGCCACTCTTTCCCAGTCAGGCTCACCTCAGCCTCCAGCAAAGTCAATTCCTGTGATCCCCCTGTCACCCCAGCAATAGAAACAGGCTCTTCCCCCACATGTTCTGATGGTATTAGGGTGACCTGTGAACCAGTGTCAACTAATGCCCTATGTTTTTGTGGCTCTGATGTACCAGGCCATTGGATCCACACCGTCCAAAAGACCCGGTTTTCCCGTGCCTCTCCCTGGCTAGAGGCAGGGCCCCTCTAGCACTGGTTATTATTTCCTTCCTGGGCATACATGTTGGAGGTTCCCTCAAGGGGATCTGACAAATCATCCTCCCTTTTGTAATACCCTGCATCTTGGTTATGGGAAGTTGAGGCTACCTTCACTTTAGTGGAGCTCCTTTGGTTAGTGTTTCCCTCCCTGAGTTGACGCACCCGCGCTGCCAGGGCAGAAGTGGGTTTCCCATCCCACCTCCTCATGTCTTCCCCATGGTCACGCAGAAAAAACCACAGGTCAGCTCGTGGGGTGTATCCTCTCTCCCTAGCTGGGGGACGTTGGGCTCTAACTCTGGGATCTGTGACTCGCACTGGTGCTGCATTGACCTTCCTCATCTCCTCCCTCACCCCTCTTATCTCCTCCTTGAACTCCTCTCTGAGTTCCCTAATCACAGCAGAGACCTGAGCCTGCATTGGGCCATTCATTATACTCTCAAAATTCCTGAGCCTATTGGCAACAGAACCCACTGTCTCGTGGTTGGTGTCAGCATTAATGGCTGCAATGAATGTGGTGTATTGAGATGGCCCCAGGTGTGCCAGATTCCACAACATCTGCCCTGTGCACCTGACCTTGTCGGGGTCATTGTCATGTTGTCCACCCCTCCCAAAGAGTACTTCCAGTATTGCTACTTCTCTCAGCTGTTGGATCCCCTCCTCAGCGGTTTTCCAGCGCATTCTATGGTGGTGCTCCTGCATTCTCTCTCTATGGACAAACCTCTCTCTTACACTCATTAAAAGCCGCTCCCAGAGGGAAAGGGGGCCTGGTTCCCTTACGAATATGTGATCCACACCTGAGTCCTGGGTTAGGGGTCCCAGATTCCTTGCCTCAGTACCATCCAGCTACACACCTGTACCCATAAGGTCCCAGACCCGCAGTAACCACGTTGTAAAAGCCTCACGGCCCCTTCGTACAACATCTTTACGCAGATTACGGAGACTCTTGTATGACAGGGACTCCGTGACGATCTCAACCTCTGGCTCCCCTGCTGGTTGTGAGGGCCCTGCTTTCTGATCCTTATTATCCAGGTGCTTTGTTTTCACCCTGGACTTTCTAGTTTCCACAGGGGCAACTGATGCTAGCTGTGAGTGCCCTTGCAGTTCAGCTGGAACCTGGCGAGATGTAACATCTGTGGGTTCCACTGCTGCACCATCAGGTTCTCCCTCTTTAAGGCAGAGGGAGAGTTTCTCAAGAGCTGGGGAAAGGTACTCCTTCAGCATTTGGCCCATCTCCTTCACTAGAAACCCCACCCACTCTGGATGGTTCCTTTCTGAGGTGAGCTCTGGGGCAGAATCAGGCTCAGGGGCAACATCCTTAACCTCTGGGGCAGAATCTTTAGTCTCTGGGGCAGAATCCTTAGTCTCTGTGGCAGGGGCAGGGTCAGGCTCTGGGGCAGAGTCCTTAGTCTCTGGGGCAGAGCCAGGCTCTGGGGCAGGGCCAGGCTCTGGGGCAGGATCCCTATTCCTTGGGGGATGTATCAGGGTTGTCATCCAAGTCAATCTCCCCTCATCTCGGAATGTTAAATAGAACAGGTTTACAAGGCCTATTAGCAATGTCAGCCACTGTATGACATCATTACTGCTTAGAAGAGATTTGAACCCCTCAAAAGCTGGTGGAGCAGACCCAAAAAACTGTGTAAGGGGTTGGGACAAAATTTTGCCTGGTGTCATATCCTCACAGTATGTACCATTATTAAAGTAGCCCCAAAAACATACAGTTAGAGTGTGATAGCTCCGAATCCATGTGCCCACCTTCCAGAGGAAGTTAAAAATCCATGAATTTCTCACGTTATCAGCCCACAAAAGGAACTGGATAATAGTTACAGCAGCCTGAGTTATAGGACCCATGTTCAAGTAAGGGATTGCAAATGGGAGAGATAGAGCTGTGGCCACATGGAGCCCAAACCACGGTAAGCTGGACAACATGATGCCACCTAACACAAAACTGAGGTAACTCAAGAACTGTTATTCCTTTTTCACTCTTTTCTCTCAATGCCCTCGGGCCCCACGTTGGGCGCCAAAATCTGTCCTGGTTTGAAGGACAGGTGTTTGCCAAGGAAAGCAGAAGCTTCCCCTTGGACTGAAAGAAAATGTGATTCTTCCGATTATTATAATTTTGGAATTAAGAGAGCTCTCAGGCAAAGATATGGGGGTAGGAATAACAGTTCTTTACTAGTATATTTAACAAGACAAACAAGAACAACAACAGCTATGAAATTACCCACAAACAGAACAGTAACTCAGTCCCAGTGTTTTTTGGCTGCAGGCACCTTTTCCCTGAGCTGCAGTTCCCGGTGCTGGAGGCGGGTGGGTCCCGCAGAGCCGCAGGAGGGCTGGGGGTGATGGCAGCGCTGTCCCAGGGGGAGAGAGAGATGGAGAGAGAGCCCTCCGCTCACGGTGTTGGTCCCGGTGCTCAGTAGAGTGCTGGATGGTGGTAGTTCACAGCGAGAAGACAGCCGGGCAGGGTCCGATGGTGGTTTCCCGACGCTGGGATGGGACACAGGCGGCGATCGTCCTTCTCGTCCGAACTCCGCGGGGGAAATGGGCCGAGGCCCAGCCTTCCGCTTCCTCTTCTGGCTGTTTGAATCTCGCGGGGTTTCACTCTTCCGTCCCGTCCCCTCCCCCTTGTCACCAGGGCCCAGTCAACAGGTATCTTAGCATGACAATGGGGAAAATTCCACAGAGGGAAAAAAGGGAGAGAACTAACCCTCAACACCATGGAACAGTGATTTTTATCAGAGGAATCCAAAACGGAATGTTTCAAATCCTTGTCATATTTCCAGTGCACTGACCAGGTCACTCCTCAGTAGACACAACCTTACTTAATAGGCTGTTTTTACACGTATACCCACTGCCTTATAGTGACTTTTCCGAGCCCTAAATGTCTTGTCTTTGTTCTTGGGACTGATGGCTTCCAAATTATGTCTGGCAACACCCATTTTCAGTATCAAAACAATACTGTCAGGTGGTTTTGTTTTGAAGGGATGGAGTTAATATACTTGCAGTTAGGCTGCTTCTAGTTCCTTCTTCCTGCCTTTCCTGTGCTCCCCAGGACCCAGAGATCCTGGCTGTAACGTGCAGCAGAAAACACCTAGGGCAAATTGGAATGTTTAAGCATCTGATATTCTGCTCTTTTGAGTGTCTATGGGCAGCACATTCCTGTTTGAAATCCATGTGACTGCACAGTAATGTCTGGGGCCTTGCTTTGAAAGATCTTAGTCAGGGTTGCTCTCCTTCCAGCGCAAGGCTATGTCAAAGGGGATGGGAGCTGTTCTACTCAGTAGTGCACTATAGCATCAAAAAAATCCTAAAAGTGAACCACTCTCTTGTGGCTCTACATCATAGCTGGTTGTTGCGATAGTAGACATTTTGATCATATGGGTAAATGGAAATCCACTGGTTACCTGCAAAGAGAAGTAGGCATAAGGATGGAAGTCATGAAGCAATATAATGGCTTTCAAATTCCTTGTGTGGACAAAGGCCTAGAGACCTTAGGAATGATGTCTTTAAATTTTCATTATGTTTTAGCATTTAAACTCCATAGAGAGGAACAGGATAATTCATCACAAGCCTAGATAAATGAACAAAGAGCATCTTCCAGATCTGTGTCAGCAAAATATATTGCATCCAATAGCAATCTCTCAACTATTTTTTTGCAAGAACTAATGACAAAACTTTTAGAGGGAGAGCCCTACTCAGTCACCAAGACCCTACCTGTGAAGATTTACTATTTCAGCTGTTCTAGCTAATGCAAGATTTTTTGTGTATTTGTGTTTCTTTTTATTTAATAAATTGGCTGACCAAACAAGTGGTATTCTGTGGTAGGTATGTGATATCAGCTGAGATGCTGAGCAGAGAGCCATAGCTTCCTCCACCAGTAAGAGCAACGTGCAGGGGATTCTACTGATTGACAGCCTGGGCTAATGGATGATGCACAGAGAAGCAAAGATGAATTGGATGAAGAGGTGTCTTGTCCACAGCTGCAGTGTTATCTTGGAGCAAAGCAGCAACTGAACTCATGCTGTGCTTGTGCTACAGCCTGGGAGCATGGCATCCAGGAATGCAGCAGGGAGGGCAAGCCTCTACACACATCATGCGAAATGAATTCTTGCCTTCAGAGAAAGTAGACATGGGAAATAATTAAAAACAATATCTGCTTTTCTGTTCACCTATGATTAATGTTAAACTATAGAACTAGAGAATTAATTACTGTACGTTTTTAATTAGAATTTTCTTTTTTATCTCAGTACTTTTAAAAAGCAATGGCAGAAATGGTGTCAGAAATATTCAATCCAGTACTGAAACCATCTTAAATCACTTAATGTATTTCACTGCACAAAGCCTGCACATTTTTTATCATAAAATCACATGATAGCATCATATCTATGCCTAGTCAGAAGCATATGAATTTTCATGATGATATCCTAATAGTCCACTGCATAAAGAATAACACCTTAACAGAAAGGATCTAATAAAAATGTTTGCCTTTCCAGGAGAGGCAGGAAAATATACCAGCCATTTCTATATTAGTTTCAACTGCTCTGGATTTGATTATGGCATATATATGCTACTACACCTCTATTATCCTGATGTGCTAATTTTTTTTGGTCTTAATATTAGCAATCGGTACACTAATTAATAGTACAGTAATAATACTAGTTAGTATCTTAATTGACTGATTCTACATTTAGAGGTATTTTGAGGTATTTATACATATAGAGATATTTTGTCCAAAAGGTGGAGCTAACGACATTCCAAGGTCTTAGCTTTGTTTGCCCAACAGAAACCAATTACTCCAACAGGGTTTTGTTTTGGAGTCTGTTTGATTCTAAGTCTGTCTCAACTTTCAGGGGTGGCTAGACACTCAAACTTGCACAGAAAAAATGAGGTAAAAAAACCTGTATGCTTTTGGAGTCTTACTATATCCTTTCTGTTTTGACTTCTTTCTGTGTTTCTGTTCCAGCTTGTGATTTGTGTTGTGATTCCAAGTCTGACTGCAAATTAATTAAGCCTGTCAATATGCTTTTGACTTCTTATTAGTTGAGGGGTTTAACTTCCACATCTATCTCCCCCACTGCCTTTCCAGTTGATCATCAGACTCCCATGGGGACATATCTCGGGGTATCTCAAGAGATGCAGTTCCATAACTAGCTGCTCCCCACAGCACAGCATTTTCTGAACCAGCGGCAAATGGCAATTTCAAGCAGGCAAAATGTTGCTGCAGGCTATTTTTTTCTTCTCCACATAGGCAACTGCTTCCCTTGCCAGGTGAGTAGGAAAAACCCTCTATTTTAATCACCTCTTTTGTTTTGCCTTGTGGAAACAAGGAAGCAGAGGTAAGTACAATGGCCTCCAAGAAGATTCAGATGATATATCAGCAGAATCTCACACTAGTCCTCTTCTCTGCTTTTACAAGGCTGCTGCTGGCTGCTGGTTGTAGGTTGTAAAAATTAGCAGGTGGTACGTAACGAGCTTTGTTTGGGATGCTCAGGAATAAACCAGAATTTTTGTATCCCATTCTAATTAATAACATATATTTTATACTAATTTAATTAAGGTTCTGATTTTGTTCCAAAATTTAGACTGACAGCACAGAATTACTGAGTAGATGCACTGATCCTGCACATCCCATCGGGATACCTCCCTTCTTTGCAGTAAGACCAAGTAACAGAAGTTTTGCTAAGTGGTAATACAAAAAAACTTCCTGCATGATAAGTGAGGATGAATAAACTTGAGAATGCTGAGCATATTTGAGATTGTAGTGTACAACAAGCTTTGAAGTTGAACAAAAATAAATGCTGACTAAATGTGTGTTTAATAAAATGTCCTCCTTCCTAGTAAACACACATTAGAATTAGCTTCAAGGAGTCGAAACTAGTCTTCAGACTTCATCCTTCTATGGTTAGATGATTTTGCCATCTATCTCTCACTTGGTTCTCTTGAAGAGAAGGTGATTCTGCAGGCTTTAACTACAGCTATTTTAGCTTCCAAAGAGTACTAATAACAGCTTCCTGAAGGAGACTTCTGCTTTTTAAATACAGGTATAAAGGAAAGACTTAAATTTTAGTCGTAACCAGTAACATGTGATACATTGTTCCTTAAAATTTATTTACTGCCAGATGTATTTGCCTACTACTTAATATAAGTATGCAAAGATTATTCTAAGAACTATTACTACAAACTTCTTTCTGTGGCTATTGAAGAGGGTTTTCTAAACTCAAAACGATAAAAATGTTGGGATTTGCTCTTTTAAATTTATCTTACTTTTAAGGCAGAATAAATTGAAATTTGCCACTGCTTTTCAAGTTACAATAGGAGAAAAATAAGATATGTATCAATATAAAAAGCTGTTAGGAACTTATGTATACGTGACAAGGGATGTTTCGTCCACTAGAGAATGTAGATTAAACGTACTGCCATGTTCACATTTTGTACATATCTAATTCCAAACTTCATTCAGGATTGAAAGCAGATGACAGCATAAATACAGTGAGTACAGGAACAGGCTTCCTGGAGAGGTGGGCAATGCCCCATGTGTAACATGCCTTTGGACAACGCTCTTAAAAATACCCATTAATCTTAGGTCAGCCCTGAAGTGGTCAGGCAGTTGGACTTGATTGTCATTGTAGATCCATGCAACTATTCTATCTCTCCTCTCCTCTCCTCTCCTCTCCTCTCCTCTCCTCTCCTCTCCTCTCCTCTCCTCTCCTCTCCTCTCCTCTCCTCTCCTCTCCTCTCCTCTCCTCTCCTCTCCTCTCCTCTCCTCTCCTCTCCTCTCCTCTCCTCTCCTCTCCTCTCCTCTCTTTTCCCCCTTCCCCCTTCCCCCTTCCCCCTTCCCCCTTCCCTTCCCCTCCCTTCCCCTCCCTTCCCTTCCCTTCCCTTCCCTTCCCTTCCCTTCCCTTCCCTTCCCTTCCCTTCCCTTCCCTTCCCTTCCCTTCCCTTCCCTTCCCTTCCCTTCCCTTCCCTTCCCTTCCCTTCCCTTCCCTTCCCTTCCCTTCCCTTCCCTTCCCTTCCCTTCCCTTCCCTTCCCTTCCCTTCCCTTCCCTTCCCTTCCCTTCCCTTCCCTTCCCTTCCCTTCCCTTCCCTTCCCTTCCCTTCCCTTCCCTTCCCTTCCCTGTAGGCTGATTCATTCTTCACTTTTCAGTCTAGCAAAGAAAAGTCACACAGCTACAGAAAGCTGCAGCAGGAATCCAGGCCGAGCAGGTCCTGTTTCCTGAACAGTAGGAAACTGAAGAATGAATATCCTCTCCAGGAATCTGGAGAGGACAGGGAAAGGCAGCTGATGATGGATAATGATGAAGATACATGGATGAGAATGTAAAACATGCTAAATTGTAAAAGCTAAATAGATTAAAAGAACAAGTTGTTGCTTTTTCTCTGCCTGTTCCAATGTAAGAGTAGGATATATTTTTTTTTATTAAATTAAGAAGTACTAATCTGATTTTCCTTGCCTAGGAATCAAGTTCCAGAATCCATGGATTCTGGAGGAAAATGAGAAGGACTTGTTATTCTATAGTCAGGTTGGTCTCTGATTAGATACCTCTAGATGGAAATATTTCCTTAGAAGTCTCTCTGGCTGCAATTACTACTAATAAGTTCCGTCCCCCACCACTCCCCCAAGATGCGCAGTGTGACACATCACTTCTCTGATACTCATAATTTGTTTGTGTGATGTTTTTACAGGCTATTATTGCATTAAAGAAATAAAAAAGTTAAGTTGAATGCTTATGTATAAAAAAACCCTCCTTCAGTCACTATGTACAACACTCTGGAAGGAGGGAAGAGAAAACACTGTGGTCAACAGCCTCCTTTTCAAGGCTTTTATATTAAGCTTAAACAAAGCAGCTATGCAACCTGGAAAGAATTACATTTCAGGAAGGCTGGAGTTCTGGAACCGTTTCTTAGCCAGCCATGAGGCACTGCAAAGCTATTTAAATGCTTCTCATGGGTCTCATTTTATGGTGATAAGTCAGACAGGCAGAAGTAAAAAAGCCCAACAAAAAGTAAACCACCCTGCACAAGAAAAAAAGGCAACAAATCACAGCCAGAAGAGATATGGAAGCATGAATTAGCATTGTAATAAGTCAGTAATTTTGCAGTAATCAAGCTTCTTTAAAACCTTTGAGGCCTGCGCTCATGAGCTTGAGACCCTTTAAAACATTTGATTATATGAGGAAGGCATGCACATAGATTTGTTATAGACACTGCAAATACTGGGAAAATGCTACGAGATGTCTTGACACTCTGAAAGGTTATGTTTGGTCTGGAAGAAACATGCTTCTAACATGTTATACCACAAACCAAAAATTACATTCAACTTATTCAGTTTAGAAAACAGATTTTTAAAATGGTTTTTTCCTTCCTCTAGTGCATTAGGATTTAATTTCTATTTCCCCTTCCAGAGTTCTACTTTTAATAAAGTCTTCTAACACAAGCTCATCCCTCTCAGCTATTTTGAAGCAAGACACCACTCTTCCCTGCCTCTTCCGTATACATCTGCACACACTTGTACATCTGCTGCCTTCCATGGAAGAATTGCTTTTGCCTTGGCATATCAGCCAAGATGAGGTATTTCATATGCATGTTTGTAAGAAAATTGAGATATATGCTTGCTTTATTTTTTTAGCTGCTTCGTCATAGCTCCAGATAATCAGGAATATAATCTGTGGAGGATTTTTTCAGATATCTCATTTTTAGTGGGGTTGAAAATTTTAAGGGATTGTGCAAGTCAGATGCAGAACAGTGTTGAGACAAATCAATGACATCTGTTTAAATAACTTTTCATAAAACAAGCACAGAATCAGTTGTCTTAAGGACCTCTACAAGTTCTTTTCAAGGAAAAACTGCCTTGTCCAGAACTGTACATGACCTCAAGAAAAAGAAGACATATAGCTTATAGCTTCAGGAGTTTCAGCTTTCTCCATTTTCTTTCCACAATCAAACTACCTCCTGAAACAGGTTCTTCACAAAATCTTTCAGGGGCTTTTCATGACTACACAAAAGAAGACACAGTTTTCTTCTTTTTAAAGAAGACATAGCTTTGCCTGTGTGCTGATTTTACCTTGAAGGCACCTGGGGGGAGGGCACACTAGGAAGTTTTTCTCCATGAGAACTTCCTCTGTGAATTGATGGGACCAACTGGAGGCTGGTTTAGTTGTTGACAGCCTGAGAAACCAATTGGAAAAGTCGGTTCCCTCCGTGAATCACATTTGAAGCAAGTAAACCGCGGGAAAGCTCTCTCGCATTTCTGGCCTTTCACAAGGTAACACCGACCTGACCCGGGTCCCTCTCATGGGGCCCGAGCCGGGCTGGGCTCCGGAGGCTGCCGGGCCCCGTTTCCAACCAGGGGCCCCGATAACCAAAAGGATCCAGCCCATTGCTGGGATCCTGGCCCTTTTCCCGGTGTGTCCGTGTCTCGGGGGGCCCTGCCCTGCCCTGCCCTGCCCCGGCTCGGAGCAGCCCTGGGGTGGCCGAGCCCGCCCGGCCGCCCTCACGGGCTGGGGGGAGGCAGCCGGGCCCGGTTCGGGAGAGCCCCCAGGGCTTTGTGTGCTGGGCAGGGCAGAGGGAGAACCCCCGGGCTGCGGCTGGAGCTGGGGGCGGGCAGCGCCGGGGGAAAGCCATGGACACACGGCCTTGGCACCCATTTCTCCTCTGGATGCACTTTGCAGTTCTCGTCCTGCCCCTCCAGCGTGGCCTGGGCACCCTGAGATCCTGACACAGCTCCGGCATGGCCTGGCACAGCCCCCGCAACTTCTGGGTGAGGTTTTAATTTTTTTTACCAGTGTTCAGATAAGACTTACAGACTTTCCATCCTTCCTTGGGTGAGAGGAAGAAGAACAGAAAGGATCCACCAAAGTCAGTGAAGTAAAAGCTAGGTTTCTAAATGGAAGGAGAATGAGAAGACGCCATTTCAGCTGTTTCATGGCTGAAAAATCTTTTTGTAAGTTATAGGGGTGGACTGTACTACATGAAAAAACTCCTTTAAACCATGGAGAAATACATGGGGGGGGGAGGGGGGTGAGGTGTAAAGTGTTTGGAAGATCCTTTGCCCTGAGGGAAAAAGGGGGATCTCTGTTCCTGGGAATGAAGTATGAACAGAGAGAAGAAAACTAAAGAGAACTTTTGCCTTTGAGTAGCTCATCCTTAAAAGTAATGCCCCATGACTTTGACATGGCCCACAAGCACAGCTCTGGGGAGGCTGCCAAGTGGGAGGAGTTTCATGATAGCAGAACTCCGGGCAGCTGATGCTCATGAAAAAAGTGAAGTCAGGACAAAAACCTGGTTATTTCCTCTCTTGAAAAAATCCCTACAGATGAACAAGAAGAAACTCCTCTCCCAAAAGTGAACTGAAAAAGATAATTTAAGTAAGGAATTGACTGAAGTGTCTCTGTATGTTGTTAAGATGTGAAAAGGGGAAGGAGGGAGTAGTCTGAAGATCTGCTCTGAATTTATTATTACTATTTTTTTCTTTGTGTTGTTCATAAAGTTTTTTCTTTATTCCCTTTTAAGTTTTAAGCCTGCTTTGCTTTTACTCCTAATTCTATTTCACAAAAAAAGGTAAATATATTACAATTGCCAAACCCAAACTATAACATCTCCGGTGCATTGGCCAGGAAGCGAAAAACTAAACCAAGACACCCCGGCATTTAGAATGGTGGTACATAAGTAAGTTAATACTTTTAAAATCTGTTGTTTCAAGCCTTATTACCGTGAGACCTTGTAGCTGTTCAGCAACAAGGTTAGAGAAAATAGCACAGCTTTAAAATAGGTAATGAAAGAAGGGCAGAATACTGCTATAAGCAAAACTCACTAGACATGACAATATGGATAATTAGTCTCTGTGTTTTGATATAAGGAGATATAAAACTGACTAAAAAACAAGTATTCAGAAAGCAGTAAAAGGTCTGCAAGCTGAAATGAAAGTATTTTATAAAACAACAACAACAAAACCAACAAGGTATGTTTAAACAATAATTGCAGAAAGAAGGAAAAAGGTGATAAAGGGATTAATGAATTTTGACCATTTTTGTAAGTTTAGCTAGTCAGTGATTCAAGTATTTCAGAATTCTGGAAGGTACTAAGGTATCAGGCTGTCTTTAGACTTGCACTTTACATTTACAGTACCAGTGATGGGTTCCCCATTTACTATCCATGTGCACATAAAGAGCTATATTTGGAAAGATGGGACCAGAAATAGTGTGTGCCCAGTCTCCTCATACCACAAACCAAAAATTACTTGCAACTTATTCAGCCTAGAAAACACATTTTTAAAAGTGTTTTCTCCTTCCTCTAGTGCATTAGGATTTAATTTCTATTTCCCTTTGGAGAGGAAATCTTACTCTTTGTATCTTACTCTTACTAATGGACCTGAATTTTACTGTTCATTCTTGCCCTTTTCAAGTTCAGCATGTTTGATTAATTTTGTCATTTCTCACTTACTACCTTTTTATTTCAAAGAATAGGATAATCTCCATCATAATTAGCTGCTTCAGTGTCTTGCTCTAAATCCACTGCCGTGTTTTGTCATTGTTAAGTGGCAAAATGCTTTACTTCTTCCTCAGAAGAAAAGGAAACTAATGTATGGAATCACAATCTGAGAGCAGAAGGTCAGCCAGGGCAGTCTCTCAGGCCATATCATAGGGTCTTAAAAATCTTTCCAATGAGCCTGATATTTGGTGTGGAAAGGAAATTTTAATATTTGCCCTGTTTATTTTTTCAAGATCCTGTTTAGTCAAAAATATTGAGTTCAAGACAATATAGATACTAAAACATTTTCCATCAAAGAAAAATTATCTTTCCTGTAACACCTGAAATGTGACGATCTTATTAGTAGCTTCTGTGACTATCACAAAAGAACTCTTCATTGTTCTGGTACAAACAAGGTATAATTACTACAACTTTACTATCTGTCTTGGTTTGACAGTCAGGTGTCTGCCTGAAAAATATGACCCTCTTTCCTCCAAAATATTGTAACTTTGAAATTAAGGGGCTTTCTAGTTCTTTCCCAGTACATACATGCATAACAAGGCAATCAAACCAAGCACAACAGCATTAACAACAAACAGAGCCCCACACAGGCAGTTCCATCCTTCTCCCGGCTGTCGGGCACTTTCCCCTCTGGTGCAGTTCCAGTCACAGCCGCCAGGGGCGCTGGTGGCTCCCGGCCGGGCAGGGCGGGTGCGATGATTCCCCCGCGCCTGCAGGGGGCGCTGTGGCGCGAGCCCCGCTGCCTCTCTCGGCACGGGAACGGCGGCACGGCCGGCAGGAGAGATGGAAAGGGGCTTCCTTTACAAACTCACGGGGGGCAGCTGGGCCCGGCGCCCCTACGGATGGTGAAATGGGCTGTAGCAGGAACCTCTGAGCAGCAGGCTGGAACAGCAGAGACGGGCAGACTGCCGGGCTGGTGAATCAAAGTGCAGCACTAAGCCCCAAGCAATGGCAGAAGAAGCGGGGGGGGTCCCTGTTAGCAAATAGCCCAAAGAAGCAGCAGCAAACAACAGGGCTGAGCAGTGGCAGCTGGGCTCCCAAAAGCAGCTGGGAGATGCTCCTTCCAGAGGGAGTCAGTAGTCAGGGCACCAGGTTTTCCCCTGGGGCACCTGAGCAGATGGTGAGGGTCCTTTCCAGTGAGATCGGGTCTTGGAAAGGTCCCAGTTCAAAGGCTCACCCATGGTATGGAGAAAAGCAGGGCAGGGCAGAACTCTACAGCGGCAGTGAATTCTTCCTGCAGCAGCAGCTTGTCTCAGCTCCTGTCCTGAGAGCGAGAGGGAGAGCACAGCTGAGTCCCGCCCCTGAACCCCCAGACAAAATCTTGGGGTATCTCTGCACTTCCCAAGAGAAACCTCCCCCCAGCTAAGAGGCTGCAGCTAGCTGCAGTCCTTCCCCCCGTCTTGGCCACTTCTCTCTCTTAAGTATCCCTGTTACCATCTCTTGAGCAACAAATGGAAGAAAATTCCTGAACAGAAAGAAAATAAAAGTAAAAATCCTAACCTGCAACACTATCCAATAAGTAAAAAAATGTGGTACATTCACGGAGAGGTCAAAGTGTCAATTGTGAGGTTGCCAAGACTGCCAAGCTGCTTACTAAAAGCCCTTGCCAGTGTTGGGGATGGTATGACACTGCTCACAAAGGACCCAGGGAGAGCACAGTCACTTCTGTGTATCCCAGAACTAGGTTTTTGCTCAGTTTTTGCTTGTCCACAATTGACCTATTTCTCTAATGTATGTCACCATTATATCTTTTGTTGTTTCTGATGTGGTTAAATACCATATTCTTTCCACAAAGTGGTGTTGTCAAAACGGTACAAATGTAACATTCATCTAATAAACCCACTTTTCCCCCCTTAGATTTCTTCTTGAGCCCTAATGTTTTCTCTGTACTTCCCTTCATATTTTGATTTCTGTTGCTTTCTGTAGGCTTTCACTTTTCAGTCACGCTTCATGTATTTGGCAGAGGTCGGTGGTTTTTACTGCCAAATATCTCCACAGGGCTCTTTCAGAAAGTTTAATCCAAATAAATAAAATTTATTATTTTGAGAAACTTAATTTTTGTCTTTACAAAATATTCTCTTCTTCTTTTACTCAACTGTAGAATCTTTGAGGTCAGGACCATGTGAGAGTTAGATTTATGTACAGCTGATGTATGTAGATGAGCCTTGTTAAGTTATACATGTTATTTCTGCTTAGTCTAGTCTGCTGTAAGAGATGATTCATTGTGGTGTGAGTGATTACTTGAGCAGACAGAGATGAAATTTCTGTTGTTGTGAGGTGCTGTCTGTCTTTTCAGAGAGATACTGTGAGCTACCACCAATATCAGACCCACAGAGAAGGATGGTCACAGGTGAATGGGAAGAGCAAAAAACCTCTTTGCCAAATGGTTTCTTGACAAGAAATGATTGACATTAACAAAAATGCCTTTTTTTTTCTGCAAGTGAGATGACACAGATAATTTGTTGTTTGGCAAAGCTAATAATATAAATATAAATAAAAAGCTAATAATATAAATATAAAATATAAAATGTCAAGATTTGAGGAAAACTGAGTTAAAATGAAAATATCCTGAGGAGAACATATGAGGTTTAGCCCTCTAATTATCTTAAGAGGATCCTGTTATTTACTGAGATCAGTTAACATTTAAAGCACAGTGCTAAACAACATTTCTATATTAATTCCTTCACTGTGTATGGTTGGCCAGATGAAAAAACTCTTGCATTAATTTCTCTGGAAATAGTGGCATGATGGATTTCCCCAAAGGATCTGACTATCTAGCTTATGTTGTACACTGAGATAGTGCCATCAATATTTACAACATTCATTGCTCAGTAAATCTGGACCATGTGGGAACTACTTTGGAGTCATTGTTTAGCAGTAGACTATTGATCTATTTAATTTTATAATAAAATAAAACTTATTTCCTGTTGGAGTCTAAGTCAAGAATCTCTCTGCATTCTTCAGAGAGAAATCAGAGTGCAGGGGTTGAATTAAAACCTTTGGATGGATTGAAGTATGTAAAGCCACTCACATATGAAGTAGAGGTGTAAGTTCAAGTTTTAGAATAAGTAAGCAAGTAAGTAAGTAATTAAGAATAAGCTTTAAGTGCTTTTAGTGGATAAAAGGTCTCAGATGCCAGAGTAGAAGTGCGAGTTCTAGTGAAGGTTGAAAGACATAGTCCTAGATACCAGTGTTTCTGTGGGGGCTCCAGGAACATAGTTTTAGACATAATAAAACTATAGTAAGAATGTTGCTTACATTTTCCACATAGAACAAGATAGACCACATGTGTAGTTTTTACATAACCTGGCATGCTAAGAAACTAGAATTCTAATAGGTTAAGAAGTAGTGGTTTGAGTTTGTGTCTTTAGCTTGTTGGGAAGTTTCTATATAAGAGTCCATGCACTGGGGAGAGCTTCACTTTTTTGCTTCACATCGCCTTGCCTTTTGCTTTTGTCCCTGTTCTCTCACCGCCATCATCATCGCCCAAAGAAGATAGGAACTGCCACAGCATCATCGGCCCTGCTGGGACCCTCGGGAGCAGCTTCTGCTTCTGTTTGGGACTCTGTACCAAAACTTAGCATGGACTTTAATGCTTGTGACTATTTGCCTTTTGAGACTGATGTGTCTTTTCAATAAACAACTTTATAGCACCTGTTAGCTACTTGGCTTTTTAAAGAAGACAACCACAACCTGACAAACAGTGCCTAGAGCACCAGAGAAGTAAACTCACAATTTCCTACGAAATGCAAATCCAAAAAGCCAAAAACTCTACACATTAAGAAGCCTACTGTGAAGTTTTTGAGATGATGCTGTCTAAGCAATGTCCTGTGATTAAGTCTGGCTTTCTGTGTAAGTATCAGTTAAATCACCAGGCTGCAGCATGTCCTAAAACTTTTGGTATGATCTTGAACAATAGAATAAGCACATGTAAGCTTCTCCAGTGCTATGTAATGATGAAAATACATCTAGTATGGGAAATTATATATGATATGTATATCCTATATACATATTTTGTATGTATATGAGAACAGCTGTCCTGGGTAAACCAAAATGTTAATGTATTTCATATCTATCTGTGCTGAAAACTGTTACTGCCTCTTTAAGACCATGAGCAGAAATGGGACCAAGGGTTTGCTGTTGTCCCATTAATAAGTCGGAGTTGCTCAAGCAGAGCTCTCTTGGCTTTTGCCTTTCCCCATCACTCTTGCTGGGTGAACTGACACAGCACAGGTGGAGAGTGTCCTACCTGGTCTTTTGTAGTAGCAACACGAGCAACTCAAGAAACTGCATTTCACAATCAAAAAGTGTTTCAGAGTGAAATCTGCAACACCTGTCAGCAGCGCAAATCCAGAGCCTGTCCAGGGCCAGGCCACTGTGTGTTGGTGGAAGAGTCTGCTCTTCCTTTGTCCCATCAGAGAAAGGACCTGAGGCATCAGCACCAACACCTGTGGAGTCCTGCAGGTGGCAGGAGGAAAGGAAGGGTGGTGGCAGTGACCCCAAACATGCTGGCAGTTCCTATCTGCCACTAGAACTGCTGCGTAAGCTCCTCCATTCCCAGGAGTGTTTGTCCACCATCTTTTCCCTTTTGTCTACCAGACAGCAGTTTCCTGTGGAGACTGCCCTCTTGTTGGGGGGGGAGGGGGGAGTTATTGCCATTTTCCCTTTGTCTTTCAAACAATTTGGTTAGCTGCGGTGGCTGTCATCTTGGGGGTGCCCCACCATTTTGCTTCTCTTTGTCCCCAGGGAGTTTTTGAGAATTATCAATATTGTATCTAGTGACTATTTACTATTATTTTTAGCCTGGTTCTGTCTGGCTGATTAGTAAACTTGGGGATTTTTTCCCCACTATTTTTGCTTGTATTAATTTCTTCTAATCGGTGAAGGGATTGGTTAAAACTGTAAGGGTAGGTAACCAATTTTAGAGTGTCCACCTCTTAAATTGTCTTAAACCAAGACAAATATAGGGTCCAACTAAAGGTGTCCAACTGAGGGGACTGAGACAGAAAGTGAAAACAATAACAATTCTGTCCAAAACATTTGTGTATTGGGTACAGAACCCAGAGGTCACAATGGGTGACCTCTAATGGGTGACCCCAGTCTAATCATGGGGGTATGGAGCTAAAGCTTGTGTATTTCACATATATGAGACATTTTGCCTGAGATAGGGATTTTTTTTCGAATCAGGGACACAAATCAAGATTGCCTTGCTGATATACTCTGCAATATAAGCTTATGTAAAGATAACATCACAGGCAATGAGAATTATTTGGGGTGTGCATTCACTGCTGTTTTCCTGACCTTGTTTCTGCTGCTTTTTCTGGGGGTTTATTAAATAATTGCACCCAGTCTGTTGGAGGAAGAACAGGCAATGATTTTTCCCAGACTTTTACCTCCTTCTCTCTTTCAAGGCTGACACATCACCTTTTGAGAAGGTTCATTTCCTTCTGAATGTTGAAAACACTGTATTTTTTTTGCTAATTCTGCTATGTCTCCTCTATACAGCCTATAACACAATCAAGCCAATATGATCATAATATGCCCAGTGAACAGGCCCGATTGAACTTTTAGTGACAGAGGAATAAACAGAAAGGCATCTATAATTAATGGAATATTTGGCATTAGTTACCATCAGATACTGTATTGCTGTTTACCAGGAGTACAGTCATGGCTCTGTTGAAGTCAAGTAGAGGCCCAATTTTTAAAAGGACTGTGAAACTGGGATTTGAGCTTTTTTCAAAACTTGTTTTGATGAGAACAGGAGTTCTTAAAAAGAATGCTTGCAGATGGGAATTGGAACTAGATGGTCTTTAAGGTCCCTTCTACCATGTTCTATGACTCTATGGTTAGGCACCAGATTAGAGATCTCTAAAGAAAAGCCACTGAAAGAAGTAAATTATTTCCTAATTTAAAATGCATGACAAAATTATGTCAATGTCTGGAGGAAATTAAAACTCCTTTAAAAGATTTGGGTGAGTTGTATCCATATAAATTAGTAGTGGGCATTTTATATGCAGAACAGAATCCCCAGACCACAAATCCAAAAAATGATCCCTTAAGCCCAAAGAAAATTTGATAAAAAGGTAAAATTTGACTTAAACATAATCACTGAAATAAAGATTTCAGTGGTTTCAACAGGTCTTTTAATTTTACTATTGCAAAGCTTCATCTTAAGGGAGTGCTATCTATCCTTTTTAAGAATAACTGAATAGTAATAACTCTCCTTACACATAAGTAATATTTGAACTCAAATAGAGAGGAATTTTCACAACTTTGAAAGCCACGGCAAATACTGATTTGTTCTAATGTGCAAATGGTACAACACCATGACATATTTTAGCTTGTGTACACAAGGCAGCAACACTCCAGAAGAGACTTTCCTTATATAATGATACTCTAAACTGCATACAGTATAGGATGAGACACTGTGCCTTGTTCTGCTTTATTAAACATTTCTTAAGGGCAAGTTGCTTGTCCTTCTTAGTCATAAGATATGCAGAGAAGGTGAATGGATTGATTGATCTGAACCTAACTCTGATATCTTAGGTTGTTCTGCTGAACATTCAGCCATCTCATTCGTTTCCAGGTCTGACTGTCTCCTGCAGAATTTATAAACAGCTCTGTGCTAGTTTGAAAGTAAACCCATAAGACAAATTAGCCCCACACAAATACTTTGCAAGAGATTTCAAGTTGGAGTTGCAATTTAACAGAAAGATTGCAATAAACACAATGATACAGAAAGATTGGCTTGAAACAAGAAAGTCAGAGTACAGCCTGGCCCCTGTTGGTCAGGGTGGTGGTCACAGTCTGATTAAGAGGTGGTTGGAGTGCTGTTGAAGCAATGGGTGCAGTCTTGTTGAAAGCAGTGGTCCTGTGGAACCTGGTCTGGTCCTCCTCTGGATGTCCAGTGGTGGTGGTCATTCCCAAGCCCCAAAGTGCCCAGATTATATACAGGCAAGAATGCTCAGTAACTCCCGCCAGGCAAGGAGTTTCACAATGGGATGATGTAGTCCTATGAGTCATAGGATTTTTTTGGGGTCCCTGATGGTTGTTACAGTGTCCATCCTGCTGGTGCCTATTCAGTTAATTATGGCCTATTAGCAGAGATGAACCCCTCAGGATGGGCGAGACTGTGCTTCTGCTTCCCTGGAGGGAGTTGTCAGGGCTGAGTAATTGGTGGGAAGAAAAAGAAACATTACCCTGCTTCATAGGTTTGCCTCTTTTTCCTTGTTTCATTTAACACCCAGCCTGCCTAAGGGGTTAGCAGTTCATATATGTAATATATGTAATGGAATATGGAACAATGTACACGGGTGTAGAATACATAGTTTGACCACACCCTTACTGGCACTCTTCCTCCTGTAACCAAAACAAGCTATAACACTGGTCAAAAGATTCATTGTCCCAGTCCATTTCTCTCTGAGAGGACATACATGAATTCTAGTAATGACATGACATACAAGGTTCTCTCCAAATGAATATTTATCATGGATGACTAATAAGGAATGGCATCTCATACCTGAAATAGTCATTATACATTGTAAGGATGATTTTATGGAACGGCCCATCAAATATTGAGAATCAGTTGCTCAACAACTGGAGCAAGCTGAGAAACCCTTGCAAAAAGTTGCAGGCTGTAATTTGGTCCAAAGCAAGATTTCTGAAATCTGTGCATCTATATAGCATACCAAAGGCTTTCCCTAGATGTCTAGTCTTGTATCCTAAGTCTGCTGTATGGCTAAAATACACATGAAAGCTGTTAAATTCCTTTAAAAACTGTAGTACTACTTCTGCTTTAGTGTCTTGCCTTTGATGTTAGAATTTCTCCTACTTTCTTGATAGCTCTGCCTATATGTTTATTGAATGAAAAGTAAACCAGCTTAGAACATAGAAAAACCATGCACTTACCACTGTACTGAGAAGATTATTCTGAACAACTTCTTTTCTTTCACTCACAGGTGGTTCTGTATTTTTGCAGTGAATCATGTGTTGTCTTCTCTGCCTGAAAAGTGAAAAGTGGAAGGTGTAGTAGTGATATTCAGTTTGAGACTAGAGGAGTATTTAAGGCAGATAAAAGTCATGCTGCGTCATAGGACCGCTGAAAGGTGTTGGAAAAGTAGGGTTTCTTGCTGGTTTGGCAAGATCCCACATGTTATGTTATAGTATATCTTAATACAGAGGATCGCAGTCTCAACCAAATTTTGAGAAGTTTATGAAGTCCCAGCTGTTACAGCCCTTGTTCTCCTCTTGTGGCTGACCATAACTCAGTTAACTGTCAGGGGATTTTTGTCTGACTGGACTAATTTTCCTTCTGAGCAGTAACTTGGAAAGAGAAAAGACTGTTTTCAGCTGGCATTGCAAGAAGAAAATAAAACCAGATTAAATGCCTGAAGCAAACTGGCCCATTTATATCATTCAATGTTTTCAATTCTTTCTAATCTTTAGATGCTGAATCTTAAAATCAGCATTTTTTTGTAACAGATGAGTGATCAAATGCCTTGATTGTTGGCATAACTCTGCTTTTGGGATAATCAGGAGTAATAACTCTAATTGACTTCATCTGGATCAGAGGTAGAGCAGTATTAAACACTTTTGGAAAAAATGTCTTGAAACCATTGTTAATGAAAAATACATTGAAGTATAGAAGTTTGAATATACATTTCTATTATAAGAAATTAATTAGTGTTGCTACACCATCAGCTAGAAAAACGTAGGTAAAAAAATAATAGTTTGCTGGTTTAAAGATATATCATATACTTGCAACCTTGACTTTTCAGTTGCTTTGTAGTATGCATTTCCAAACACAAAATTGTCAATGCGGAATTTTGGACAAGACTGACAAGTTAGATATGACCAGTTTCAGAAAAATCCAAGCAGTAAAACTAGCTGGATGTGAATGAACCTACGGCTGAATTCTTTCTTGTAGCTCATAGGAGACTTTTACTGGACATCATTAATCAGTGGCCAGCTGAAGCACAATTCTGTGTGCCAATGCATCACCATGAAGTAATGCTGTTTAACATAGATACAGCATAAAATCAAACAATTGCTCAGCAGAAATATTTTATTTCATGCCAAACCACTCTAGAGCTAAAATACTTTATTCCAAGCTGCATAGCACTAGATAAAATTAGCAAAGCTGAAATATGCTTGTTCTATCAGGAAATAATATAGTAGAAAATTTCTGACCTGCTGTCTTTCTTGTATTCCTACTCTATATAAAACATGTTCTTAATATGCTAAGATACTGAGGACTCTCAGGGGAATTTGTAACACCTAGGTGTGGGGCTGGGCTTTAAAAATCAGCCCTGTGCTTTGAAGAAGTTAGAAAAAATTCTGCTTGCATCACACCTCTTGTAAGGCAGCATTTGTGATACAGCTCTCCTCAGCTCTGGTTTCCCAGCTGTGGATGAGGTGATTCTGAAAACACTCGAGGCAGGCAAGAATACATGGCTGCTGAAGCATGTTTTATTCCAGTATGAGACAGACAGCACCACTCTTGGTTTTACCCTGTTTTCTGCAGGCCATTGTTAAGAAAACATAGGAAACAGGACGCAAAAGTTTAGATTCATCTGTCTCCTTACAGGTTGGCTAAATCCTAACCTCTGTGAGATTTACTGTACAGGTTTCAATAAAGCTGCCTAGTTTACAGTGCAAGAACAATTAAAATAAGGTGAATACCATGAAATATGTAACTGAAAATGGACTTAGTTTCTACTTGACATACAAGAAGGAAATTAGGAGTTCTAATCAGATTTTTGTTTCATGACTGGCATTAATAAAAGTAATTAAATTGTGCAAGATTGGAAACATGATCCTGTTTTTAATGTAGTCAGTGGTGGTTTTATGACCCCTTTTTTTTTTGGATAAGGTTCCTGGCCCTAAGCTCTTTCAGTTTTATTGTCTAGAAGCTTAGGCCTCGTTTTAGTCGTTTAATCATTCTTTTCTTAATTAGGTTTAATGTTCTTCCTATTCATTTGTACTAAAGGAACTGCAGCTATTCTTTCAAGTGCTTAATTTATGTCTGGATGGGTGGTCTTATTCTTCTTTAAAGACAAAAGGATTGGAAAAACCCATCAAGTCCTGACATTAGCTATTTATGATTTCATCTTATATGTCAGATTGCAATTTAGCAATTTGAACTTTAAAAATTTTAGTTTGGTATATAAAGCAGATTCAGATTATATGGGACTTACACAAGCCTCCCTAAAAGTACTTATTTCTGTAGATAAGTAAATTACTTTCAGCTGTAATTTTTATGCTTTTTTTAGTATTTGCTCCTTTCTTTATGTAAAAGAAGCCAAATAATTCTAAACAGAAAACCAAATTACTGAAAAGGTATAGCTTCATGCACAGGCCTTCAGTGATACAAGGAGATAGTCTTTATCAAAAGCCTATAATTAGCAACTATTTATTCAACAAATTCAACTAGCAATTCAACAAATGAACAAGTCAACATAAATATTCAGAATATTGAACATAAGAATGTATGGGTGAGATTGTGCTGCCATCAACAGCAATGCAGAATGCCCTAAACTAGTGGAAATAACTAGCTACACAGATGCTCAGAATCAGTATTATACCCAAAGACCCCAATGCAAATATATAAATTGCACTAATTTGTAAAAGTATCTCTTCCCTTTTTTCCTTAGATCTTTAGAAGACTTGAGGGTTCTAGTGAAAGATCACTATGCATTACTATTTATTTATACATAAGGAAGTTACAGTCATTTTCCATAAACATTAGTTTCTAAATCTCTGTTCACACAAATGTATAAAATACTTTAAACTATTTTTAAATTTGGTATTGCAATTAAACAGACACATTTTTAAATAAATCAGAATATTAGAAAGCATCACAATAGTGTACCGTAAGATGTGGGAACTGTCCACCTTGTGTGAAAAGGACATGTGGAGAAGAAGGCTACAGCCCAACTCCACAGTGAGACCTAAGGATGGGATGACAGCTGCTGGGGAAGAAATTAATCTGCATAAGCACAGATGTCTAGTGTGGGTAACATATATACATACACCCACCCCAAAACAGAAATGCAAACATTTAATTTGAAAGCAAGGGAATGGATGTATCCCTTATAATTTACTTTCTTCAGGTAGAAAAAGAATAGCTCACACCTTCACAGAATAAGTAGTGGATTGGAAACTCTGGTACAGATTTTTTTTTTTTTTTTGGTTTTCAGGGATCTTAACAGCTGCCTGACAGAATTCTTATATATACCCTACTTTGATAAGTATTTATTTATGTTTTTTGTTAAAAACCTATCTTGACTGATCTGTGTCATCTAGTAATAGCCCTTGTTCTGTTACATTAGCCGTGAGTGCAAATAAAACTGGAAATTCCAGCTGTTTTCTTACTTGGCTGTCTCCCAGGCTGGGAGACCATTTAGAACATTTTAGGAGGAAACTTCTTTCCTTAAGAAACTCTAAGATGCATTTTCTGGCGGCCTTCATTGTCCAGGTCAAGCTCATATTGCCTTCTATACATTTACATACATTGAGACATACATATGAAGGCTGAACCAAAGCACTGCGGCTTGGCTGAGCTGGCATAACTGACTTCACTTCCCATTTGCCATTGATGAAAAAGCAAGGAAACGCTTTAAACTGTCTCAGTGTCTAGAGGGCTAAAAGCTCACATATAGGTGCACTTTCCTGCCAATGGTAAATCATTAAGCTGGCATATATTATTTAATAAATATTAAAACCCCGAAGCATTTACTGAAAACAAGAAGCTGGATGATTCATAAAAGAAATGAAGGTAACAAAAATATCTAGTTTTAAGATGTGATTTTGCTGTGTAAAACCTGGGTGAATGGCTGAGCCCAAAGAGTGGTGGTGAATGGAGTTACATTCAGCTGACAGCCAGTCACAGGTGGTGCTCCACAGGGCTCAGTACTAGGGCTAGTCCTGTGTAATATTGACAACAAATTATATCTCAGTGAGCCAGAACAGTGACAAATGGCAAATAAATGCCTGATATGTTCCCATTTTTGGCTCAAAATTGTTATTAGGAATGTTCATCTAACATTTTTTTTTGCTGTTAGATTTAAAATTTTTGTTTCAATATCTTCATCAATGGTCTGGAGGAGGGGATCAAGTGCACCATCAGTTAATTTTCAGATGATACCTAGTAGGATGGGAGTGTTGATCTGTTTGAGGGACAGGCTAGATCAATGGGCCGAGACCAGTTGTTTGTGTCCAGTAGTTTTCTCATTAAGGAGGATTCAGTGAAAATCTCTTTTTAAATGCAGGCTTGCCTTACCCCTCTGCCCCAGCCCCCAAAATTGGAAAAAAAGGTATCCAAAAAAAGCTTCCAGATGCATGGAAGTATGTTTTCCCAGCATGACAGGGTTTTGTTTGATGTGCCAAATTCTGATACGATGTTGCCTGTGGGAGCATAGGTTCTTTTCTCCTTATACAGAAGAAGAAAGCCTTTAATCCATTTCCTATGACTATAGTCCCTTGACTTCCATTGAAGCCACAGGATGCTGTATTTTCCCACCTTTAACTTCTCTACAGTAAAGTAGTTGAAATACATCTTCATCTCCCTTCCCTATTTTCCTCTAGCTTCCACACCCAATCCCAGCTTGGACTGCAGAGGATATCCAGAAGGACGTTCACCTGAATAGTCTAACATTCAGGTGGCAATGTGGCACAGCTTAGCAATCTTGCTCCCCCTGACAGAGAATCCTATGGAATTTTCCACTTAGGACAGGAAAAGTTGATGGTTTCACTTAGAAAAAATAATATTCAAATGTGAGGAGAAAGGCAAGCACAGACATTGCTCTCTGCACACTTAAACCTTCACTACCTCATAATTTGCTTAGGACATTAAAAAGTTTACAGTTTCTTGCAAATTAAGAACAGCTGCTTATAAGCATAAGGGCCTGTCCTGGTCTTAACTCCCTTTGTACAAGTTATTTGAAAATCAGCAATGAATTTTCAAATAGTTTAATAACTGTTGCTCTTACACACACTGTTTCTATTAGAGTAAATACTCTTTACTTGCTTTCTTTGAGATGTGACATTGAAGAGCATTTATACAGATGAACTCCAGTACGCCATTTATAATTAAAACTTTATGTGGTTAGGATTTAAGCATTTGGGTTCTCTGTGCTTCTGTGTACTAAAAAGGCAAAAGTGACAGCTTTAATTTTGCCTGAAGAATCCAACAGAATTCTGGTTCTTTACTCAGCTTCAAGGTATTCCTGCAAAAGTGCATAATTATTTTGTGAATTATTATAATTTAATCTATTTTTCCTTTCTGAATTAATTTCAATGTTTCACTACACAACTTCTTTATAACTTGTTTTTGTTCATTCTGATTCTGGAGGCAGGAATAGAAATCCCTCTGCTGGTACTACATGTGTGTGGTCTTGAGCACAATGCCATGAATCTTAGTTCTCTGTGAAGAGCAAAAGGTCTGTGAGTAAATTTTTTTGGTGATAGTATTGCTGTAGATCCCGTAGGCACATGCATCTGAAAAACAAGATTCTTCCTTGACCTCCTGGGAACTGCATTCCAACAGAAGACCTGGTAACAGGGTAATTTTTATAAACCAGAAGGTCTCACGCCTTATATAGGTGTATCTCAAGTGGCAAGGTAGGTTCTTTAAATCTCTCCTGTCTGCTTTTTATCTTTTGCACTGCAACTGATTTATCCTCAGATGAAGTCACAGCAGGAAAGGACTTATTATTTTACATTACAGTACAGGCAACAGCCAAAATTGCTGTTGTATGACTTCCAAGAAAAAGTTTATTATTGTACAGATATGGCAGTGGCTTTTCACAGGTAGTCAGATGTCTCCCCCTTGCTTCTTCAGCACACCCACAACATATGTCTAAGAACAAGATGGACAGGAAGGAAAGACAAGATCATACAACTAATTTTCTCTTCTTCTGAGTTGTTCTTTTCTTGATTGCCTCTCCTACCCCGAGGTACTCTATCATTCTTTACTTAGTTGCACCAAAATGCCCAATGTATTGTTCAATTCTACTTTATCTACAGACCTTCTGTACTGATGAGTCAGAACACTTTTTCTGTTTCTAAAGCCACCAAGGGAGAGGAGTATGTTGAATGCTAAAGGTTATTCAGAGTAGATTGTGAGACAGGTGCTGAGATAAAATAATGGGTAATATATTACTTTTCCAGTGGGGCAAAATTCAGGTTCACATACTCTAATAGAAGCATGTGGATGTTTTGCCTACAGGACATTCACCTTCTGCTTTTTGGTTGAATAGTTTGGGGCGAGGATTAAGTGGAATGCTCAGCCAAACTACACCATAAACAATCTCTACATAATGAATGATGTCCAGCCTGTTTTAGGATGACTTAGGAAATGTTCACAGTCTAACATTATGTCTCAAGCTTCCATTTTACGGAGAACAGAATTATGTTCAGATCCAAAGTGGGAGAGGTGGATTATGGTCTCCTCAAAAGATAAGAATAAATCTGTGGGAAGAAGATATATATATATAAAACCCATTTTTCTACTACTCCCTGGAAGAACATTTTGTGCAACCTGCAGTATAAAACAATATGGTAGAGACTAAGCTCCCTCTCTGTAGGTCAACATCTGTCTCCAAGCAGAAATATCTGTGTCCTCCTTCTCGCAGATGTTGATATGATGCTCTTCTAAAGACTTCCAGTAGACTCCAGTCTCCCTCTGCTTGCCAATCTAGTCCAGTCTAGGGTATCTTTATCAGTAGAAAATTTTTCCTAATAACTGACATCAATTACACTGCTACTGTTTAAACCCATTTAATCATTTTTGTCATTCACTAGGGATATGCAAAATACATTATCCTTCTCCTTTGTCATCAGCTGTGTATGTGCTTAAAAACAAGTGTTCCCTCCCCAGCCAAATGGAAATTGCAGACACATAAAATAGCAGACGTAGTGTTTTTCAGCCTCCTAAGGTGTGATCCATGGAAACTAGAATCTTCTTTACACTACTGAACAGTATGCTAGCCCTCATCCTCTTCAGTTTGATGTGTTCACAGAAGTTACTTAGTTGGTAAGTATATACATTAATGTGTACACACATTAATGGTAGGACTGAGATCTTAAGGAATAAGAAACTATCAGAAAAAAAAACCATTTGAACCTCCCTCCACTCGTCTTCTCTTCACCTCGCTTGAGTCACACAGATGTAAAACTATTTTCAGATCCAAAAGGATACATCTTAATGGATTTGCAAGAATAACTAATTCTTATTTTTATAGACTTTTTTTAATTTGGAATTTTCAAAGTGTTGCAGAAACACTGATTAATTCAACTTAACTGCGTATACTGTGTGAAAGATATTGCAGTGTTATGCCCGTTTACCAAAAAGGAAATGAGACTGTACATGTTCAATCCAAAATTGGGCATAATTAAAACTAGACATCTTAACAAATGGTCAAATTTCCAGAAGGTCAGGCCTTCCTTAGTAGTGCAATTTTTAGAACTGCCTACTTGTAGCTACTAATAAACTGAATTGGTCAGCTCTTGAAGAGAAAACAGAATACTCAAATACTCTTTAAAAATCTATCACAATTAATGTTTTTGTTTACTGTTGTTGTTATACAACTTTCCAAGGACATTTCCAGAAGATACTTTAAGAAGAGATGCAGCAAGGCTATTTTCTGCAGAGGCTTATTACCTTCTTTAATTATTTTTACTTTATTTAAATACAGGCATGTAGGAAAAGACATTATCAATATTAACAATTTAAATTAAAATTTATCTTGGGGGGTTGACCCCAATCTGTCTTTGATGACAACTGAACACAAACTCACTTCCATATGTTGCTCAGTGTTTGCACTCTCAGTTACATAAACATTTTGAGAATCTGGACATTCAGCATTGCAGGAAAATTTCAGTGACCTTTTGGGGTAACAAGGGGTGCAGGATGTAACTTCCTAATGTGACATTTACCAGACTAAAATGAGATGCATTAAGGAATTTGTATGAACACTTGCAACTAACAATTTCTTCTCAGATTGCAGTAGCATTAATTAACAAAAATTAATCTACAATTCTTAGATCAGCCGGGGGGAATGAAACTTTAAATCTTCCAAAAGCTTAATTATTTTGTTTAAAATTTAACTTCCCTATAGTTAATGAATTTGTCACTCTGGAGAAGGGATTGGTGGCAGAGAAGAGTAACACAGAGTAACATTTGCTATGTTTTAGAGTAACTGAAGTAGTGACTTTCAAAGGTTAAGGTCTCACAGCCCTCACAGATAATCACAGCCCATTTTTTTTGGCAGCTTTTCTGCTGTTCACATCAAGAAGCCCTCTATGAGCTTTGTAAAAGACACATGAATACACACACATATTAAATTACCAGATGGCTCACACTGGAACCTACTACCAAGAGGATCATTATGTTCACATGTAAGCATTTGCAGTTTGAGGCCTACAGTATAGTTAATACACTTCAGATTCCAAATTGCATTAAAACTCCAAAACCTACTTCCATTTTACTTTGAAACCTCACTTTTTTATTTAGCCTCATCTTACCATTATCTTATGCATTTATGCTCATTATGCAAGATGTAATTACCTGTACTGATTAACTGTGTCTGCATATCTTACCAATTGTTCAACAGCCTGTGGGAGACCATAAAAGCTAAACAGCATTGAGTAGAACCAAGTATTTTTCCTTGAAAATAACACCATAAATATATCAAAACAGATTTTCATTTTCATTTGGTATAAGTAAGCAAATGTCTTTGGAAAGTGGTATTATTATTATTATTATTATTATTATTACAGGCTTAGAAGAAAGGGTGGTTTTGATAATATGCTAAAGAGTGCAATAGACAGCCTTGCAAAGGCAAAGTTTATTGGATACTTGGAGGAATCACCTTGTAAAAACTATCCTCAGTTCTGCAAAGCTATTCTTTGCACGTGTTGTTCTGATTTTTTTCTGAAGGCACCCTTTAGAGACAAGTTTGGTTGTGAGTAACGAAAGTTTGGCAGAGGTCAATCTCAAGTCACCTGCCTGCTTCTGGAATGACCAAAGCATCAGAAAACTGGGGTAGAAGGGATGTGGAACAGTTCAAAAGCTCAGACACTGGACAAATTAAAACATTACTGCAGCTGAGGACCATTTCCTGGTATTTCACTGCTATTTTTTAGCAAGCAGAAATGGGAGGGGGATGGGTCTGGAAAATACTAAATTGGCCCCAGAGAGCATTGAAAAAAGTGGAATTTCACAGGCATTAACTGCCTTTTTTATGGCTGTGTGTTTGGAAATCCAACACAGTTACGTAGCATGTTTGGGGGGTTTTT
Source organism: Cinclus cinclus (assembly GCF_963662255.1). Taxonomy (NCBI): domain Eukaryota; kingdom Metazoa; phylum Chordata; class Aves; order Passeriformes; family Cinclidae; genus Cinclus; species Cinclus cinclus. Next base: position 56,799,540 of record NC_085046.1, read on the forward strand.
AAACTTCCTTTTCTTTACAAGGTGCCACCAGAATTTTGGCTAGTGTCTTCATCACTGCAACAAAGTGAGCTTGAATGACATGTTCCCATTTTTCATCAATAGCTAAGCTGATTTAAGAACAAACACAAAACCTGAACAATTCTCATTCAGGTCTGCATTTATGCAGAAGTTTGCCTTTCTCTTTCTACTGTGGTGGCTTTTGACACAAGATGATACTCTTCGCTTATTTACTCTCAGAATGAAATTTAATTGTGGTGGGAGAGTTAAGGACATAACTATATGGGAGCAATTTCAATGGTTTAGCCTAATTCCCTTTTCTCTCTAATATTTTCAGGCACGTATACTAGGATTATAAAACAAGTCTTTTCATTAGGCTTCCCAGACATAGTGAAGCTGTTAAGTCTGCCACATCTGTCTGTCCTTTCTCGACCTCCTACATTTTTGGCTTGGGGTAAAAGAGCAATGTTTTCTCCATAATTGGATGGCAGAGCAGGAAACTGGGTGTTCCTGCAGCTGAATAGCAGAGCTAAAAGACAGCTTTTCTGAAGCATTTTATCATTGGCATCTTTGAGGGAAAATTTTCTGGTTAGGCTTTACTGTGAGGGTATCAAAAGGAGAGGTTAATAGAGGTAGTGAAAACAGATAAGAGAATGACCAGAGTGGAATATTTGATATGTAAATTTGTTAAGTTTTTGATGTGTGAATTTCATTCAGTTCTTTCTCCAAAACAATCCACATGAGTTAGTTTATTTGTATATGCTGGTCTCAGATTGTGAGTCAGGGTAGTTACATATCTTGGATAAGGGGGTCATGGGGAATCAATTCTTAGTTCTTGATGGGAATTATGTTCACATGGGTTTATTCAAAACAAAGTTCAGAACAATATTTAGAAGTATCTGAATAATAATGACACTTGTTATAGGAACAGAGGAATTAGAGGAGTTTTGACAGTGTAAAGGCCATGTTTTTCTCAGGGAACTTTCCATTTCTAGCTCTAATGTCATGGTTTAGCCCCAGCCTTTAACTAAGCAGCACACAGTCATTTGCAAACTCCCTCACAAGTGGAATGGAGAGAGAATCAGAAGAGTAAAAGTGAAAATTCTCATGTGTGTGGATTGAAATTAAGGCAGTTAAACAGGAAAAGCAAAAGCCACGTGCACAAGCAAAGCAAAACAAGGAGTTCATTCACTGCTACACACAGACAGGCAGGTGTTCAGCCATCTCCAGGACAGCTGGGCTCCATCACACCTCATGGTTACTCAGGAAGATAAACAACATCACACCCCATTCCCCCTTTCTTCTTCTTCTGCCAGTTTTAATGCTGAGTGTGATATCATATGGCATTAAATATCCCTTGGGGATATATCCCATGAAATATCAGTTGGGGTCAGCTATCTCAGCCATGTCCTCTCCCAGCTTCTGGTGCTTTTCCTGCCCACTCACTGCTGAGGCACAAAAAGCCTTGATGCTGTGCAAGCGTTGCTCAGCAATGATAAAAACATCTTTACGTTATGAATACTGCTTTCAGCACAAATCCAAAACACAGTCCCATACTAGCTGCTATGAATAAATTACCTCTACCCCAGACAAAAATAGCACAAATATACACTTCATCCATATGACTCAAGATGTTTTTCAGGTTTATTTTATTTTGCCTCTCTCATACTTATGTTGTATTCAGATCTAGATTACCTGATTTGGTTAGCCAGGGTATCAGCCCCACCATTTCAGAACTCTTTACTGCTCTTGGTATAAAGTGTTACTGATAACACAGAAAACGAGTGTAATGTATAGTAACTTTTGTTGAGATAAATACATGGGCCCTGAGGGAAAACACCCACAACTGCTAATGTAGCTGGCAGGCATCATTGCAAAGTACTTTCAATTATTTTTGCTTAATTACAGAATCTGGGCAAAGTGCCTAAAGACTGCAGGAGAGAAAATATCATACCTATCTTCAAAACAGGCAAGAAGGAGGAGTCAGGGAGCTACAGGCCAGTTAGCCTCACTTTGATCCCTAAGAAAGTGATACTGAAAAACATTTTCATCCTGGCAACCATTTCAAGGCACATGAAGGTAAATGAGGGGAGAGCAGTAACTATTATCTGCCAGACCTCAGTAAGGTCTCTGACACTGTCTCATGTAGACAGTGCCTCATAGATATGCCTCATAGACCCTCAGACAAGTACTTTAGGGGCTAGATGGGGAGGTGGATTGAAAACTGGCTGAATGGCCAGGCCCTGAGAGTGGTGATGAACAATGCAAAGTCTAGTTGGAGGCTGGAAAATAGTAGTGTAACTACCAAGAGTGAATACCAGGTGAATCCAGTTCAACATCTTTGATATTGATCATCATGATGTGGGAGAGTGATTTTACTGATGACACAAAGTTGAGAGGAATGGCTGTTGGGCCAGATGAGTATGCCATCATCCAGCACAAGCTTGACAGGCTGAAGAAATGGGCAGGCAGAAACCCTGGGAAGCTCAGAAAAGAGAAGTTCAAAGTCCTGCACCTGGTGAGGAACAATTCCACACATCACTATATGCTGGGGGTCACCCAGCTGGAAAGCAACTTGTCAGAAAAGGACTTGGGAGTCCTGATGGACACCAAGTTGGACTTGTGCCAAGGATGTGCACCTTGTGGCAAAGAAGACTACCAGTATCCTGGTTTGCATTAAGCAAAGTATTGTCAGCAAGCTGACAGAGGTGCTTCTCCTCCATCCGACACCTGAAATGGTCGACATAGTTCTGGGCTACCAGTTACAGAGGAATTGTGGAGCTACTCAAAAGAGTCCAGCAAAGTGCCTCTAAGATATTAAAGAACCAAATCCTACTTCCCATGATGAGAGGCTGAGAGAGCTGGGACTGTGAAGTCTGGAGAAAAAAGGCTTAGGAAAGATCTCAGCAATGTATAGAAGTATCTGAAGAGTGACTGCAAAGACAACAGAGCCAGGCTCTTTTTGGTAGTGCCTACTGACAGGGCCAGAGGAAATGGCAGAGAGAGAAACATAAGAGGTTCCCCCTGAACATCAGGAAGCAGTATTTTACTGGGAAGATGACCTCAAGCTGTTACAGATTATCCAGGGCGGTGCTGGGCTCTCCATCCTTTCAGATACTCAAATGTTTTCTGGATATGATCCTGGGCAACTGGTGCTAGGCAGTCCTGCTTGACGAAAGAGTTTGGACCAGATGGCCTCCAGAAGTTCCTTTCAATCTCAATCACTCTGTGATTCTGTGATGCTAGTATTTATTGATGATTATATTGAGTCTGGAATCCCATCTGGAAATATTAAACATGATACACCTATTTTCCCCTCAACTCTGCATGCTCATATTCATTCGCAGGAATAAAATATTTTCTGGAAGTTATTAACAGCAGTGCTGCTTTTGCATAGGTATCAGACTCAGAGTTTGTGATGGACATCAGTGTATCACACCAGTGTCAGAGGGTCTGTGTACTGCACTGCACAGCTGAGGTAATATTTCACTTCCCCTGGAAGAGAGTACTTTAGTTTCTTTGGTCTTTAGAACTGGATGTTGCCACTAAACTCCTTACCAAAAGCAGTACTGTTTGTGCAGACTGAAAAATGTGAAGTATTACAGAAGAGTACATTCCTTCTTGGTTTTGCTTGGCTCCTAAATTGTGCCATTTAAAGTACTAAGCATGAAATGCAATGTATTATTACTCTCACAAAACACTGACCTCCGCTCAAATTGGCTTTCACAGTTTAACCCCAGTGTCTCAGTTCAGGGACAAATTTTGGAATGAGTCATCTCCTCTAAAAGGGTTTCAAAAATCCCTTTCCACCAATAGGAAATGAATACTAATGGATTAAAGTGAAGAAAACAAAACAAAATGAAACAAACCAACCGCCTATTAATACCCACAAGACAAGGGAAAAAAAGTAAATAAATGCTAGGTATTAAACTGCCAGACCTTTACCCCCACACACACCAGATCAAAATACCAAAATGCTTGGGAAAATACCAGCTCACAACATGTGATACAAGATGATGTCGGGGTCTCTCTCAGGGAGAAAAAAAAACAAACAGGAACTTCATAGAGCAATTTGGGCAGCAGATTAAAATCTGGTGACTCTCTGGCATTGACCTCCTCTCCACAGGAGATGAAGCAGCTGGCTGGAGCCTCTTGGTGCTCTCTCTCTCCCTGGCTCAGCTTTCCTGAGGTATTGGGACTGAAACAGTGGCTCCTGTCCTGCTGATCCTAAGCGACCCCTCTCCTGCAGCCCACATTTGTCTGGTCTTGAACTAACAAACTGTCCAGTTCACCTCAAAAGTTTACTGAAGGATTGCTTCTGCAGCTTCTCCAAGGCCAAGGAAGGGAAAAAGCTTTTTGCCTGGGCTAACAAAAACCAAGCAAAAGCAGACCATATGACACCTGGATCCCTGAGGAGTGAGGCTTTGAGAAAGTCCATCAAAGAGCCTGCAGACTTCCCCTCTCCTGGCCGCATCTTAAAGATACAGCAAACATTTTTGGGCATAAAGCAGAGGATCATGGAATAGACTATCATCATAAATCAACCCAAGACACCCAGACAGCAACTAAGTACCATGCAACTGGTCAACAATTCTCTCCTCCCTGCCCCAGAAGGATGGGGGATGAAAATCAGAAAAAGGTAGAAGTTGTGTATTGAGTGAAGAAGGATTTAAAGATTGAAATAAAGTAAAATATACTACTACTGCTGCTAGTATTAATTGTAATGAAAAGAGAGATAACAATAAGAAAGGAGTAAAACTAAAACAGAGTGATGCACCATACTATCGGTCACCACCTGTTGAGTGATGCCCAGTCAGTCCCCAAGCAGCAGTCAGCCCATACTGCCCAACTCCCCTCAGTTTATGTGTTGAGCATGACATTCTACAGTCTGGGATAACCCTCTGGCCGTTTTGGGTGAGCTGTCATGGCTGTGCTACCTCACAACTACTTGTGCACCAGCTCACTGACAGAGCATGAGACACTAAGAAGTTCTGGGCTCAGGGTAAGCACTACTGAGCAACAACAAAAACAGCATTACTAACATTATTCTCACACTGAATTCAAAGCACAGCACTGTAACAGCTACTAAGAAGAAAACCAACTCTATCCCAGACAAAACCAGAACACTAGTGTAGATTGATCTACCTAATTTAAGACTTAATTTTGTCAGTCCAAGTAGAGCTGTTATTTTTCTACTAAAAACCACATTTTTTGTTACATCCAGATAATCTGAATAATAAAAAATAGCCTGTTAACATATACTGCTAAGGTTAATGGGAGCCTTTGGCAGTCATATCATGGAAAACGAAAACTTTAAAACAGAGCCAAGTTAAGTATTTGAAGAACAGAAGGCTAACAGATAGAACCTGGACAATATGTACAAAGTGTCGGGGCTGGTCCTCTTCTCTCTGCAACAATGCTAAAAATTCCTGGAATTTTGAAAGAATGTCAAATAACATCTGTGATCTTTCTCTTTAGATCTTCAAATACAGATGCAGCTTTGTGAAAACAAAATAATTTTCTTCAGCTCGGTAAAAATAATGGCACAACAACAAAAATGTCCTTCTTGCCTGACTAATTTCTCTGCCACCAAATATCTGGCTATAATTTCAATAATGGCTTCACACTAGTACATTTCCTGGAAAGCTAATGGCAGACTTGATGCTAATATACCTTTGCCTGTGTTTGTGGTCATGTTCTGGGTAACCCAAAATGTTACTGTATTACACATATATCTGTGCCCCAAATTGCTACTTTAAATTGTCTCTTTAAAACCCAGCACCACGCCTGGAAACAGAACTGCAAGAGTCAGCAGACTGCCAGCATCCCTTGAAAAAGTCAGAGCTACCCAAGCAGATCTTTTTTCCTTTGTGACTTTTGCACAAGGCAGTGGTTCTTCTTTGATTTTTTTTTGTTTGTTTGTTTGTTTTTCCCTGGCTTCCAGAGGCTGTTGTTTCCTGTGAGTTTCTGCACTTGCAACATTAGCAATTTGACAAGCCACATTTTAATCAGAAACTGTTTTGGAGTGAATTTTGCAACACCTGTTGGCAGTGAGAAGACTGAGTCAGTGCGGTGGATTGGGTCGCAGGGTTACTTTGTTTGAAGAGACAGGCCATGCATCACTTCCCCAGGGGCCTCTCAAATTTTTGGAGGATGCAGCCTCATTTTTATCCTAATTTCCTGATCACATGTCCCTCTCTCTTTCCCCATTGGCTGATGTACTTGAGAGGTACAGACTCCCTGAAACACCTTAGACTTCAGACCTCCTTCTAATGTATAAACCCTCCCACCCTTTGTCTTTTCCTTCTGTCAGTTAGTGGAATTCCTTATGCAAATTATGGGTCTTCTCATGTTTCATTTGGTACCTATATAACTTAGGTCAAAGTTACAAGGTGCTTATATAGTTATAAGATATCAATTTGTGAGAAACGACTGCTCACTTTAAAATTTTCAAAGGTTTATTAAACCTTAACAAACACAACAAAGGACTGAATAAGGAAAAAGGGCAGCTCTGGGAGTGTGATCCTCTGCCACGTGCCCACCCACAAAAATCACAAAAATGGCTTCTCTGACTTTTATATCCCTGGTGTTGCATCAGCCAACCCTGGCCCTTCCCAAAGTCTGTCCATTGACTCTTCTTCTCTGTCCATTGGAGGAGACTTTCTTGTGAGTTGTTTGGAAGTGAGGTGTTGTTGTGCTGTGGCTCCCCAGCAGCGAGCTATCCCCCATTCCCAGCTGGAAGGGGCAGTTGACATTCCCATGCAAGGGGTGTGCACATATGCAGGCTCTCCCTCCACAAGTCTTTCACAACCAAAGCTGTCTGGTGGCAAAAATACCAAGGGGGAAAGGGGACTACGGGGAGAACTGAGGATGTCTAAACAACAAATCACACTAGCATCAATAAAACTTCTCTTAACATACACATAATATTTATGCCTTAATTGTGAGAGCAAACCACTGCATTACCCATCTGTAACAAATATAACCTGATATATCTATATAACCAGAATCATAGTTTTTTATACCTATATAACATGAATCATAATTTTTATACCTATATAACCTGATATAAATAATTTTGCATACAATGTAATGGTTAATATATGGTCAACTAGTTGCTTAATGCTGAATAGACAAAAAAAAAGAAGAAAAAACTCACCAAGTGGATAGCTTTAGAGACAGGTAAGTATAATGAAAAATTGGCAAGTGCAAAGCCAATTAGCCACAAAACAAAGAATTTAGGCCAGTTAAGGCCAGACAGACCAAGAAACACCATAACTGCACATGCTTCAAAGGCAGAAGAAAAAGTTCAGAAGAAAACCTTGGAAGCCTTCAACAAAGACTCCCAATGAGCCCTGAATTGGGGAGATGCAAGCACAGTGCAAAAGAACTATCTAATAACCATGAGCTCATGCTATATGAATTAGTTGTGGTGGGTATGTGATGATGTTGTAGTGAGATAGTGACACTGAGCAATACTTACTGTATAAATGCACCACAGCACTTGTCAAAGGTGGGTGAGTTAGGCAGAGATATCCCCTTCACCACCAGCACTGCAATAGACAAATACCTGCTCTATAGACATCTGCCTATGGAGATTTATTTCCAGCCTCTCTTTCAGGCATCAGTTCCATCTCTCAGTTTTATTTATCAGCAGACCTACAGTTTGTTTGTAAAACCAAGTCTATCATTATATTTATCAATTAGTGGAATCCTTCCCATTGTTTCTTTTATCTCTTAGTATCTACCTTTATTTACTAGCAGCCCCATTGTTTGTTTGCAAAGGCAAGTCCCTCATTCCTTTCAAAATCACTACATGTCTAGGCATTTTTGGTTACTTCTTTCCCTGTACTCCCTGGTCGTCCCCAGCCTCCCTATGGTTTTGCTTATGACAAGACTAAAACCCATATTTATTAGATGCTAACAAAGGAGGAGGAACTGAATATTTAAGTAAACTCTTCCATTCCTGCTTATTTAAATAGTGATGGGTCAATGCTTGTCTGCCCCTCCTGTAAACAAAAACACTTTCTTTAAAAAATATACCCTTTTCATTGCAGCTACTGCACTCGATCAGGTTTGCTGTAATGAGTTCCCTGAATTAGCAATTAATGGAAGTTTGACTTGTCAAGGATGGGATCTCCACCTTCTGGAACTCACAGATAAAATTCCAGTATAATTATGAACAAGGTAAGTATTCTTGCATAGCTGACAATCTGCCCATCTGCCTTTGAAGAATTGTTACACAAAGGGGTAACACAAAAAAGAAAGCTCTGACCTTAGTTATTTACCAGTAGTATGACCCTCTGTCATCTTTTAATTCTTGATTCTACTTTGGTTTTGAGGAAACACATACTGGCTGTTTATTTTTAAAATACCAGGACAAACAGCAGAGCCATATAAAACATTGGCTTGTTTAGTTAAGCCCTGCAAACCCTTTCATATACACCAAATCATATTTAGAAGATAAAAATAATTAGAGTCAGAGCACTAAAGCAATGGAAATGGTCAATTCATTAAGGTCGGATTGTAAAAAGTCAGAAGGTGTTGACATTTCTACATTTATACTATTTAATTTCAGATATTTCAAATATGTCAATAACCATCCTATAATGTCAAAGTAACAATACTGACTGAAGTTCTCTAGTCCTCCTGCCTTTTATTTGGGCATCAGCCAGCAAGGACCACATGAACTCCCCTTAAAGTGGATGAGTCAGTGCAGCATTAGCTGGCAATGTTGCTTTTGACAAGATCATAAAAGTCACCTTCATATACATAGTTACATATTGTGGTAAACATAGTTTTGGCTTTTGCAAATATTGAAGTGGATGCTATGCATTGTGCTTTATAATATAATGTTAATTTTTGCAGAAGTAGCTACAATTGTGAAATAATAACTAACGCTTTTATTTTTGTAGCTAACTGGCAATAATTAAAATAACTCAGACGTATTTTTGAAGTAGCTGATGTTGATTTAGAGTACTTGTGGTTAACTTGCAATAACTGAAATAACTAAACTGTCTGCATGGTCAGACAACATTTCAGGAGCGGGCATGATGAGGACCCCTGCTCCTGACATGCGGACTATTAACAACTGTCACCTGCTGAAACCATGGAACAGGGGCTCTTGGGGGTGGGGTGGGGGGGGTGACACCACACGACCCTCAAAACAGCAGCCAGGATTACTGCACATGCTCTAAAAAGGTGGATTAGAGGAGGGGCTGTGCAAAAGAGTTCCTGGAATACATAAACTAGTTTGAAGAAATGTTTGAATATGTATAATCGCTGATGAATATGTATTTGACTGATGCAATTAGAAAGGATATATAGGAAGGGGTGCTATAGTTAGCTGGGGTGCCTCTGGCTATGCACCCAGCTCTGCTACTTTTGCTTTATTGATTTTGTCCCCTATTGTCCTTTATTCATTTTCTTTTTAATTCAGCTGAGGAGTGGGTGTCATTTCTCACACATACCATGACTCCAGCCTGTTTGGGATATTTCAAATACAGTTAATTAGTCATAATTTGCAATTTCTCAAGGAAAAGCTTGTGTGACAATATCAGAGCTTCAGGCTATCTAACACTAGCTTTTCCTGTACAAGGACTTTATCCCTTAATCTATTTCTCCTCCTACAGAAATAACTCACTTGTGCATTCAGACTCTTTGAACAAAGAGCTCAGGCAATGGAGGGCAGGGGGAAAAGCACATCAAGATTTATACAGTGAAATTAAATTGGCAGTTCAGAAATGACCATGTATTTATGCTACTTCTATACGTGTATACCTGAACTCCTTCATACACAAGATAAACTCATTTTATGAAATAAAATTACTTCAGTCTCTTGAAGTTGAGTGCCTGGCATAATGGCAGCCAAGTTCTCAGTCAGGACACCCAAATGGTAAAATAAATAATAGTAGTGTTAAACCCCATTCCATTTCTTTTTAAATGTAGAAAATACATATTTTTTTGCCTAAATCGTAGCATGCCAGATGCTTTCTCAACACAAATGTTTAGAAATTATTTCCAATACCTTGTATTGAGGAAAAACAAAACTGGTTGATCCAGTTCCTCTAAACCTATTTTAAAATGCCTCTGCTTGAACACTTAAATTCAAATGTTTGGAAATAGGTGATGAACTTCCTGCTGTTCAGACATATTTTTCATCATGACAGGCAAATACATGTGTCTTGAACTTCTCAGGAAGCATCACAGGCAGGGAAGCACTGGATTATACCTTTTCCTTTCTTGCACGGGAAGGAACTCAGTAACCCAAAGAGAAGACAGCTGAAAGGTTTTCCCCAAAATCTCTTAATTATAGTAGCAAGAATTAACCAGTGTTATGGCCTTAGATTCTGGTGGGAATCACAGATTCTCAGTAGCGTGGGTAAAGCAGCTGTGCCATTCCTAAGTCTGGAGATCTAAGAATTAAAACATGCAAAATGATAGCACATTTCTCCTAACTTACATCGCACAGGGCAAACACTTTTTTGGGCAAAGAAAGAAACACAGTCTCTACCGCTGAGCTTACAGTGCAGTGCGTCCATCACATGGTTATCCTTTCTGCCTCTTAGCAGTGTGCATCCTTCCACATGGAGGGAAAAGAAGTCTCTTAAAAACTAAACTGAAATAATTAATGTACACAGGCAGGCAGCTTACACAAAGAAGCAGGAAATTCCTGCAGGTTGTCCCCTTTTGAAACTGTTTTCAAAGTCATTCTTGGTGTCAGTTTTACCCGGTTTTCAGTCTCAGGTTACTCGGGTACTATCAGCTTACTTTAGCGGCAGACTGCTGGGAAGTTTGCTTTTCTTGCGCACGAAAGCAGCACACCCGCCAAAGCAGACTATTTTGCAAGTTACTAGTTTCGTTGTTATTGAATCCCTACCACTCAGTGATCCAAAAACCCTCCCACCAGGGTAGGGAAGGCTAAATTCGTCCAGCTGGAGACAGAGCTTTCCTTAGCGGCGCTCTGATTTGTCGTCCCGGCCACGGAGGGGGCACGTTGTGGTCAGCTCCGGAGCCCGGTAACAAAAGAGGAAGCGAAGAGGGAAGGGGCTCGCAGAGCGGTCGAGCTGGTGACGGCCAGGGGAACTCAGAAGGGCCAGGGAAGCCCGCACCAGCCGCGCAGGGCTCATGACTCGCCGATAGCGGGCGAGGAGCGGACGGGACAGCGCCGCGGGGCCGCGCTGGAGGCGGGGAGCGGCCGGGAGTGCCCCATGGGCGGCCGGGCGAGCCTGGCGTGCCGCGGGAGGAAGCCGCAGCCCCCGCCCCGTGGCCGAGCGGCGCGGGAAGAGGGAAGAGCCGTGACAATGATCCAGGTACGCGGGCGCGGAGTGGGCGGCGGCGCGGGGTTCGGCACTGCCGGGGCCACGGCCGCTCCTCGCCGGGCTCCCGCTCCCTCCGGGGCTCGCCTCTCGGGGCGGCGCGGGCTGTGTGTGCCAGCGGCAGCCCCCACCGTGCCGAGGAAAGACGAGGCGCGGGTTTGCGGAGCGGCATCTTAGCCTCCTCCCTAAGTCCCACTGGGGCCTTCCCGGCGCCCAGTTTGAGCCTGGCGGAGCCCAGGGCTCCTCTCGGTTCCGGGGCGCGCACGCGGAATTTTTCGGCTGTCGCCGCTCCCCCGACGGGCGCCGAGCGCGCGGAGCTGGAACAGCGGAGTGCTGCTTTCCTTCGACACTGACCGCAGCTGTGTTCGCCTGTCTAATCTCGGAAATGCTTCTGGTTGCCTTCTAATATGAATCTAAAGCTCTTTTCGTGGGGGGGGGATTGTCTCTTTTTTGTTGTCCAAGAAATGAGAAAGGGTTGGCAGTCCTGAAGTACTCATACTGGGTTCTAATGGGTATGAAAGTCTGATCAACATTAAATAATTCCGTTTAAAGTGATAGGTTACCTTTGATTTTATGACAGTGGACAAAAACAGACAAACGGACAAAATGGTAGATTCGGGGCACAAATGCAAATAGGAATTTACCAGAAATCTGTAGAGCATTAGCTGAGAGTCTCATGCCACTCAACTCATTCCAGAGGCTCATTCAATCATCTCTGGTTTTGGTTTGCTAAGCAGAGTTCTGAACCTTTGAAGTTTCATGCACCTCCTTCTGGGTTACTTCTGAAAGCTTGATTCAACAACAGACTTAATTTTAAGCACATGTTTAAATGCTTTTGCTGACTTGGTTTCAGCTTAGCAGTCTTCCTCTCCTTTTGCATACTTAAGCAAGCAACCTCTTTCATTTCAATTTCTTTCTGAAAACACCCCATTTCTATTGTACCCTTTTAGGGTTACTTTCCCAGAAGTTCATGGACTATATATTACACAGGTATATGGTATGCACTAAATAATCTTTAGTGGTTTCAAGCTTCCTTTGACTGTCTCATGTGTGAGCTCTGTCTGTGAAAGTATCTCCATCACTCTTGTATCTAACATTTCAACCAAGTAGCTTCAAATAGCCATTTTATTACAAAAATTTGACAAGGAACTTGCTGAGCATACATGTTTCTGCCAGAGTTGCTTTCCTTTGAGGCTACTCATGATAGACAAGTTAGTCCTTTAAAGGGCTGAATATTTGCCATCTTTCATCATCATTTTTGCCATTTTTGCCATTTCTCAGAATTCTTCTGAACTAGTGTGATTCCATTTGAAAGCATATGCAATGATCTCCAGTGATCTCTTGATAAGCATCAGCCTGTGATCTTAGGCAAAATATTAAATCTGAAAATTATAATGCTATATTTGATAGAAAAATTAATGCAGGAAACTTTTTTCAGGTGATGCCTTAAGTTTTAGCTTTCAAATTTTCCAGATTCTGTACTGGATTAGTATATAACCCTGAACTTCATACAGTGTCAACAAGTTCTCTTCACAGTTTAGTTGGACAAAACAATCCTTTTCCAGCCTGAGAGCCAAGGACACCATTGCAGTTTCAGGCCCAAAAAGTGTAAACAACAGCAAATTGAGGAGAGCAATCTGGAAGAATGGGACTTCATAACCTGAAGCTGTAATTGGACAACCCCAAAATGTAAATGGACCAAAACTTACAAAAGTGTGAAAACTCAGGACCGCCATCCATCTTGGGTGGAGCTGTGGCTGGGTTCTTGGACTGCCCAAGGTGTATCCTTTGAAGGCCTTTTTAATAAATACCTACTTTGCTCCTTTAACACTGTCTAGCCTCTGCTCTGGGCAGCCTCTCAAAGCATGGCAGGGATTGTTAAACATTTTCTTTTAAGTAACTCTTAGCTCCAGCACTGTGAGTCTGATTTTAGAATCTTAATTACAGTAGAGGGTAGACTACTCTTCATGTCATGTGCAGTGACTCAGTTGGCACCAGGGCCCCAATTTTGTTGGATGGTCTTGAAACACATTGAGAAAAGACACCTCTCTATGTGACTTTGGAAGCAAAGATCTTGTTCTCTTCCTCATGTCAGCACTTATATTACTACAATTTTGTCGGGGATGGGTAAGCATGTCACACTGCTGTGATACCTGTTCACCATGGCAGTTTTGCCCCGTTGTACTTTGCTGCTTTTCTTTGTGGATGCCTGGGGATGCTGAGTCTGCTCAGGTGGCTCTCCAGGTAATAATGTTATTACTTTTAAGTTAGATTGTGCTTTCACGTTTGTTCTTGATTATTCCTTTCCTTTTTTAAGATATCCTGAAGGGTCAAGTGAACCTGGTTGCAAGAGAACAAACTGAATGACAAGTCAAAGAGAACAAGTCCTCTTTATATGACATTTAAAAGGACAGGGGGAAGTAACATCAAACAAGAAGATAACAAAATATTGTAATTTCCTTACCACTGGTCTATAGGGACATAGGGGACTGCCTGGGATTAAGCTGAACTTCACCACCCTCACACAAAGTTTACATGAAGTGGATGGCCTGCATTCTTCTCTTATTACATGTTACTATAAACCACGAGTTTCTTCTTTAAAAGAACCAATTGCATTTCATTAGTTTTCAATTAGCATGAGTGATAGGGAAAGCAGAGCTAGGAATTCTCAAAATATTAGTTATAAAATTAGTTCAAATGGTGGAATAGTCTAAAAAGCTGGTATAGACTCCAATTTGCACTGTTACTATAGCGGTGAAAATAGAATTGAAAACATGTGGGCAAGATGTATTAATATCAGTGGCTTTATTTTACCTCTGGAACATAAAAAAGGAGGCAACAAACAATAGCTTAAAAATGAACTTTCTATATTGCTCTTGATCTTTCTTTTTCAGCAGGAAGATATATAATTATACAATAGGCCATCAGAATTTCCGTTACAGGGTGTTTGAAATAATTGTAACATTAGACATTCTGCCTCAGAATATTCCAAAAGGTCTTAATATATATTTGAAAGGAAAATAGCATGATTTTGACTCTAGCAAAGTGTTCTAAAGACTTAGGAGATTGTTTTGGTTTATGTTTTCAAGGGGAGTGGTAGATTTTTCCAGTATGATTACACTAGACGAAATATTTTTCTCTTGGAATCAGTGGAATTAAATTAACTTAAAATTGCCGCAATGCCAGAGGTTTGCAGTTATGATATTTTTGTTAGGCCTCATTGGGTGTTTTCTCAGCTTTCTGTGAGAGGCTGCTGTGACACTGACTATTAAATTCCCTTTTCAGTCTGAAATGGAGTCAGGATTGAATGCAAGGACCAGCCCTGGCTCACTTTCTGTAGGTAATTCTTCCTTAGCACATCCCAATGTTACCTGAAAACTCATTGCCTTAATCTTTACTTTTTAACCATCTTTTTAATTGTAATTTCTTTGGGTATAATATTGTAGGGGAAGTCAAACTCCTTGAACAACCCTTTGTGAGATAAGACTTTCTTGAGGAGCATTTTTTTGTGATGTTTTTGGCTTGTTTATTTTTTTTCCCCTTGGAAGTTGACTGCGGGATACAGAAAATTGTTCACATATGATTTCTGATAATTTCAGTTCTATGTCTGGTGTTTTTACAGCTCGTAACATTTTATGATAATAAATCAAAACATTCTGTCTACTGGTACTGATAACCTATTTGTACATATAGAAAGAATAGGAAGAAAAGTAGTTCTTCCCGGAAAAAAAAATTAGAGGGTCTATGGATTGAATAACAAGCAAATAGCTGCTTTGGCTCAAAATGTTCACAGGTTCACAAGTTTTTAGCATCCTTTTACAGTACGTTGTTTTGCAACAGAAAATCAGAATAAAACAGAAAGAGTCTATAATATTTGTTTTTTTGCTGGTGCGAACTCCTCTTTGTAGATTGCAGGCCAAAAATGACAACAGTAGAAGACTGAGCCAGTGGGGTCGTTATTAGTTATATACTATTCAAGATGTCGATGAATCCTGTGGGCCCATCACCAGTTTGTTATTAAATGTATTCTTTCGTCTAATGAATACATTCTGGAGGAAAATGGCATAAGTTTTACTATTTTATGTAGACAGGAAATGCCTTAGACTGTGTATCTTGTGCCCTCTTCATTATTATTATTTCACAAGGCTGGTTAATTCATGTGATGATGTCCCTGTCTCTAATGTTATTGAGTACATGACAATCTTGGGCAAAATGGGAGTTTGACTAATACAGATTTCAAAGCAGTATGCAACTGGAGTTCTTTTCAAGGTCCTCAGCACCATGCCTGGCTCCTTAAATGCAAGTTGTCTCATATTTTTGATGACCAAGGAGGGGAAAAAGCTTTTTAAAACCTCAAGCAATTTTAGCTGCTTTCTGTTGATCCAAGTGGTCTCGGACGGGCAAAGTACAATGAAACATGTGATGGCTGTTACTTGAAAGAATTACATACTTCTTCAGTATCTTGTCCTCTGTCTGACAGCTACAATATGTCCTGTGGAAAATAGGCTGGATAGTTTTCAGTCATTATTATCCAGTTTTATAGTGGTTTTCAGCAAGAGGGAAGCATTTTATTTTATGAAAATAAATGCAGCCTCAAAACTTGAAATAAAAATTCTTAGAGGAACTTGTAAGTGAAGAAGGATTTAAAACACTTTCGTGCTAGACGAATATTAACTGAACAGTAGTGTCTTAGGTTACAATGTAAGATTTAACCAAAAGTGTGTGTTCTATCACCATCTGTTGGAACCAGGTTGGGCTGTGCTATTTATCTCTTCCATGACTCATCCTCCCTCCAGGGAGACATTTTCTGTTAATGGGTCATTGAGTCCCACTGCACGACTCAAAATTACATCATCCCATTGTGAGATGCTCTGCCAAGGGGGAGGAACTGAGCATTCCTAGCTGGATATTATCTGACGTTTGAGACACCACAAGCATCCCTACCTACTGAATTCCCAGAGGCCAAGAGCTCCATAACCACCACTGGACCTTCAGAGGAAGATCAAACCCTTTTACAGCACCATTGCCTCAACAGAACCACATTTATCACTCCAACAAGACTGCAGCCACCATTTAATTGGACTGCTACCAACACCCTGACTGACAGAGTATCAGGTTGTATTCTGACTCTGTCAGTGTTTCTGTATTATTGAATTTATTTTAATTTTCCTATTAAATTGTATTTCTGATTTGGGATCTCCCACTGGTTTGCTTTCAAACTAGTACAAGTAGGAAAAAGGAAGTTCCCCAAATGGCTGGGTTACTACTCACAAGAAATAGCTGGTAAGATGAACAACTTTCCTATGAAACTTACAATAGAAAACCATATGCTTTTGTTTTAGAGTTTGTGGTTTACTTTCAGCATTGCTGTTGCTTTATTCACTCCAGAATTTTTCTTTCCACAGGCTTTACTTCTGTACAATAAATTGCAGTATTCTAAAAAGTGATTCATTGCTGGTTCTCTCTATTTTTACTTTTTTTAAGTCTAAATACGGGTGTTTCCTAAATCTTTGATGGTCTTTGGTTATTCAGAAAACTGATAGAATAAATGTCTTGGAAAACAGTGAGGGAGAAATTAAGGTGTTGAATCTAGGAATATAAGTATGTACAATCTGCTTCAAATCTATCTGCTTAAAAACAAGGAGGTTAGATTTGGTCACCCCATCATTTTACAAAGTGTTTCTTTGAATCAGTGGCTTAGAATGCAGATAGATCACTGATACACAGTGTTTAATCATCCAAACCAATGAATAAATTATCATAATTCTTATTAAAAACATGTGAGGTTCTATGATATGGGATGAGAGTCCTTTTCCTATTTCTCCTTTATTTTAGCTGGTCCTTCGTTCTGACCTTAAGGTTGATGTAAATCCCTTGACCCTTCAAATGCAGAGTTCCTGCTGATTGAGTAACACTAGTGTCAGAGAAGTCCTGGCTTCTTTCATTAAAAAATAAAATGTTCACAGCATTTCCTTTCCTCCTTTACTCAGCTTTACTTACATAAAAGGTAATAATGAACCTGCCATGGTTGGATGTTTACTTAGATCCAGCAGCACTGGGGTCTTAATTCAATAAAACACTTGAACATTAAACAGTTTTGTAAGCCTGGTCCTATAAAATAAAACACAGGCTCATGTGATCTTGACACCTGTAGAAACTGAAAATGTATTTTAAAGATAACTTAAGATGAATTAAATTTAGGAGTGTTTAATCCCCTACTGACATATGTATGGTGCTGGTCATGACAAATTTCTCCTTTCTACCCAAACATAACAACACTAATCATTATGCTTTCCCTTCCTCCAAAGAAATGCCTACTTGATATTTCCTTTTGCTTTGTTGTGCCCTCTCAGATAGGCTCACAAAACCAGCTTTCTTGTCTATTGCCCTTCTTTTTCCTTTAATATGTGTACATAGATCACATGATTTTTCTAAAATTGCCTGTAACAGACCTTATGAGTTCACTTTATCTGTGCTTTAATTATCAGTCAAAGCTGATTTCTGCATAAAAGGATTCCTGGCTTTTTAAAAATTATTTTTTATTCTTAAGAGCTCTTTGCAATTAAAGCAAAATACCTGTTCCATCTGGATCTTAATTTCTTCAGTTATCCCAAATAATGTAAATGTGAAATGTTTTAGAGAGTGAACTGCCACTATGGTTTATCAGAGTTGTTTAATATCCAGGGAGAAAAGAAATTAGATAATGCCAGAGCTAATTAAATTTAGATAACTGACATGAATAGTGATAGTGAATGTATCATTCATTCCTAGCCTGTTTCATTTTGTAGCATATACCTAAAACTAAGCAAAGAAATCTTTATGGCGATAGGATAAAGTGAAGCTTGTCTCAAAGTCTTTGAGGTTTCTACTTATTCTTAGCCAACAAGTACATTTGCTTGTAAGGACTCCTTCAGACCTCAGGAATTTGCTATGACAAGGATGACCACCTTAAATCACGATGATGAGGACGTAGTTGTCTGGTATGTCTGAGCTGGCTTTTGAAAGCAGAGTTCATTGCCAAACCCTGCGTGATGACCAGCTTTGAGCATGACTTGCTCCCCGAGAATGCTGCTGTTAATCCATGTATTTGTCATGCTGCTGTACTTGGTTTGCAGATTTTCCCACTGACCCTCACGCAGCTGGACAAGGGTCCCATTTCTGAGGAAGGGTTAACACTTATTTGACCCCAGTTTTCTGGGTTCCTACTTCAACCAGCTGGTAATATAAGGAGAAGTATTTACATAAAATTGATCTTGAGATAACTTTCTGTTTTCTAAAACACTTTTCAACCCTGTGGTCTTTAAGAAACGTGCTTGTGTCCTAAATCCCTTTTGAAATCACCAAAGCTAGAATTTCTCTGTTACTTCTTGGGCACTGAGGTTGTAATAGTAATCTTAATTGTGCTTTTACTGCCTGTGTATGAATATTAACTAGTTTCAGTAGCAAGAGTTTATATTTTGAAAAAAATTAATGCGTATGTTTTCACAAAATGTAGCATATAATCTATAGGTGAGAGTACACATATGAATATATTCACACTGGTTGTTATTCATATCTCAAGTTACTTGGGAACCCCAGAATGTATTTTAACACATGGTTAAACTGGTGGTGTATGAATTTTAAATAATGCAGCGTTATGCATTAAATCATGATGATGGTGGATCACAGACCTGCTCTTTTCCTTAGGTCATGTCCTGCTTTAGGGCAAATTTGAGAGGAAACTTCCAAAGGGGTCCCTCTAAGAAAGCAGATTCAAGTGGCCCCTCCCCTTCCCCTTCCCAGGAAATCTGGGAAAATATTTTCTTGGAGAAAAGTGGAAAAAACCTGTTCATTTAACAAGCAAAGTATTCACAAACATAAAAAAAATGAATAATATTGAACAACAGAATCTCTTGCTGTTCTGAAGAGATGGCAAATTCAGAAAGTCCTTGTCGTGGGGTGCAGCTCAGCTTGTTCAGTCTCTTATCAGTCCCTCCTGTGCTGGAAAATGCCATGTCCCAGGTCCTGGTGGGACACAGGTGTGAGCTCTCTGTGCTTTTCTGGGTTTTCTGTCCAGAGCAGGGCTGATCAGTTGCAAGAAAAGAAAAGCCACAGTCGGGGAAATTCTCTGCCTCAGCTAGCTAAAAAACCTCAACTAACTAAAAGCAAAGGAGAGCTCTCTCCCGCTGTGTGTCCGTGCTGCAGACAGTACAGTCCGTGAGAAGGATGCAGGGGAGCGAGTGCAGTTCCTGAAAACAAACTGCTCACTTCGTCTCCCCCCTTCCCTCTCAGAACCAATCTGAAAGGTGCAGAACTCAATATCCAGCATAAACAGAACAGATGATTGGGGATACTGGCATCATAAAGTCACCCTAGGAGAGGTCATGATATTTAAGTAAGGGTATTATGCCGTTAGGTATGCTGTCTTACATACACACTGAAGTCAGTGATTTTTTCAGGAGTTGTCACACATAGAGCAAGATGTATCTTTCTGGTTCCCATATGGATTTTGGGATGAAGGCTGATCATGACTGACTGTGAGACAATTAATAGCAATGTATTAAAGTGATAATTCCAGTTCTCACAGCTAGTTGGCTTTGGCTATTTTGTATGTTCTGCCCTGAGAAGATTGTCATCTACAAACCTTCTCAGCTCTAACCTGCCTTAAATGTGTCTAGCACTGTGGAGGCATTAACCCATGTCTGGCAAGAATGTGGAACACAACTGATGGAAAATGGTCTGCTGCTTGTAGATCTTCACTGTTACCAGTATTTGTCATATGGTTTGATTGTTCCAACGGGGCAGCAGGCAGATAGTTGTATGTGACAATCAGGGACAAAATAAGTGGAGTGAACCACAGCAATAAGTGGAAATATTACATATTGTTTTCCTTTCTGTTAATGAAAAGCTGCCAGTGATGAATCTGAGCTTGATGTCATAAGCCACTTATTTATAAAAAAACTATTGAAAGGGAGACAAAGAGAATATGCTGTTCAGCATCTTGCTTCTGTTGCTCTCAGTTCTCTGTCGACACTAATGAAGAGCCTGCTCCTAATGCTTTTTTTTTTTTTTGTCAGTTATCCAAGCAATCAGAGCCAAATAATACTTTTTTTAAAGTAATAGGCTCTCAGAAATTAATGCAACTTTTTGGCCTGGAAAGAGCAAAAGATTTTCATTATGTTTTTAAAGCAAATGTCAAACATAAACTTTTTCATGTCTGTATAAGCCCAACGGGCATGTAGTGCCTGCTCCCTGCCAAATCTGGTATTAACTGTGGCTATCACTTAGAGGAAAATCAAAACCATTTGAGTTTTTGTCCTTAAAGGCTCACCATAAAACTTAAGAAGGTTCTTTGTAGATTTATTGCAGTATCAGTTCATGGGTTTTCAGTGCATGCACGCATTCAGTACGGCTTTTCAACGACAAGCTGATCATGTTGTGATCTTGATGCAGTGGTCCAAGGGCATCATATACACAGTGGCACCAGGACTTAGATACAGTGGGGGTGTGTGCCAGTATGCATGTGTGAGAGAAAAAGATCATACAGAAGGTGAATTCAGCCTGGCGATTTGGACATACATTTCATACAGCTGTAATTTTGGTGGGCAGTTAAACAAAGGAGTGCATTTTTTATCCTGTCTTTAAGGTATCTGAAGCAGTTTTTCCTTGCTTTTGTGCTTGGGCAGGGGTAAGTGCTACTTTGCGCATGGGTGTTTTTGATGGGCACTGTAAGAAGAACTACACTAATGTAAAGTGATTTAGAGTATACTACTTCACTCAGCTCTTTCAGTGCCATGACACCAGCAGCAGTACTAACTTGAGGGGCGCTGAAGTCATGCAGAGGGAAGTTTGGTGGATAATCTGTTGCCTGAGGTTTCCTGGTTGTAGTTTTCTTATGTAGAAAGAAGCTGAGGTTTGCAGTTACTTTGACACAAAAATGTATATTCTGTTAACTGCTTGTGTGACATTTGACCTGTAATTTTTCACTGAGTCTTACCTAACTTACTTTCCAATGACCTCGGATAGCTTTTGTTGCATGAAGTGTGTTTCCCCACCTGGGAAAAGATAAGAATGTGTTGGCTCAAACTGAAGAAACCTTTCAGGATTTTTGGGTTCCTAGGTTATGGTATTTTAAAGCCAGTAATCCGAAGGCAAAAGTTGTAGTGTTCCTCACTGTGGAATCATGTCAGACCAGTATGGAGATGGCTTTTCTTTCCTCAGACCTCAGTTGCAAAGAATTCCTATTTAGGAATGCATTTACACATCTAACAATACTTCAGATGTAAGAGTCTAGACAAAACCAACACTGACAGAACCCTCCAGCAGTCAGGGGGTATCCTCTGTGTCACCAAACCTTGACACTTTATACTGTTTTCCCTGCAGAAAAAGAAGCATGCTTTTAATGTACCACACAGAAAAAGGAGCATGGTTTTAATGTATCAGCTGGGATCAATGAATGCTCTGAACATCCATAAAAAAGAGAAATGGAAGAATACTGAAAGCAGAAAGATGTTTGCCTTACTTGTGTAACTTCTCCCTTGCGATCCATCATGAAAGGACATTGATGCTAAATATTCATTAAAATGTAGAACTAACTGACAGAATCAAGTGCTTGGTTTCATTGTGCATGGCCCCCATCTTGAAAGGCAGAGGCTTTTGTATAAGTGTGGAAGCTGAGCCTTAGGCAGCTCTGACTGACATTCTGGCAATGTTTGCTGCCTCTTGGGTTTTGCAGCCATATTGAAGTTGTCAGTGTTACAATATTGGAACATTATTCAAAAAGTTACCAAACCTGGACAGCTTTCAGCAATGTTGGAGGGCATTAGATGGAAAAATTAGTTGTGTGAAACTCATCAGAGAACTTCAGTTTAAATTGTTTAAACTCTTTCTAATTTCAGCTCAGGCAGTTAGCTGCAATGGCTTTTCTTACATTATTTAAAATTTTAGTCTTTTTTTGCTGAAACACAGCGAGAATGAGGATAAAAAAAGGATGACAATGATGAACCTTGCTACAGATTTGTGCACTTGAAAGTGGTAGCTGTTATCCATACTGTGAATTTAATGGTTTTCTTATAAATATCCATATCCTGCATTACTTCTAAATACTGTAGAATTTTATGTATTACACTTTGTTAGAAAAATTAAAAGCACAGAACAAACAAATAACAGGGATCCTTGTTAATACTGCAGTTGCATTTCATTCCTACCTTCAGTGTTTTGATCACTTTCATCATAACTTTTTAAAGCTTAAGATCCAATTATTTGAATTATTGTCTTCAACACTTTTGTGTCTCACATCTGACTGCAAACTGAAACCTGGCTTATACTTGTCAAACACTGACAGACAAAAATGAAAAGTGCATTTTCAGTCCATGCTTACTGAGACGAAAGATTTAACTTGAGAGTTTGTGGTACGAAGCTGGAATACACACTTGAATATGCATTAGCTCACAGGGATTTGAACAGATTAATGGACTGCTGGCTGATGTACGCTTGAAAATACTCTGAACCTACATTTTTGGCTAATGGTGTGTGGAGAAAACACATCTCTTCCTGTAGTAAGTCAGAAAAAAATTTGCCACAAGGCATTCCTCCTCTAAAATCCTGTTGGCACTTTGGGCCATTATACAAAAATTGGGAGCCAGGATTAGAGAGGAAAACTTGCCAATAAATCCTAAAAATGGAAAGCTGAAAAATATTACTGGTGTCACTTGGAAGACCTACACTCCTAATTACCTTCATAATTGTGCCTTTAAACTCTTGTGAAAATCACACTGTATTGAAAGCATTCTTCTGAAAGTACTTGCAGATATTTAAAAGCCTTGCAAGCATTGAGCTGTCAATAATTTTCTCCTGACTGTCCCCAGTATATAAAGTAAAATGTAGAAATTATAGTACATGGTGGTTTCTCACCCCATTCCAACCCTTACACTGTCTTTTTAGCTAAGGGAACAGTTGGATTCTGTAATGCAAAGGAATTTACAGTTAAATCTCCATTGATCCAAATATTAATACTAAAAGCTCTCAGCCCGTGGCTTGAACAGGAGCGCTCTTCACTTGGTTAAGAACTGTCTGGATAACCAGGCCCAGAGAGTGGTGGTGAACAGTACTTGTGATTCTGTGATTCTTACTTGGAAGGTTAATACTGTTTTCTTATTTGAAGGGGGATAATTTGATGGAAGCTACATTTTAAAGAGAAAACATTAAAAAATTATATGCAAAAAATTTTAATATGTAAATAATTCTAATGCTTTTTAAAATGTTGGCATTTTTATGCTCCACATTACTTTTGTCTGCTCTGTGCAAGATATTTTTCATGTATGCTTTTTCTTGTAGACTATATATTGAGCTAATAGAGTGTACAAGCTGCAGAAATGTTTACAGTCTTCAGAAAAGGACAATTCAAGAATAATAGACCCTTCACAGGAATCTGATTTTGCCCCTTATTGCAGTCTTTTTTTGTGCTTTCTCTGTTCTTTGCATGAAAAAAGGCAGAGATTGACTGACTAATGCAGCAGTTGTGGCTTTAGCTTTTGATAGTGACAAAAAAGAGGTGTATCACTCAGTGCTGAAAGAAGATCTTTGCACTGAGCTCATAAGTTTCCCTACATGTGACCTAGTTTTAGCTTAGCTTTTTGTTTTCTAGAGTATATTCCAAATAGCATGGTGTATAATATCTATACACCAGAATATCAGACTTACAAATCAAAAACCTCAGCATCAACATCCAGCAACAGAATGTTAGACTTCATATCTTTTTCTTAAATGAAACTACAGGAAAATGCTACTCAGACTCTCTGTGTTTTGGTGTTGAGGACACAATGGTTTAGAAACCTAAGTATATTTTACATGATAAGAGCTCTTGCTGCTATGTTTGATAGTATCAATAATTTTGAAATCCATCTATCCATCTTCTGGTCCAACCAGGTAAGAAAAACTTTATCTATGTGTGTGATGTGCAGATAAAAATGCTAGTTGCCACAACAGTTGCTAGTTCTGTTCATCTTGCTTAGCTTACAGTCTACCCTTTAGGAAAAACTTTTCAAATAATTTTCAGACTTTAGGTATATGGCTTAAGGAGCTAGGATGTCAAAAAAGTGTTTCCCAAAAAGTCTTGCTGTTCCCAAAAAAGTCTTGCTAAAAGGCTGCTTTACAGCTGAAGAGGGCTGGACTCCTGAGTGCTTCCTTCACAGTTTTGCAGTATGCATTCTTAGCAGTGGCTAGATCAAATAGATCTGGTACTGTCTATGTCATTACTGGAATGACTCTGGGGTACAGTTTGTGCTTACATGGGTAAGAAATTGTACAGGACTTTTTTGCCTAAGAGACAGCTTTCTCCCTTTGCCTGTACATTCCTCAAAGGCACTCAGAGACTGGAGGGTATTGAGAGAAACAAATTGCACCCAGTGTAACTGCTTCCTGGCCATGATGTTACAGTGACTGGAAAAGCACCTCCAGGTGTTTATTATAACACAATCTCATGGGCTGCTGGACTATATTTCGAGGCACACTTATTCTGATGTTCATTCACTGACCTCTTTTTATCAACTGGAAAGATGCCATGCAGAGACCTACAAAAGAGAAATGAATTTAGGACAAGGTGCAGAACAACATATGGGATTATAACTTGTTTTGCTCTTTTTAATCACACATACTGGGACACAACACCATGAACTGTGGAATACATGTGAACCTAGTTCCCACAGCTGAATACCATGCAGAGTGTGGGAAAACCAGAAACTTTGCTGTAGAGAGAGAGGCCTATTCTGAGACATATGGATGATATCTGAGACATCAGAATAATGTGCTCTGGGAGGAAAGAGCTGATGATTACAGTGTCAGACACATACAGCTCTCAAGACATAGCAGAAATCATAGGTTGCAAATGTAATTGGCAGAGTGCACCCAAAAGTAAGTTCACAGGAACATATTTTCATTCTGTGCAAACAACATGAGGCTAACTGCTTTAGTTGAAGTTCTCATCAGGAACAGAGTTCAGACTTTCAAGATTATAGGGTGCTGTTCAGTTGCAAAAACTGCAAAAGGTAGCATCATGTCTTGCTTTCAGGCAGACTGAAGACAAAATTTGGTGCAGCAATTTTGTGTTTTCTGTATTTATTGTATATTCTTGGAACACTGTCCTTGGGAGCTAAATAATCAATGTCAGCAAAGAAATGTTCTGGCTTTTCTCCTCTGACTTTTTCTGCCTCAGTGCATGTTGCACACATTCTCCTAGTGTTGTGACCATCTGAAAGGATATGTGTACAAAAATAATTTTCAAGGAGATGACAATTTAAAAAATATTTTAGCCTCTGCCAAAACTAGCTAGAGGACAAGTACATAGATCAAGGGCAGGAAATCCTGACTCCTCCCTAGATCTACACATCTCTGTTTGGGTTGTTAGACCCAGAACATCAACCCCATACCTTTCATTGGGTAAGACCCCTCTGTAATTTTCTCTCTCCCTTCTGTTTGTTACCACTGTTACTGATCTGGATATCCCTCAATAGTTGTGGTAACTATTTGCAAAATGCATTGTTGGTAGTGAAAGTTTCCCATTGCTGTGAAAGGGATGTGGTTTGAGAAAGCTATGTTTTCCTTGTGAAACCAGAGAGGTGTGGAATTTGCAGCAGCCAGCAATTTTGACCAGCATGGATTCAACACTAGGGCCTAAGTCAGAAGCCCCACAACCAAATATGCTCTATGGAGCCATTTGGAATTGCCATGCACACTTGCACCTTGGACGCTTTTATATATGCTGTGGCCTCTTATTACATGATGCAGAAATTATATTTCTAATGTATTTGCTCCCATTTCTCTCTTAGATTCCAGATAGGTGTAGCAGGGAATTGGTTAAGAGCCAATTCCATGACCATCCATCTAGAAGCACCTGGCACTAGAAAGCATCAGGTGAAAACAGCAAATTAATTCTGAGAAAGACCTGCTCCTTACAAGCTTATGAAACAAGTAAATCCTAAGAAGAATATGTTTTCCAACATTTTGGCTCATGATTAGGACATCATAATTAAGACAAAGTATCAAAAGGAGAAAAGTGAACAGCAGAGTTATGGTTATATAGGGCCGCTGAGCACTGTACCATTTTCCCAGCATCTGGGGGATGAAGTCTGCTCTAACCAAACCCTATGGAAATGGTAGGCAAAGGGAAATAACCATACAAACAAATATGGAAGTTTTCTGGGGTGTTAATTACCTCTAATACATGGCCATGACAGTTTGGTCAGTGAAGAATAAATGAGAACTAGTTCCATTGGTGCCTTCTTCCTACAGTTCAGCCTTTCTTCTGTCCCTTGCAATGCATGCATCATTGTTATGGACAAATGAGTCCATAACAATACATATCCAGTTGTGATGGACAAATGAGCTGCTATGGGAAGTTAAATGATATCCCTGTGAAACTGATTTTGGAATAATGAGAAAAGTTTCACTGAAACGGTGATAATTTTTGAAAAGGTTGTCTGTTACTGTATTAAGAGAGGGAAGGAGAACAAAACCCATAATATGGGTTTGAAAACCAGATTTATAAACCAGGAGGAATAAACAAGTTGTTTTGTTTCTAACTCATTTTTATTATAACTTCTTCTTTCTTTAAAATTTCATCCTGTTTCAGCAGACTTGAATTTTTTGTAAAAAACAATTTTAATAATTTCTTTCCTTTTCAGTTGTTGTAACTGTACTCTGTGATTTACTACAGGAAGGGTATTCTATTTCTGACTTCCTGAACAGCCTGCAAGCAGATCTGGTGTAATCTGGTGCCCTCCTGAAAGGCACAACTTTGGTTGCTGGTCTACCCAGCCACATTAAATTTGTATAAACAAGTTTTATATATCTAAAGATGCCAGAGAAGCAGATGTTTTATGTTTACTGATGTCTTTTGTTGTTGGGTGCTAGCAAACAAACTTAACACATCCAAAGCCACATACTTTTTAAAATTATAACTTTATTGATTAAAAATAATACATTTGTGAAGCAAATAATTTTACTGATTAAATTTCTGATTGGTAGCTGTGCAAGCAGGCTCAGTCCTGATTCTCTTTTCAGCTCTTAACAGAATGAGAAACTGATCTTTAGCAGATATTATTGTTCCCTCTATTTTCTTTCTACCCCTGTGTGCAACGAAACGTCTTCTTGATTACTCTTTTGACTTTAAACCTTCAGTGACTGGGAGAGAGTAATGAAGAGAGAGGGTAGAGTACTGGGGACTCAGAAGTAGGAGGCATGTTTGTATGTGAGATTCAAAGAGGAAGTCAGAGAGCAAAGGAGATCTTGAACAGAAAGGACCAAATGTTGGATATGAAGGCAAGAGGTGCAAGAAAAGTGTCAGAGAAGTGAAACAAAAACAGCTGAGGAAATTAAAGATGGGGTGAGGTAGAGACAGAAAAAATGAGCAAAAGATGAAAACCCAAGAATAGAAAATCTACCACAAGCTGTATACATTTCTGTAATATGTATGTATTGGCTTAAATTGATGTTTATCCAGAAGTTATATATCTAGGCTTCCTACTTAAGTATTCTAGGAGATAATGTATTCAACCCATTTTACAATTGGCTGCTACTATTTGCTGACAACAAAGGGATATCAGACAGTTTAAACTTGGAAGACCAGCTTTCAAATGGCTCAAATTTAGCAAAATTATTTCGACTTAGTGTATTAGAGATTTTTTTTTTGAAAGACTAAAAGATGTGGCTTTCTTAGAAATAACTTGGTATCCTTACAGGATCAGAATGGAACTGTAGGTCAGCAGACTTACTTGTAGAGAAGAAAAACTGTTAATGTCAAAATAATTTAGCTTGACACATACTTATTTTTCTTCACTCATGTGTAAAGACTGTAACAGTGTTTGGTTTGTGTTTTGCTGAAGAATGAACTCTATTAGCATTTTAGAGATCTTACCAAATATAAGTATAGGAAAGTTGTCTGAGCACAGCACCTTAGAATGGAGAAAAAAACCCCTGTGATTATAAAAAAAACTTAATTCTGTTAATAAGCTGTCTGAGACTCCACACTTGTAATTATGATCTCTTAAAATTTCACTTTCTGTAACTGAGAATACAAATGTGAGTTACTCTTATTCAATGTGAATTAAAGGATCTAAATATGTTTCTTTGTCTCCTGATTTCTTATTTAGCAGCACTGAAAGCTATGGGCTTGTATTCCAATTTAGAAGGGGGAAGTATTGCTGTGAATTCAGTTGTGTTAATCCTGAATACTAGTAGGAAAAAAAAAACAATGCTAATTGTTTTTGAGGGGAGAAATGAAGAATTTTTCACATGCTTGTCCCATGTTTAAATGTCTGTCTGTAAGGGCAGGTGCTTCTAAGTCCTCTTTCATAGTGAAGTATTATGAACTTTTCCTTTTGCTTCCTTGGAAAAGTGTTTAGTAGGGAGCCACTAGAAAATGAGTATAAATAATATTGCTGAACTGTGGCAAATAGTCTTGGGCACTTAGGACCATCATAGGATTTAGGTTCAGTTGAGTACTTTCTTACTTGCAAAATCAGAAATGTATGGTAATGTTTGCCTCAGCTGAGTGAAGGCAAAAAAACCCAGTGTGGTTATTTTGCATGTGTGAAAGATTAAAACACATAAAAAAGAAGAAGTGTATAGAATATTTCCATGGGAAATGAAGAGATTAAATAGGCGGGCAAGGTTTCACATTGGAAAGAACTACAAACTGAAATAGATGGGGGATTATATGTTTTGTCTTCTGACATCTCTGAAGACTGAAATGTGCAAATTAAATTACCACAGTACATCCTGACACAGCTAGCCAAAAGCCTTTTCTATGTTTTCTGCACGACTCCACACCTATGCTTAGTGATTTTTATTTTGAAGTCTGTAAAAAGTGAAATGTGTGAATTTGTGCTTGATCCTCCAAACTGAAGCTTTGTGCAACCATTCCCCTGCACGCTGCTGCAGCATGCTCCAGTACTCCTTGTTACGTGTGTCCTGTTTGCACAGCCAACACCCTCATGCTGACTGAAGTCGTGGCAGTGTTTTCTGTTGCTCAGAATGGCATTGGATTTTGTATGAACATTTGTCGGGCACTGATGCACTGACCTAATGCTGGAGGGAATAAAAATTTATAGTACTTATTAATCAGCTGATTATATTTAGTTATATAAAATATTAATTAATCCTTCCAATTAGTTATCAGTTATTAGCAACTCTGTCATCTAACAGGCATGTTAAGAAGCAAGCACATGGTTTTTGCAGGGTCACTGTACCATCTGTCATCTGCTGTTGCAGGGAAGAAACGCAGCAGAAGGGTCATCCCTGGCTTCCATGGGCACTTGGAAGGTATGGAAGGACATTGCAATCCTCCCACCCCATCAGCACCCCCAATGCAGGGCCACATTTCTGGGAAATATTTTAAAGTTTCAGGAAAAAGCTTGAAATACTTAGGGTTTTTTTTGTTGTTGTTGTTTGTTTTTTAAACATCAAAAAGATATCTCCTCCTCATTTTAGGACTAATAAAATAACCTCTCATTTTAACTATATTTCAGCATGTACATGTTTACAAAGTTTCATAATAGATACCCATGAACAGTTTGTGACTTGATCATCTTTCACTATTACTCCATCCTTTTCACTCCCCTTAATTAACTATCAATGCCTCTTGTTTCCCTTTGTATACTTTTACACTTCTCTTTATCCTAATTTTTCAGACTGACTGTGTCTTATTTTATTTATTATAGCCAAATTAGAAGAGTAAAACCATAACACAATCCTATACAAACCACCTATATATAAGCTAATAATTATGCAAGTTAAGAAAAGGCAATAGTAAGGATGCCCATGCAAGGAATTCAAAGGAAAGCAAAACCAAACAAAACTCACCACCAAGAACAGATACAAATATTTTTTCTTAGACCTACAAATAACTTTTTTGTAATCTGTAGTTAGCCTAAATAAATTTGTAACCTGTAAAGTAAATACTATTTAACTTGAAGATTTCTCTGGTGAAAATGGAAATGTTGAAAAGAGAAAGTCTGGAATCTGTTAGATCACAGCCTGAAAAGAAATTTTATCAATGTTTGCAGAGACAGGAATTTTTGTGATAATTATTGTTCTTGAAAAAGACTCCACTTTTGGTTATATCAAATGCTCTTTTCTTTACATGTGTTAAAGAGAGACATCTCCCTGGATTAAATGCAACACAACAAAGAGTGTGACTAATTTTTTTCGAACTTGGAGCCATTTAAAATAGCATAGCTGGAAGTCAGAGGAGGTAACTCTGAATGGATTGCAAGCACAGAGTTATTCAGCATCACATGCCCATTTAGTACTCTGTCCAGATTGATATTCCTACTAATTTTTAACTTGTAAGCAAGCTACCTCCATAAAATAGTGTCATCAGACAACCTGACTTTTTTATATGTAGTGTGACATTTCCAAGATTCGACTCTGTAACTGAAAAGTTGCACAGTGTGATTATTCCCAGAGTTCCTTCTAATCCCTCTCTTTGGGCTACCATGTCCATTGCTTAACCCTAAACGAGTTAGTCTCCATCTGCTGTTTTTGATAAATCCTTACATTTTGTATCTGTGAGTTTGACTGGTTCTTGATTCCCCTGACACTAGAAAAGGAGCAGCAAAACATTAGAGGTTGCATGTTCATCACTGATGGAGAGAAACTTGTCTAAATGAGTGAGAGACAGAAAAGCATATTTTTTTTCCCTCAA
This sequence comes from Cinclus cinclus, assembly GCF_963662255.1. NCBI lineage: Eukaryota > Metazoa > Chordata > Aves > Passeriformes > Cinclidae > Cinclus > Cinclus cinclus. The sequence goes on from NC_085046.1 coordinate 56,830,536, forward strand.
GAGTGCTTGTAATTTGATGCTGCCCTTGGTCCACACAACACACAAACACAGGTTGTGAAGATTTCCTTCAGAAGCTGTTGCTTAATGATAACTTCTGTGTAGAATATGAAGATAAAGAGAAGGGAAAAACTTTCACTCACGCAGGATTCACTTCGAGGACTTCAGCTGTCTTAAAGGTACTGTCCCAGGTTTTCACCCAGTTTATCATCATGCCGCCAGAGGGAGAGGTAGTGAGGGAAAATGAACCCTGGTTCCCCGGGAATGGAGTGATTACAGAGCAGCTGACAAGAGGAAAGGGGAAGGCAGAGGCTAAATATATGGCAGGTTTGTGAAAGGAAGAACTGTTTTGTTGGTACATATCTCTCTTACTGTCTTAGGACAAAGATAAGGTTGAATTCAGCTGTGGCAAACGCTACTTTTCTCTTTTGTGCTCCAGATGGTGAAGCTTGTGTTTCTTTACTGTGGTTTGGAGAGTCAGTTAAGTGAATGCTCTTTGGTTTGGGAAAGGAGGAAAGAGAAGAAGCAAGTCCATTTAAAACAAGGATAAATAGCAAAGTTAACTAGATCTGCTTTCTTGAGCTTTAGTGTCTTGAGGTCAGTCTCTAGAGTGGACTCGATGTACAAGGATGTACTCTCAGGATTGTACTGATGGAGGTGTCCAGTCCCGCTGTAAAAGGGGGAGTCGGGAGGATTCTTTTTGATAGATTTCTCGGACTAAAATGAAGAGCAAATGCAACAAAATTATATCTGAGAACTGTTTATTGATAAAGAAGGGTAAGCGTTCCTACCGAGGGGGATAGAAAAGAGAGCAGGGAGAGAAAAAGAGAGAGAACAGAAGACAGGAATAGCGTTACCGCAAGAAGCCCGTGCGCTCTGTCGGCATCAACTCGATGGAGCGCGTGTGCTGCAAGCCGCGGGGAGCGGCTGGGGGTGCTGGGCTGAGCCGGGCCGGGCCGGGCTGGGCCGGGCCGGGCGGGGGGCAGGGGGAGGCTCCTCCGGCGGGGACGCCGTACCAGGGAGCCCCTGGGAGCCCCTGGGAGCCCCTGGGAGCCCCTGGGAGCCCCTGGGAGCCCCTGGGAGCCCCAGGGAGCGCCTGGAGCGCTCGGCCGTCGCGGCCACGAGCTGCCTCGGGGAAGCGGTGGAGCAGGGCAGGACAGGTAGGGACAGGGAAGCAGGACCACAGGTAGGAAAAGGGGAGGGAGGGGGCGCCAAGCTGACTATCCGAGCGAGCCCCTGATCCCGCCAAGAAAACCAAAGAAAATGGCCCACGCTTGTGTCGCAGTTAACTGCTTTTATGTTCTAAGGTTCCTCCCACAACCCGATTTCTCCGGCATTTTTTCCCGGGCATTTTTTCCTGGGCATTTTTTCCCGGGCATCCAGGAAAATCCTGCCCCGCTGGCCAGTGGGGGTTCGCTCGCAGCCCAGTCGTGGAAACTTCTGTCCCGGTTGGCTGCCAGGCGAAGTCTCCCTTGGGACAGGGCTGCCGGCACGTGTAAAGCCCTTACAGGAATCCTTCAACTCACGTATAACATATGTTGGGACATAAATAAAAACCGGATTGGTTGTTCTTCAGGAGCATCAGCGTAGTTTGCATCCTTCAGCTACCTCCTGTTTTGAGGAAATCTGAATGAACTATCCAGGACTGAGGTTGCTGAGTTTGAAAACTACTAGAAAAAATGATTAAGGCAGAGATCTAAAACAAGGTGATTTTTGTACTCACAAGTAATAGTTATAAAACCAAGCTAGAGATAGAAGTAACAGAGACAAATGCACTGTGCAAGGCCACCACAGCCTAATTCCTGGTTAGATCTTCTGCGTCACACTACACCCAGCTGCGAATTTTCAACTTGTCAAGAATTAAAGAAGAATGTATTTTATAGTGATTACTGTATTTCTGTTACTGAAAGGCTTCTGGGAATACATGAACAGCTGCAGACAGAGCTGAGTCAGAAAAATCTAGCAAATTTGCATGAGGGTGGCTCTGTAGTAGCTATGTTTAAAAACCTCAGGCAGTTCTGATGCCACTGAGAGGTACTTTTTAAGGGGATATATGTTGAATACAAATTCAGCTCATTGTCGTGGTTTAACCTCAGCCAAGCACCATGCAGTCGCTTGCTCACTCTGTGACCAGCTGGACTGGGGAGAGAGATGGAAAGCCAAAAAACTCGTGGTTTGAGATAAACACAGATTAATAGGGAAAGCAAAAGCCGTGCACACAAGAAAAGCAAAATAAGAAATTGATTCACTGCTTCCCGTGGGCAGGCAGATTTTCAGCCATCTCCAGAAAAGCAGAGCCCCACCATGCATAAGAGTTACTTGGGAAGACAAACACCACGACCCTAAATGTCCCCTCCATCCTCCTTCTTCCCCCTACTTCATATAGTGAGTGTGATGTCATGTGGTCTGGAATACCCCTCAGGTCAGTTTGGATCACCTGTCCTGGCTGGGTCTCCTCCCAACTACCCCCAACCTCCTTGCCAGTGTGGCAGAACAAAAAGCAGAATAGGCCTTGGCTTTGCATAAGCACTGCTCAGCAACAATAGAAACATCTCTATTATCATCTCTGTGTTCAGCACAAATCTAGAGAATAGCCCCATACCAGCCACTGTGAAGAGAGTTAACTCTACCCAGCCAAAACCAGCACACATCCTCTTTCATGATCACTAAATCTTTATTACTGTTAAATATTTTATAAAGAATATTCAGATTAAAGACAACATTACTACTGCAAACTTTTATCTCACTATAAAATTTTAAGTAATTCATTCTGATTTTAACTGCTCTAGTTGATTATTAGAGACAGTAAAGGAATCATTGAGGCAGGTGCCATTTGACCCATCTATCCCTCAAGGAAAAGAAAGCTATTGAAGCTTATTGGTAAGCTTCACACATGAGCTGAAAACTCCTCTTGCAATGGTTGGTATAATCTCAGAAGTTAGGCTGATTTGGTTAAACATCTGAATAGCCTTAGAAGAAGGGAAGGGCCAGAGATTCTGCCACCAGAGTCACTCACTAAACACATTCCTTTTTCAAGTGTCAGCCATAATAACTTGCATTTTCACTGTACTCAGAAAGTGAATACTTTGACACAATATGCTGTTGATTGTGTGCTTCATATTACTGACACATTGCCAATGGTTTCCCATGCAATCAACAGACTCAACTATTTAGGCATCAGTGTGTTCCAGATGTCAGTGGCTAAATCCAGGTTGTAATTATAGGGTTTGGGGTTTCTTTTATTGCTAGTTGGTACTCCTTTCTTTATTTTGGTATTTATAATTCTGAGTCTTCTTGGTGAGAAAGAATAAAAAAGTGATCAATATCTTATCTTTCTGGGTAATTTAAAAATATTTCCTGTTAGTCTTCTCTTTTTTTTTTTGGCAGTGATCTTGTTGTATAAAACAGTGTTTGGATCTTGTCTTGAATGTGTCTTTCCCTGATGAGTGAAATTAAAAGAAGCATTGTGTAAGTGAGGCTATAGAATGAGTTGAATGGAATTTAAGATATGCAGTGGTGTGTCTTACTATACATAAATCCCATGCATTTGATAGCTGACTATGGAGCTGCAGAAGAAGGTGCAAATTATCTGTGGGATGCCCAGACCCTCATGTCAGTGTTGTAGATGTCTGCCTGCAGCATTGTGAAAGCTGAAGTCCAAAGAGAGGTGGCATAAATACTTCACATCCAAGATGTCATCAAAATGTGTGCAAATTATTTAAACCACTGTAAAAACTTAATCTGAAGAAAGATGCTAATGTTCTAATTTCTCATTCTAATTTCTGGAATTACTGTTCTGGTTTTTAATCTGTCAGTTAGTTACTTCTGCTAGATTCTTTCCTCCTAACATGGGCAAAAATTTTTTGTAAAGTATTATTTATCTACCAAAACTACTCACCCTCAACTAAATAGAAATTAGCCTTACTGGTAAAATCAAATAATTGACATTCAGTAGGAACTAAAATAATTAAATTGAATTACATATGAAAACTGATAATCTGGAGATAGCTCTAAAAATGGAACAAAGAGAGAAAATTACAAACTTAGCAAAGGAAGGTGACTTAAAATGACTGTGCGGGTACAGGCATTTATAGAAATAGAATGGCTTGAGCTAAGTAAGAGGGCAGAAAATTATTAGCAGAAACAAATGTAGTTGTGCTTTATATGGTACCTAGAGTTTATGTGCAAATACCCTGGTGGCAGAAAGGCACCTCAGGTTTTGCGTGCTATGGGCCTTACAGATCAAGAATAAGATAGGAGTGGATCCCATTTAGGATGGGATTAGCTGTGCTGTTAAATTAAAGAATGAGCACGTTCCTAGTTGAAAAAAGGTGGACACAAGCAAATACGCAGCAAAGCGGGCACTTTATATATAAGCTTAAATAGCAGCTACATATGTGGTGATCAAAGCTGAAGATATCAGAATGGTACTATAAAATAAAGGAAAATAGTTAATACAGAAGAAGTAAGAACCAATATTAATTCAAATAGTATTCAGGGTAGAAAGGACAAAAAGTTTAACAGGGAATTCCCCTAGAAATGAAAGAACTGTTCATGAGTAAATCTTAATTTCAAGCACGGCACTCTTGATTAATTTCTCAGTTGTTCCAAAGTAGTTACTTACATGATTCTCTGATTTCTCTGTCAGGATTGCTCTGAGCAGGGGACAAAAACTCCTATCCTCAAAATTTTGGGAAGTATTTTAATGATAAAATTAATATGTAGAGTACTCTTAGTAAGGAGAAGGCAGTGGCTGACAAGACAGGCCTTACAAGTCCTGGACATGAGTTAATATGCTATGAAAAATTGTTATATATACTTGTAAAGGCTTGTACAGATTCACTGCATATCACTTTCAGTCATAACTCACCAAAAATAGCAAGGTGCGTTGGATGTAAGAATAAATACATGGATATAATTATACATAAAGTCACTGGTGTTGTGCTAAACTGTTACATACACACAACCATTTACTCCTTCTAATGCAGCTAGGGCTTCGCTGTAAGCAAGCGCTGTTATCTCATGTATACAAAATAAGCAGTGACCTGAACACAGATCTTGCCGAACATGTGTCTGGTTTGAGTGATTATTAAAAACTCAAACTGAAATGCGGTTTATTTATAATGTTTGGCATTTCATGTATTTCTTCAGCATGGGCAGATGAAGTTGAATTGGCTGAGTCTCTATTCAGAAATCTCTGCTGTTTGAAGTACCTGGCCAGAATAGTAGTAGGGCACTTGTACTTGCACTGCTGATTAAACTTGGCCCTGGGATCTAGGAGGAGAAGAAAGTAGCCTTCCTTTGAACAAAGGCATTCTCTGTCTTTACTTGGGTTTAGTTTCAGATATATCATTACCAAATGTCAGACATGAGATCCTCCTCCACTTCTGTAATGAAAAATTACAGAGCAGTAGTTAGAAGAATTCCTTAGGGCACTAGAGTTAAGGTTGCATGATGTGCATGCTTAAGGTTTCTGGGCAACATTTACAAACAATAAATTATCTGTTTTTATCTTATTTCCTTTGGGGAATATTTTTTGTGTAATTTGGTTAACTGATACAAGGATTGTAAGTGTGTGCCTGTGTGTGTATATAAATACATATCCACAATTATCCCCAGACAGAAATGCAAATAAATTCCTAAAGGTCAACAGTTGCCCTGTTGCTGAGCCAGTAGTAAGAGGCTCTCTGTTGATGAGCCAAGGAATTATGTTTTCTTAGTTACATTCACTCAGATAAGCTAGCCAAATGTGAAGAAGAGTCCTCTTAATGTCAAGTATCTTGAAGATGTGTTTGCTGCTCATATTGTAACTTACTTCTAGAATGCATCCTGGGAGTATCTTATGTGACCCAAAAAAATGTGTACTATATTCCTTATTGTCTTCTATGTCCATCTGAACAGTTTGTGTTAACTGTCATTAAGAGTCAACAACCTGGGAAATGGAACTTGTGTATTTTACACCAGTTGACAGGAAAGGAGGGGTCCAGGGTCCCTTTAGAAGACAGCCAACAGACACACAGCGACTTCTCTTGTCACTCTCTGGGCTCCCAAAGAAGTTGCTTTGGGCAGGTCTCTGATTAGAATCCTGAGAAGCTGAATTTTGCAAACCAAAACTGATTCAGAGCAAGGACCTTTCTGCAGCTGCTGTACCAAGATGGCACTGGTGGGGGCTGGGGCCACCATTCCTCAGTGCTCCATGGGTCCGCTTTCTTCTCCCTGCTCCTCCCCTTTGGGACAGGGACCTGTGACAGCAGCACTGACACTGGCTGAGTGCAGCAGGAGGCAGGAGGAGAGCAGCTGCACTGACCTCACACACAGAAGGAAGGTCATTAGAAGGAAGAAGAATGCACATTCCTGAGTACAGCCAGATCGTGAGCCCTCTCTACCTGGTCACCCGGAAGAAGAACGAATTCCACTGGGGCCCTGAGCAGCAGCAAGCCTTTGCCCAGATCAAGCAGGAGATCGCTCATGCTGTAGCCCTCGGCCCAGTCAGGACGGGACCAGAGGTGAAGAATGTGCTCTACTCTGCAGCTGGGAACAAGGGCTTGTCCTGGAGCCTTTGGCAGAAGGTACCTGGTGAGACCCGAGGCCGACCTCTGGGATTCTAGAGCCGAAGTTACAGAGGGTCTGAAGCCAACTACACCCCAACAGAGAAGGAGATCTTGGCTGCTTATGAAGGAGTTCAAGCTGCCTCAGAGGTGATTAGCACAGAAGCACAGCTCCTCCTGGCACCCCGACTACCAGTGCTGGGGTGGATGTTTAAAGGGAAGGTCCCCTCCACCCACCACACCACCGTTGCCACATGGAGCAAGTGGATCGCCCTCATCACACAGCGCGCCCGTATCGGAAACCCAAATCGCCCTGGGATTTGGAGATAATTACAAACTAACCAGAAAGTGAAAATTTTAGTCTTACTGACAAAAACAAACAAACAAAAACAAGTGACCCAGGTTGATGAAGCCCTACCATGCAACCAACTGCCAGCAGACGAAACTCGCTACGCTCTTTTCACTGGTGGTTCCTGTCGCATAATAGGGATAAACCAACAGTGGAAAGCAGCCCTATGGAGCCCCACACGACAGGTTGCACTAGCGAAAGAAAAAGTAGAACAAGTCAACTTGCTGAACACAAAGCTGTTCAGCTGGCTCTGGACATTGCTAAAAGAGAAAAGTGGCCAAAGCTTTACCTTTACACTGATTCATGGATGGTAGCCAATGCTCTGTGGGGCTGGCTGGAAAGATGGAAAAAAGCTAACTGGCAACGTAGGGGAAAACCAATCTAGGCTGCTGATGAGTGGAAAGACATTGCCAGTCGGGTAGAGAAGCTACCCGTAAAGGTCCGTCATGTAGATGCCCATGTCCCCAAGAGTTGGGCTAATGAGGAGCACCAACACAATGAGCAAGTAGATCAGGCTGCAAGGATAGAGGTGTCACAGATAGACTTAGACTGGCAACACAAGGGAGAGTTGTTCCTGGCTCGATGGGCCCACGATGCCTCAGGTCACCAAGGCAGAGATGCTACCTATAAGTGGGCACGAGACCGAGGGGTGGATCTCACCATGGACAGTATTTCCCAGGTTATCCATGACTGTGAGACGTGTGCTGCCCTCAAGCAAGCCAAGCGAGTGAAGCCCCTCTGGTATGGGGGGCGGTGGTCCAAATATAAGTATGGGGAGGCCTGGCAGATTGACTACATCACACTGCCTCAGACACGCCAAGGCAAGCGCTACGTGCTGACCATGGTGGAAGCCACCACTGGATGGTTGGAGACCTACCCTGTGCCTCACGCCACTGTCCGCAACACCATCCTGGGCCTGGAAAAACAAGTCCTTTGGAGACATGGTACCCCTGAGAGAATTGAGTCAGACAATGGGACTCATTTCAAGAACAGCCTCATAAGCACCTGGGCCAGAGAACACGGCATCGAGTGGGTGTACCACATTCCTTATCACGCACCAGCGGCTGGGAAAGTGGAACGGTGCAATGGGCTGCTTAAAACCACCTTGAAGGCACTGGGTGTTGGTACTTTCAAGAACTGGAAGATTAATCTACCAAACGTCACCTGGTTAATAAACACATGAGTTTCCACTAACCAAGCAGGCCCTGCCCAGTCTGAGCCCTTGAGAACACCAGATGGAGATAAGGTTCCAGTGCTACACATGAAAAGTATGCTCTGTTTAAGTGAATTCTGCCTCCAGCATAAACAATCTCACCCATGGGGTTGTTTTCATTCAAGAACCAGGTTGTACCTGGTAGGTGATGCAAAGGGGTGGAAAGACCCAATGCATACCCCAAGGAGACCTGGTTTTAGGGTGAACTACCTGTGATACTCTGCCTGTATCTGTAACTACATGTATGTCTGTAATTTAAAGGTTTTAATTTGATGTAGCATGTTGGTATGGTAAAAATTTGGGGTGGATAATGTTGGGGGTTGTTTTTTTTTCCCTTTCCTTTCTGTGGAATTTTCCCCATTGACATGCCTAAGAAGACTGAAGCCTGATAGCTAGGCCCTAGCACGGATAGCTAGTGACAAGGGGAAGGGGTGGAAGTGGGCTGGAAAGAGGGGGAAAAACCCTGAGATCATAAGCAAGAAAAGGAGAGGGGGAGGCACTTGCTCGCCCCGTTAGCTCATGAAGTCGGAGCAGGATGGTCACTGCTGCCACCTCCCACCGCTGCCATCCCAACACCGGGAGCCACCTTTTCTGTGTTTGGACCCTGCACTGCTTGCCTTATCCCTTCAGCCTGCTATCTCCAAGCACCCTGCTGAGCACTGGGACCGACACCGTGAGCAAAAGTCTCTCTTCCATCCCTTTTCCACCCAGGACACCGCTGCCATCACCCCCAGCCCTCCTGCAGCTTTCAGGACCTGTCCCTGCCCACCACCGAGAACTGCAGCACAGGGAGAGGGTGGCTGCAGCAAAAAAGGGACTGGGACTGAGTTACTGCTCTGTTTGGTGTTAATTTCATAGTTGTTGTTTTTGTTTTGTTTGTCTTGTTAGATATAGTAAACAGATATTAATAGATATAAAGCATATAGATAAAGAACTGTTATTCCTCCCCCCCATATCTTTGCCTGAGAGCCCCTTAATTTCAAAATTATACTGATTCAAAGGGCTCTTCCTTCACTGCTCTTCCATAGCACACACCTGTCTTTTCAAACCAGGACACCAGGCAAGTTGGGTAGATTTAGCAATTTTTTATGTAGTGATTATTTATTGTTATTTTTTTGCCTCTTTCTGTTTTGCTGGTCAGTAAACTTATTTTTCACTTACATCTACTCATACTAATTTCTCCTTACAGGTGAAAAGAGATTAGTTAAAACTAAGGGGAGGGTTAGAGTGTCTCCCTTAAATTATTTTAAACCAAGGCACCTGGCATCTTGTTCTCTTTTTTCCTGTGGAGTCCAAGGGTTTCAGCACCTTTGAGTCTAGTGGTTATTGCTGTTATCTTGGCTGTTGTTGTTTGTTTTCTAGTAACTGTTATTTTTTTAAATTACATCTTCTTTCATTTATATTTCCTTATTGGTAAAAGGGGAGTGGTTAAAACTAAAGGGAGGTAGCTCATTTTGGTGTGTCCACTCCATATAATTTTCTTAAACTAAGGTGGCCTGATAACTTGTCTTCAGATGTTCTGTGAAGCTATAAACATGACATTAGTTAGAGCATCATGCTAATAAAACCGAAGTTGCAAGTTCAGTCTCTGTATGCACCAGTCACTTAAGAGCTTGTTGATCCTTGAGGGTCTCTCCCAAATCAGAATTCTCTGTAATTATGTGACACTGTGATCTCAAGATAGATCCTTTAGTGTATATATATTGTTTGAGATTTTGTTGTACCTTTTTTATGGGGACTGTTTAAAATAGAACCTTAGAAGTCTACTAAATTTCTTTTTCTAGACCCTCTCTCCTCCACTTAATGCATTTTTTCAGTAAGTGTTAGAAAATGAAGGAAAAAGCAGTCACAAAAATCTAAGTCATGCAGTTAGGTTACCACTGTACATCTGTCTGGTATTGGAGTAGGCATAGGAATGATCCAAAATAACTATAAACTCGATCAAGTTTTAAAGAGAAATTCCCTTATTGTGAAAGAAATTTGAGTGAGGGATAACATCCCTTATTTTAAGTTTAGTTCTGTTCTCTATACTGAAGAGAGAAAAGCACTGTACCGAGTTAATTTCAGAGATGCTGCTTTTGGAATAATGTGAGATCAGGAAGATTTGTCAGTCTGTAAATTTAATATACATCAGTTATTCTTCTTCTGCCTGTAGCTTTGAGATTCTTGCCTGTATTGTTAATTTTATGTTGAGTCTTGCAATAATTTGGTGTATTTCACATGTATAATGTTCTGAAGATAAGTAAATAATTCATTAATCCTGAAAAGTTCCTGCTTTGGGAAAGTGTGAACTCTCCAGGCTGACAAAACAGATAGCAAAGAAAGGGAATTAAAATTAGGATTATCATGGATAAAGGGGAGTTCATCTCAGAATTTTGTCTTGCTTTACATTTTAAAGTTGTAAAGTTGGACTGGCACAGCCCTGTCAACTGGGAGTCCTTTTAGGGAAAATGTCTTTTTCTAAACTGATAGAACACTGCTGACAAAGCCTTGGTGGAGATGGAGGCCTCCCAGAAGAAGGGCAATTCTCTGTGTGTGGTTCATATTGTTTGAACAGGTGAGATGGCTGTAGTGGCAAAAGACATCCTGTAGACCAGTGCAAAGTAAGTCTGTGGTAGGAAGCTGTGTCAGTGTAAGTGGGCCAAAAGTGTGGGACAGCACCAATTAGTGGTCCCTAAGCTCTGTTCAAGAAGTTAAGGGCTTTCATAGGTGGCTGAGTGAACCTAGAAACAGCTCATGCTAGTGCTTCCTGCCACTTGTCATAAATAACTTACCAGTATCTCTACTTGTGTAAGACTGGCATAATGTAACAGGTAGGCAGAAAGTAACTTTTCAGAAAATTCTATGGGAAATGACAAATTTTAAGAAGGGTTTTGGGGATTTTTATTGTTTTCAGTGAGAACCATGAGACAATTTGAGCATCAAAAATGCAGTGAAATTATTAAAACATTCCCCATCCTTATAACAGATTTCACTGAAGAATTTCACTGTGTTTTATTCTATCCTATTTTTCTTGACTGGATACTCTGCTGAAGTTTGGTATTGAACAAATAGGTAATGTGATTCCCATGTGCCTTAGAACTGTCACTATGCTAAAAGTTTTCCTCCTCATTGAACAGTTATAGTTTTGGTTTGTCTTGCAGAGTTGAATGTAAGCTCCAGGAAAGTACAACAGGCTGATTTTTGTCTCATGTTCACTCAGAGCAATGTTGTTCCTCTGTTCTGTTTTATTATAGTTAATTGAATGTATTTTTCTAATTCACGTGGCTACAGTATGTTATTGCAGCTCTTCTGATGTTATTGGACAGCATAAGCTCACACCAAACTCAAAATTTTTGTCTTCTTCTCTCCCCATATGATTCAAATTGGGGAGAAAATGACCATTTTAGATTTATAAACTGGAGTGGGGGGGAAAGGATATTTCAAGGGCGTTTGAAATAGCATTGGATACCTGGAGCCTGGAGGCAGACATGTCTCAACTCATAGGAAGGAGTTTTATAAAAAAATTTTGTCTTGTTGTTGCATCCCCCTTTCATAATATACATTTGCAGGTTAGATTCTACTCTTTGGGCTCTATTCTTTGAATCATGTCATTATGAATTAAAAAGAAGACATCATATTCCCTGAGAGGAGTAACTACCAGACCTATGATTTATGTGAATCACAGATGAGCCATTTTTGTACAGCTGACATTATAATGAAAGTTTAGGGATCTTCATTAAACTACAGATGGTATGTGAGGTTGTAAAAAGCAGCCAGTTGTTGAGTCACTGGACAAAAATTTATGCTTCTTGGGGCACAGCCATTGATTTTACAAGTTACAGAGACATAACATACTATGCTTAAGAAGGGATAATTATTATTGTATGTGGTTAACTAAATTTCCTGTTTATAGTGTTGTCCTGGATCCAGCTAGGACAGGCCTAATTTTTCCAGTAGGCAGGAGGGGGCATGGCTAGGACCATGAGGTTATTCAATACCACCTTATGTCATTGCCTAGGATGGGGGAAGGAATTCTCTGAATCACCATTTTGTGTATGTTTGTTATTAGGATTGTTACTGTTTTCTTATTTCATTGCTGTTTCCAGTAAATTATTCTTATTAGATATTTTTTTGTGTGCCTCCAGTTCTCCTCTCCAGCTGCCAGATGGAGAGGTGGAGTGGGAGGGGAAGCAAGTAGAGTGGTGCCTGGGTTTTGGTGGGAATACTAAATTGGGGAATGCCATTCCTAAACCACGACAAGTATTTAAAAAGCATGGCTCTATCTACCCTTATCTAAATAATTTTAATTTCAAATTAATGGCTGGAACCCTAGTTGTCTGGCTCCACATTCTAGAAAACTGTGGTGGCTAACTTGCAGTCCATGAAGGTTCTAAATGGACATGTAAACTCATGGCTACTCATCGTCTATGAGGTGTTGTATGACTTCACTGATAATTGGCAGCTGATACTACTGGACCATCAGTAGGAGGTATGATGCTCTGCAGAGGCTTGAAGGAAGCTTGCTTTCTCTTCAATTTAAGGAAATCCTCCCATCTCCACTAATAACTAGTGTACATACATACTAATGTTATTCATAGACACTCACCATGTACATCAGATTCTGTCTCAGAGCTGTTATCTCTAGAGATTGTTCTGAATTGGGCCCTGTTTCACTATATGAAAAAGAGAGATGAAGGAAGAGAAACATATTTTGAAGCTCCTGTGCCATCTAAAAACCCCAACAGTCACCAATGCTTAGAATACATGGAGCAATGCACTGAGATTTGACGAGGCATGTTGCAACATCATGCTCTAGGTTCTCTGCTTTTTTTTGTTTTTAACCTTTGTGTAGCCAGTTACAGAAACTTTTGTATGTTCTGCACTGAATTTCCATTCATATTCCACTAAGTATATGATACATAGCGTTTGATTCAGTTGCCTCTCATGACAGGAGCTGAAGAACTGTGCAATTGATCCCTGTGTGTGTGTAACTTCTGTTTGAGTCCTATGAGAGAACTGATTTAAGTTTTGTGAAAAGTAAAAAGGGGCAACTGTTTTACTTTTTATTTAGTTCTCTTTTTCTACTGGTTTTCTCTGTATCAAATAACACATGAATTCCCTCACTCAGTACCACAAGACTTGCCTTGAAAGCACTTCTGGACTTGGTGTTTTTTTTCTGGATTACAGTTGTGCTAGTATATGTTAAACAAAGCATCAATTATGCAATATGTTAGAGGCTTTTCTGCAGCCTTCACAATTTTACTTTTAAACTTGCCAATTGCAGTGTTTTTCACTGGTTTCTTCTTAATGCAAGGGGGAAGAAAAGAGCAGTTCTAGGAAACTGGAGAATAGCAAAACATTTACTTGAATATGTAAGGTACCAGGCATTTTTTGTTATGTCACAGGGCATCAAGTATTGGATTACATGAATAAGTAAGTATTGAATTATATGAATACACATATAGTGCTCATTGTATCATAATTAAATAAATGAACCAACCTTAAAACTGCATAGTCCTGTTTCTTACAATTATTTTCAGCATGCCTATACTTCTTGTAGTGAATGATGTGGACATGCACTTACAAGGGCTTGCCTTACAAGCTGATAACCTGGAAAAATGTAATAATTTATGAGGAACATGATAAATCAGTACAGGGAGAAAATGTTGTAAATACCGTACAAGTATTACATCATTCTTGTCCATTTTTTATTAAATAATCAGAATACCAATGAGAATCAGATAATTTATAGATTTTTCTGCAGCCCATACCTTCAGTAGGTATGGAGTGAAGTTATTCACAGTTTAGGGATTTTTGAATTTTTCTTTTGATTTTGTACTAACTGAACTTTTCAGAAGTTAATGCAGATTGATGTTTCATTGCTGCACTTGTAACACAATCACGGATGTGTTTGATAAGTCAGCAGATTTAACATTAGCTTTTTAACCACCACAGATGCCATCTATCATCTGTACCAGTGAGTCAGTGATGGGAAATAGGCTCATTCCTAGAACATAGAACATGGGGTAAAATATGGTCAGTTGGTGTGGTAGCTTGAAAATTTATGAAATGGTGACTTAGTACTCAAAGCTGTCATATGCAGGGGCAATTCATAAATCATAGAGTGGTGTGGGTTGGAAGGAACCTTCTGCAAGGAAACAGATCACCAGTTCTGTCAACAGTACATGAAAGAGATGATTATTACTTGTGCAGCACTGCAGCTATAAGGATTTGTTTTGCTGAAAATGAAAAGAAACAATAAAACCAGTTACCAGAGAACTCTGTCTTTTTCTTGTTGGAAATAAAAATGTGGTGGTTGTTCATGGCAGAATACAGAGCTGCTGGAGAGACATTTATGAAATACTGTGAATTCTTATGGTACTGTTTGTGTTACATTTGGAACTACTTAAAGCTGTTTTGTAATCTCCAACACTGAAGTCAGATTACAAATTTATATTAAATATCCTAATTTCAAAGAGTGTACCGAGTTTTAGGAGACTTGCTCAAGGGAACTTGGTGTCTATCAAGTACTCCTGATGCAAATGTGATCTATATATATATATATGCCTTATGAGTGGCTACAAATAGCATATGCCATCACTGTAGGTACTTTATGCACATGAAAGACTACTGTTCAGGTTTCTCTTTGTGTTATTTAAGCAAAATAACAATAGGACTGAAACTTTTTCTGTGCTCTGATTTCTGCATAACTTGCCCTCCAAGTTCTTGGCTGCTGGTAAGAATAAATGGTTAGTTTCAACACAGCAATAACTGATGGAACAATCCCTCTTCCTTCTGATATAAAAACTTTAATTTGTTCACCTGATACATTACTCAAATTTGATTGCTTCTGTAGAAACTAGTAAGAATAAAGCAAGGGGTAACCCAGTGTGTAAAAGGTGTAAGTCACTACCATAACTAGTCTTATTCCATTCTTTGGAATATTTAAAAGCATTTGTGATATCATTGAAGTAGAAGGCAAGACTATTTTGGTAGCAGGTTAGCATAGCACGCAGCAGATTCCTTGGCTCAGCAAGTTTGTGGCTGAGATTAATATTTAACGTGGTCAGTGGCATCATCTCTAGGCAGGCTCAAAAACACCAAAACCTCTTTAAAACACAGACACAGATTTTCTCCTTTCCTATCCTTCCCCGTTCCTAGGAAAAAGCGATGAAGGAATTCACAATATAGAGGTGATAATTACAGCTGTAAACATATAAGAAGGTATTATTTACCATTGACATACTATAAAATGTAAAGAATATTTATGTTAGGCTAACACTGTGGTATTAACCCTACACACTGAACTCTCTTGACACTGAGCCTTCACATTGTAGATGTCATGCAAAAATACCTTTTTCCTTTGGCTACTGTCATATGTAAAATATGTGCATCTGTAAGCTGGTATCTGCATATATGTGAAGTATTGCCCAAGTGCAAGTATTTCAAAACCATGTGTCAGAGTGCTAAATCATAGTAGTTTAAATTTTAAAAAATATAGTAATTTCTGCCTTCTTTCCTTAGAGGTCAGGTTTTGAAACTTTTGCTTGAAAGCTAGAAGGTGATTACAATTCTGCTTTTGTTTTGTTGGTGTTGCAGGCACTATGTCTGCCTATTCCCATAATATGAAGCATTGCAAAAAACAGACTTCGCTTGGAACTTTGAAACCCATTTCTAGAGATCTCCGGTTCTTGGTGGTCCTTTGTCCTTAACGCAGTGGAATTGCAAATATTAGCCACTGCATTGCCTAAATCAGCCAGGGGAAGTGCCTACTGCTAGAATAGGTTGGGTGTAAATCTACCTTCTGAGAGTAATAAAGTAAGGTGCTCATTATTGCTTATCACTTCTATGAGCTTGTTTCTGGAACAAGCTACAGTGAGGTCACATCAGTAAAGACACAGTTTAGATGAGGTCCTAGTCAAAAGAGGCGTGTTCAGATCCTTTCCTTTGTCACTAGTAATATGCAGTCACCTCCAGAGAGGCCTCAGTTACCATCTGATAGTGTGGTGTGTGCTAGCAAACCCAATACTATGAATTAAATTCCTTTTTGCTTCAGTTAATATTTGATTAACTATATATATATATATATATACATATATATGGATATATACAAAGAATGCCCTCAAGTTATATACCTGTTTCAGCTAAATGTCAGGGTACCCTTAGGGTAGAAGTCTTACACCAGAGGAATGACACGAACTCACATTTTTTTTTTGCATCTTAGGGTCAAACCTCTGCTTTCTGAAACGTGGAGCAAAAGGACAGCAGTACTTCTGTGTCCTCCCTGCCCTGCTCTTTGGCTGTGTTATGTCACGGAAGTCACTCCTTATGTAAGTGGCAGCAGCTGTGAGCCAGCAGGTACAGAGAGCAGTGCCGTGTGTGTGTGTCCTGCAGGAACTCCACGTGTGCAGCTGCCCTTTCTTGATCTACTTCAAGGGAGAGGTAATTCTCGGTGTTCAAGTAACATCAGTATCAGTGCAGTAAAGACCTGTACTTGCATGAACATATGTACACGGGGAATCTACAGCCTTAGGCAGCATCTAAGCAGTGATTTTAGAGATCAGCTTCGCGTCTCTGGTGCCGTGCTGAGAAACTAACAGGTGCAGACCTCGGCACGCAATTGATTTTGGCCTCCTTGCTGCGGCCGCTTGGCCCGTGGCTGCTCACGGGTGTTCACCTCACTTCTCTGTCAAGCCGTCCCGGAGAGAGGTAAATCCTCTTGTTGCAGGAGCTGCAACTCCTAGCCCTGCACTTAAGCTCAAAAGCCGCCGGGGCGCAGGGAGGAAAGCCCAGCCATGCAGGGCTCCAGGGGTGGCGGCGCTCTCCGGGCCTGGAGATCCCCCAACCCCCTCCCAAGCAGAGCAGCCTTCCCAGCGAGGAGGTCGGGCTGCCGCGGGGACATGGCGCCAGGTAGCAGGTCCGAGCAGGGGGCCGCCGTCGCCGCCTCAGGGTGAGGGGCAGCGAGGCGAGGGGAGGCACGGCAGGGCTGCCCCGCACCCCCCGCCCCGAGCCGGGAGCAGCGCCACGCGCCTCTTCCCCGCCTCCTCCTCATCAGCCTTGATCGAGACGCTGGAGGCTTCTCACGGCGCAGGGAGCGCAGGAGATAAAAACAAGTGTGTGCGGCCCTCGGGGAGGGGGATCCCTGCTCCCGCTCCGGAGAAACGAGGTAAACTTTGTCGGCCGTCGTGATCCACGGGAAGAAGGCGCCCGGCCGGTGCGGCGGCGCGGGGCTTTGTTCCTAGCGGAGCGGAGGGGATCCGGCGGCGGGCAGGACAGGAGAGGGAAGGGAGGGAGGGAGGCCCTTCGGCGGGGCCGCCGCGCCGGGGATCGAGGACATGCCCCCACAGTGGCCGCTGCCGGGCGCCGGGGTTCTGCGAGCTCGCGTGTTGGGGCGGGAAGGGAGCAGCTCCCGGTGGGGGTGCCGGGCGGAGGTTCGGGCAGTCCGGAGGGACTGGGGGCGCCGTGCAGCGGGACAGTGCTGGCGAGTTCGTGTTACCGGCAGGGCAGAGGTGGTGGAGCGGCGCCGCAGGGAAGGCGGGATGGCGCCGGGGCTGAGGGCCGTGCCTCAGGAGCAGGCAGGCTCCGGCCGAGGGGGCGGGAAGGCGCTCCCGTGTCTCTGTAGTCGCGCTAGCTCTCTCCGTGCGGGGCAGCTTAGTGGGCAGGCGCTCGCTTCTCTCTTAGAAAGTTACTTCAGCCTGTGGGTTTGGCGGGCACGGGGACCCCCGGTCTGGGGCTGAGGTGCGTCCGCCAGCAGGGAGCCCCCCTTCCCGCTTTGCTCCTAGGGTCGCCGTGCACAGACAGCCCTTGCTGACGCTGCCCTGGGCCACTGCAGCACATCTGTTGGTGTGTGCGATAAGTGGTGGTGTCTTCGGTGTACCCACCCAGATCTTTCCCCATGCCCCGCTTTTCTGAAGTATTGGCAGTGTTTTGCCGTCACTGGCTAAAACTTCCAGGTGCTTGAAGCTCTCTGGCGCCTTTTTTAGATAAATGATCCTTCCTGAGGATGGAGATTCAGGATTTTAGTGTGTCTTCTGACGAACGTCCAGGTCTTAACCAGCTTTTGGCATTGGTACTGGCCAGTAGCGCAGGCTGGATGGCTCAGGCTTCAGCTGTGACTCCGCATGTCGGGTGGTCTCCTGAATGTTAAGGGGTTGCACCTTAACTGAGAGTCACATTTCCCAGCCTAGAATTAGCTGAGAACTACAGCATTTACTGTAACTTTAATTTTTTATTTTGGAATGCTGCTTTTATGTTTAACAGCGTGGTTTATTTGTTTTTTTTTTTCTTCTTATTGCTGAGATGTGACTGGTGGTAGTCCTTCCATTTGTAATTGCAGTGTTTACTTTATACTGGGTATGAAATGAAACCATAGTGGGACCTACAGGGACTTTGTGACTATTTTATGTGATGTTTCATAGGAAATTTTTGTCTACTGCTCAACTTTGACTGATTATAGAAGTCGTAAGCTGGCTAATTTTTAAAATAAGCTGCTACAGTTAGTCTAGGCTAAGCAGGGCTTCTGCTTAAACTAATGGGATTTTTGAGGAGGTTGAAGTTGTTGAAAGAGAACCTTTGAGGTGTTGAAAGCAGTGGGTTTTTCATGTATTGTTTTTGTTTTGTGTGTGTGTGTAATTAAATCGATCACTTCCAATAGCAAATGCTTATTGGAAGGTTTAATTAGTCATATAATTTGGGGGAGGCACACGTGCCCATGAATCAGTGCTGCATTGCCAAGAGTTTTCTAGGAGTTAAGTTAAAACATTCTATTTCAGCTTAGATTGTGTATGTGCCCCAGGGAATGATTATTTAGATAAGGCAGTGGCCACAAGTAGTTTAATCAATGTTCCTTGCTATCTTTGATTTAATCCGAAGTACCTTTCTGCAGGTCACACTTTGTTTTACTAAAACAGCTGTCATATTTTGGGATATCATCACCGTTGGCATTGCCTTCTTTGGGCTGCTCTTGTTTTCTGGTCATTCAGAAAATATTTATATCTGGAACACAAAACCCACAGCAGGGATCTTTTTCTTTCTCTCTCTGAGCTGCTAGCAGAGTGACCTGTGAGTCCATTCCTCAGGCTTATCTGCCTCTTTGACTATAAGCTCTATGGTTAGCAGATCAGAAGATACCACTGACATAGAGATAAAATAATGAAGAATATTGGAAAAATACAGCAGTTTCTTTTGCATTAGAAAAAGATGATGGGGAATGTCTTAATCTCTCCTGTCTGACTATCCTTCTCTGGAAGTGACCATAATGACAGAGAATGAGTTGGTATTTTTGAGAGATGGGTGGCGCTTATTTGGGTAAGACCATGTTAGTATGATTACCTGTGTCTCTCCTAAATATATTCTTTAACAAAAAGAGAGGTGGTAAGTAAAATAGAGCAGTTCTGAAATTGCCTAACAGGTGTAATGAAGGAAAATGAATGTAAGGAAATTATTTTAGAAGTTAGTAAAAATAGAAACTTAATAATTTGTTAGCATTTAATTTCAGGGTTTACAGTTCAGTTTTATTCCTGGTGAGAATTTCTAGTGGTGTTTCTCTGGCTGCCAGTTGAAGAACAGGGTTGTTAACTCATTTGCATTTTGGAAGTATCTTCTGATCCTTACTGAGTGCCTATTGAGAATATACAGTTTCTCCTATAGTAATCAGTGGTGAATGTGCTGTATGCATCATTTTCCCTAAACTTGTCAGAAATGTACAGCTTTATTTGCCACAATTTTGCCCTTTCAGTGCAACTTAAAATATTGCATAGTTCAGTTTGTGTCCTGATTCTGGCATTGGCATCTGGTATTGAGCAAAATTATGAAGATCACAATGGAAGTGTTTATATATTAAGTAAGGTTCTCATGCTTTTGATTTAAGAGTGAGAATGTATTGTTTGAGTGAAATGGCACTGGAGAGCAATTCTTGTTGTTTACTATCTGGAAATGTTTGACATTTTTAGCACTAGAGTGGATCCACAGGCTAAACCTGACCAGCAACAAGGAAGTGAAGCCTAAAACAGAACCTTTGCAGGTCAAGTTAGCCTTAGTTCCTGTGCCTCCATGCAGAGAGCTCCAATACGAGATTGAAAGGAATCTCAAGTTACCATATCATAATGAGAGTCCATGTATCATCTACACACACCTGAGCTATTGCTGAAGAATCTCTTGGAAAATAGCTCTTGGTGGAGACTTTCCAGCTGTGAAGGAAGAGGTGTGATAGGAGAGATTTGGTTCCTGCTTAGCTGTTTCTTACACAGCAGGCCTGTAACAGGGATTCCAATGTAAATATTCACAGGTGTTTGTCAGCAAATTATTTTAGTGAGGGGTAGGGAAAGCAAGCATCTGGGAAATGTCAAAGCTATTAAAGGTTTTGGTAGGCCAATGTCCCCAAAGTGAAGCCTGCCATTTGATGATGAGTAAACATGCAGTTTCAGAAAAACAGCCAGCAATATGATATTTTAGACCTAGGGATAGAGGAGACTGCTGTTTCTGGTAATTGAAAGTCTGAGGTTTTCTTATCTTTATGGTAGTGTGAAGGAGCCTGCAGTGATAGTGGTAATACACTTCATGCATCCAAGTGCCCCCTCACCCTTTTATCCCTCTTGATTTGGTAGTCTTCTGTATTGATGTATTTCGCAATGTAAATGTGCTTTTGAAGTTGCTGGGTTTTTTTGCTGGTTTAAGAATATAACTGGATTTGCATACTCAGGACTTGTTAAGTTATAGAAAAGAGTATAGATTTTCTGTGCTTGATATATTAAGCCAGAATTTTCATAGTCTGTAGGGTGTGTTGCAGTGATCTGCCAGTGATAGGAAATTTACATTGTCTCGCCTCACAGGGATTAGGTGTCCACCTTTGTTTTTCCTTTTGCTCACTACTCCCTCTCTCATCTTGCCTACCCTATACTACTAATTACCCTACAGGTACAGACCTGTGTGATAACAGAATTGAGATAATGAATTGCTTGAGGCACAAGGTGGCAGATTGATATACAGCAATCTAATGGACAGATGTGTTGATGCATCATGCTTTCAGTGTGCATCCACTGAAAAGGATCTGAGGAAATTAGGCAGCCTCAGAGACAGAGGAAGGGAGGATGATGTCTTTGTAGTTCCATGAGCTGCACAGACACTCTTAGCTTTGGGGATGGCAGAAGGAGGATGTGAATCCATTTAGGAATGTATTTATTTGTGATTTGGGGAATAAGAAAAAGAATGGTGGTGTTTGGAGAACAGTCTATTAGGTTTTATATGTTTGGGAGAAACCTCTAGAGCTTAGCTTTTTAAATTTAACTTTCTGTCTTGCATTAATTTTCTGAAAAAAACCCCAAAACTTTGATGATGTCTTTTAAGCCTTAACTAAAAAAAACAAAGTAGAGGCCATATTTTTTCCTCCCCATTTAGTCAAATCTGTATGCCTGCTGAGTCAAAAGGTGATTGTAGACAGATGATTTTACTTTCAATTAACATGCTGTATTATGGTTTTTCTTGAAGGATATAATTTTAGTGGGGAAAACTGAGGAATCCTGTGGTGTGAGATTGAGCTCTTTTCAATACAAGGAAGAATTTATATTAGACCATATGTATAATTTTCAATGTACCATACTACCTTGTGTACCTTGCATACCATTTCTCAGACTCTGTGCTTTGTAAGCATATTATTATCATTGATCAATAGAAGAACTGCATTTACAGCTTTCTTTTTAGTTGAAATAAAATGGGTGGCCTTCCTTCTTCCACAGGTCTTTCTGTACTTGTTCTTTTTCTGATAAAATTTCTGTTATTTTTCTACTAAAATGCTTTCAAGGAGACTAGGCAAAAAGAAATCACTAGTGTGTAATTTGATGAGGGATATTTATATTTGTGTAATATTGCCTTGTTGGATACCAGGGTCTCTGCTGAAATATTTTCTCCATCAGTGTTTCTTTGTGCCAGATAAAGAATGTTACATCTTTCATCTTTTGGCAGACAAAAACTTCAGGTTTTTGCAAGGCTTATTGGTTTCCAAAATAGGACATTTTTGTGTCCTAATCATCCTTATTCATCTCAGTTAGTGCATTTTGGGCCCTTTCTTGTGCACTCAGGTTTCCATATTGCTTGTTTTAGTGATTCAGCCAGTTGCTGCAGTTGAAAGTGACCCATAGGACACTTCCATCTGGCTTGGCACCTGTTTTCTGGAAGGGATGAGGAGGGCCCAGAGACCTGTGTTCTGCATTCTGCACCTTCTTTCATGCTGCTGGTCAGTGTCAGGATGCTGCTGTTGCTTCTTGTCCTTGCAGAACTGGCTGTATCCTTCTCTAGTCCTCTGGCATCTGTAGTGTCAGTAGCTCAATCCCCTAACATACCAAGGTTTTTTCTTGTTTCAGGGCAGTGGCTGTGTTTGTAGTGGTTAGCAGAGATAGCTTGCTGCTGTTAGACAGGAGTTGGTAGTTTAGCAGCATACAGGGGGAATTGAGGACAACCGCTGTGAAGAAGGGAGGTAAAACTAGTGTTGGAATCTGAGACTAGACCATTGTGGTTAATAATTCGCTGCTCAGGGAGCCGAGATGGATACCACAGCACTGTGTTTGGGGTGCTCATCTGCTCTCTGGAAGAAAAGGTGAGAAGGAGCTTGAAGGTTGAGCCTTCCATGCTGGAGGCATGGAAGTGTATTGGCTTAGACGTCTTCCTGTCTTGCCTCTTTGTATGCTGTACATGCAGATTATCCCCTTCCTGCTTCAGTGCTTTAGTATGAAGTGCAATTGCTGTAAGAGGAGAGACTCAGATGCTCAGGCCAGGCATTCCTGGCTGTTTTATACCAACGACAAGCTAGTGGATTGCTCCATTAGAGGCTTCTTCCAGAGCTGGATGGTTTATATTGCTAAACTTTAGCAGTGTTAGGTTCTGTACCACATCGTGAGCATCCTTGTTTTCTGCCTGTCATGGAGCTAGTGAAGAGGGAGACATGATCTCTGTTCCACAGCCTGGTGTGACTTTTTCCCTAACTGTAAATGAGTTAGTCATGGAAATACAGCTTTTGCATATGCAAACTTTTGATGAAGGGTGATAGTGACTTGTTACAGGATGCTTTTCTAACAGTCAGTGTCCTGGAAATAGTAGCTATAAAGAATATCTTTGTGGGTATTGTGTACTTCTGGGAACATCTGATTTTCTGAAAATATGTGCTAGGTTTTGTTTACCTGGTGGATCTGAACTTTGCTGTAGTGTTTGCAATTGAAATGTAGTTTTTTAACAAATTGTTGACATGGTATGTCTGCCAGGTTATGGGTGATTTTGCCATTTTTAAATTTACTTCAGCTGCCTGGATTTTGGTAATAAACTTCCAAACTGGCTTGGATGAATGAGTTGTTATCTGCTTATAGCTAGTAAACACAACAGACTGTTGTAGTGGTCAAGAAATGAGAACCTAGGTCTATGGTTTAATTAATTGCTTTTGATTTCAGTATGTAATCAGTTTAGTATGTAATCAGTGTTTGAAACCTCTGAAAACACTTCCTTTAAGAACACGGAGTATTTCACTAAGTTAGGAATAAGTCATTCCTGGGGCATGCTATCTTTTTTGCAGTCATTCAGTTATTCTTGCAGGTATCAGCCACACTCAGTCTTTAGGACCATTTTTGTTTTCAGTTGAGATGGATTTGATTTGGAAGATGAAAAGTCAAGTACGACCTGTTACTGCAATTTCTGGGAAACCTGGCATTCCCAGTGGTAAATTCAATAGGCTGCAGTGTCTTAAGATCAGACTCTGGGGGGAAAATGTAGGGTTTTTTTAGTAGTAGACTCGATTTTAAGTAATAAATGTTTAGATTAATGTATTTCAGTTGTACCACTGAGATTGTTACTAGCCTGTTTCCTAAAATTTCTCTCTGTTTTGACTGGTCTAGCCCCACTATTGGATTTTTTTGATCAGTAAGGTTATAAACATCTAAAAAACCCTCTGCTATTGTATTATAGGTTCTCTTGCACTTTGAGTATGGTTTGTTGAAATAAAAACTCCTAAATATTAGCAATATCCACATTTTAGAAGTGCATCTTCAACCCATAAGTAAAGTATAGCACTAACATATGGGCAAGTTTTACATACTTTATTTATGACTGTGGAAAGAAATTACTGAATTCTATAGTTGTTTTCAAAGGAGCTGCATGTTTTGTGCTTTTTGTAGCCTTGCAGGTGTTCCCTTTCAGTAGGTATTCAGCAGTGGCCTTGCTGTGGTTGATTCCAGCTGTTCCATGTTATTTTGAGAGCTTTTTGTGTTCTCCAGTATTTTATGGATGCTAATATTCTTGTCTAATTGCTTTCTGTCTTATATAGTGTGGTTACATAAAATTTGGTGTTGCCCTGCCACTCCTTTGCTGACCTGCTTTCCAAAAGAAATAAGCTTGTGTAAGCTTGAATCTTATGTTAATATTTGTCTATCTGTATTAAATTACATATGTGTTTCAAGACACTTAGCGATGGGGTAGAGGAGGAAATAGGTTTAGCTCTGGCTTGACACTTTAATATTCTTCCACAGAGTTCTTTC
Source organism: Cinclus cinclus (assembly GCF_963662255.1). NCBI lineage: Eukaryota > Metazoa > Chordata > Aves > Passeriformes > Cinclidae > Cinclus > Cinclus cinclus. The sequence continues at coordinate 56,855,139 of NC_085046.1, forward strand.
CTTTTGCAGCTTAAAAATTCTGCTTTTTCAGTCTAGTACTTTGCTTTGACTTCTGTGCTGCTTTCTGGAATGTGCTTAATTTGTGATATTTTCTCCTCCCCTCCCCCCACCCCCTGCCTTGGTAAGAGCTGGACTTTTCTCCAAGGAGTAGCTTTGCTGAAGCACAATAGCTTTATTGTTAGTGTTGATAAAGTGCATCATGGGATTTATAGTTCCAGCTAGGAAACAAACCTCTAGAGGAGTTATGCCAGAAGCCCATTAAAACTCCATTCCCCAGGAAGGCAAAAGTAGCATGTGAAAATCTTACAGCTCTTGCTGGGAGTATTTTGTTTAATACCTGCTCTTTCTGCTGTGCAGAGGTATTTTAAAGAAAACAAATTTTAAAAAATAGCAGTTTTAACTTTCTAATTCTATGTAGTTGAAACACTTTGACTGTTCCCTGTGTGTATACATGCTGTTACTCTATTTTATTTTCAAATGCAGATGCTCATTCTGCCCTGAAAAGAGAATAGCTGTTCCCTTTGTATGTTAGGGTCATAAAGTGTGTCAAGAAACTGACCTTTCCTGAAAGCTGGAGACTAGTTAATGAGGCACTCCAGCTTTCATTATGGCCTGCAGGAGATGGTATACCACTTACCAAGACAGAGGATTTGGGGACTAATTGGGAAAGAGTGGCTGTGTTCAACTGTGACATTTTGAATGTGCAAGTACAGAACAGTACTTCTGCGGAAAACCAGGTCTGAAACATGGATTCTCAGTCTAGCTTAAGACAATAGATTCAAAATGGTCAATGGTCATGTGTTGCAAGATTACCTGTTGTTGGGAGGAACTGATAAATAACCAGAAAAATTTTAGCAAGTTGTTTTTTAATGGCTTGTGCTCATTTGAAGAAGGCAGCCCCTAGTTCAATGAATTTACATTTCATATGAAGACCCAGTTGTCCTGGTTAGTGCCTTTATCTGTGTGCTTGTAAGTTAGACTATGTCCCCTGCAGGTATGACATTTTGTGAAAACAGTTATTCTGCTTAATGCAGAAAATGTGGTTTGGCTGAGCTGGACTGAAGTGTCAGTGAAGTTGTGTTGGTTGTGCATGGCCTGGTTTTGGTAGTGGGGGTCACAGAGGTGGCTTCTGTGAGAAGCTGCTAGAAGCTTTCCACCATGTCCAGCAGAGTCAATCCCTGATGGCTCTGAAGATGGACATGCTGCTGGCCAAAGCAGGGCCAATTAGAGATGATGGTAACATATTTAAGAAGAAAATCAAAACAAAGTGGGTGCACCATAGTTTTTCTATCCAGAGAAAAGGAGGAGGTGAGAACATGTGAGGGAAACAACATGGAGACACCAAGGTCAGTGGAGAAGGAGGGGCAGGAGGTGCTCCAGGTGCCAGAGCTGAGATTCTTCTGCAGGCCATGGTGATTGATGACCATGGTGAAGCAGCTGTGCCCCTGCAGCCCATGGGGATCCATGGGGGATGCAGAGATCCACCCACAGCCCATGGGGGATGCAGAGATCCACCCACAGCCCATGGGGGATGCAGAGATCCACCCACAGCCCATGGGGACCCATGGGGGATGCAGAGATCCACCCACAGCCCATGGGGGATGCAGAGATCCACCCACAGCCCATGGGGACCCATGGGGGATGCAGAGATCCACCCACAGCCCATGGGGGAGGCGCTCTCACCAGAGCAGGTGGATGCCTGGAGGAAGCTGTGATCCAGTGGGAGACCTGATGGAGAGAGGGGGCCCCTGCTGCCAGGCTGGAGCAGCCTGTTCTTGGAGGACTGCACCCCATGGAAGAGTGACCCATGCCACAGCAGTTTTGGGAGAACTGTGTGCTTGTGGGAGGAACTCACATTGCAGTGGTTTTGGGAGGACTGCTGCTTCTGAGATTGGAGCCATGCTGGAGAAGTACATGGAGAACTGTCTCCTGTGGGAAGGGACCCTATGGTCTCACAGAGGAAGGACTCCTCTCCCTGAGCAGTGGAAGAAAATCTTGTGTGATGAACTGACCAAAATCCCTACCCCTTGTCTCCATGCACTGTTGGTGGGAAGGTGGGAGACATTGAGGGGGAAAAAGTGTTTTGAAGGGCTTATTTTACTTTTCATTACCCTCCTCTGATATTTTTAGTAATAAATTTACTCTCTATCTCTAAGTTGAGCCTGTTTTGCCCTTGGAGTGTCTTTTCCCAGTCCTTATCTTGGCTCATGATTTTTTTTTTTTTCTCTTCTTTGCAGCAGCTTTCATGGGTGCCTGGCATTTGGCCAGTGTCAAACCACACGTCAAACACGACAGTGTTCTGGGTAATCATTCTAATTTCAAAGATTTTGACTTTTTGCTCTGGGAGGGACTGGAGGGATATATATGTGTGGATGAGAGGTGGTGAACATTCCTGAAGGGGATTAATTTTGAGGTGACTTAGAGACGCTTTGATCCTTTCCATCTGCAGGTTGGCTTGTTTTAGCTTGCTAGTATAGGGATAGCAAATTCTCGCCTTCCTTTTATGTTTGGAAAAATGCTTATAGCCCACACATGACTCTGTAATTGGGGAGAGATTGTTCATTCTTGCCTGCAGGAAGACATTTCTCCGTCTGCTGACACTGAGCTCCAGTCTAGATAGAGGGAATGCAAGAAGAATGTAGATGGGAAGCATGGCTGCACAGCACCTAAGCTACAACTCTTGAAGAAATTGACATTAATTGTCCAGAACAACATAGTGTATTCTGCAGGATGAGGGAAGTAAAATTGTTCAGTAGCACTCCAAGCCTCCTCTGTGTCTCAGTGTGTAGTGTTGTGGTTGTCTGTAGTACTTGGTTACTGTGTGGAAACTTTAGTTGAGTTTAGGAAAATTTTATTTATTGACAGTCCACAATAATTCATTCTCGTGAACATGTTTTTCTTGTTTGTTTCAACTTCTTAAATCTTAAATATGGGTAGAAGGGATCATATACTTTTAAGTGACCTGAAAATAGACAAGGGGCTGATGATAACAAATTTTATGCTCTGCTTCTCAACCAAGAATCTTAAAGACTGTTAAGCTTATTCTCTGTTGAACTTGTATTGCCCTGCCTCCTCTCAAGTTGCTCCTTTAAGTCATGATTTTCCAAAAAAATGACGATTTTCTTTGCATTGTATTTTCTCAGAATTCTGCTTGGGTGCTTATCCTGCAGGTGAAATAGCACTGGTTGGGTTACAGGGTGATTTAATCCCTTACCTTTTCCCCCCACCAGAAGACATTCTGAAAAGCTTTCTTTGTGTGCGTGTGTCATTTGGAACTTCTTGTCTCTTTGAGGGTATTTATTTCTTATTAAGTTAGAAAGTAACAACACATAAGTCAAGGTGCTGGCTTATATAAGCTTATAGTTTATTTTTAGTGGAATTTCCCCTGGTGTTGCTTCTACATCTAATGATTTTAGGAGTTTGCTTTGATCATTTTAAGATCTCACAGAATTCTGTTCAGAAATGTGATTGACAAAGGCCGTGTTCCAGGATGAATAAATGTAGTCTGTCCAGTTTTTATTAGGTGACTTACCTTGATGCTTTTGCAGTTTGTGGCTCATTCTAGGTGCATCTTCTCACCTACCTCACTGAGGTCTTTTAAAAGAAATGGGACAGTTGAAATCTCCTGAACTCACAGTGACTGTCACCAGCTGATAGCTGGGCCTTTGCTAACAGGGGGTTGTGTATTTGAGGTTAAATTTGAGTAAACCGAATAAAGTGTGGGGTGGTTTTTTTTTTTTTGTGTTTAAGAAATCTTGGGTGATATAGTAGTGTTAAAAGAATTGGCAATTCTGCCATCTGCTACAATTTTTCAGGAGCAGTAAGTGGTTTCTAGTAATTGAATTGCTTTATTAAGAAATGTCTCTTTAAGAAAAGAAGTTGATGACTAAAGTAAGTTGAGTGAGTCAAAGAAAATGACCTGTGAAATACCTGTAAAAATGAAAAATTTTTTGAGGACTGTGTTAGGTGTTGGCACTTACCATATGAGGACCTTTGGGGGACCTTGGAGGATAATTGTTTGTTGCTGTCTCTGTGGAAGTATTTGCTTCTAGATTTAGATGGGTCAGTCAGTTGTGAAGAGGAGGTCTTAGCATAGGTCATTATGCAAGTAAGCATTGAAGCAGATTATTATATACAGTCTTATGCTGACTGGTATCTTGGAAATGATGGCATGAGTTGGACAGCTCTAAGTCTGAATTCCAGGTCATCTGGTTATGCTAGAAATTTTTACTTAGATGACCTGGTAGGATCACCTTGCTTTCCTGAGACTGAGCTCACTGGAACACTGATTACATGCATGAGATCTTAATTTCACTTCAGGCAGCCTGGTGTTTGGAGGATAGTTGATATAAACCAAGAAGTCTGTGAGGGGTTCTCTGCTTTTCGCAAAGCACATTCAGTCATGGAGAATTAAATACAGCCAGCCTTCCAGAGTCAGAGTAATAGGAAGATAATAAATTTTCTGCAAAGTGTTACTAGGACAAGACATATAATTTAGTCTGAGGACATCTGTCTGTACTCACAGCACCTGTAAGCAGTAAGAGCAAAAAGGACTTCTATATGTTGTGGTACCGGAGTTTTACAATTAATAGGTTGTGTTTATTTGCATGTTTTGCATGGAAAAGATTATTTAGTCATGGTTGAGTACATAGAATACAGTAGCTCAGATTACTAAATTGCAGAATTTGGTTTGGCTTAACTTTAAAGAATTTTATCACCTATTCTAAGAAAAACACTTCATCCTTTATTTGCTTGCAAAATGGTATTTCCTTGTTTAAAAATATCTGCACTGGTATTGGTGTCTTACTACCTGTTCTTTGAGCAGTAAATTTTGATTTCCAGAATTAAAGTTGCTGTCATATATAAACACAGTATGCTTGTGACTGTGTGGAGCATGTTGCAGGGACAGGTTGGAGTCTCAGGTGCACATGGTGAACTGTGGTGTATTTGGTTGTTCTAGGTGGTAAAAGAATAACTGGAAAGCAAAAAGGTGGACAATTAGTTGCAGGTGAAGGAAAGTGACAGTTGCAGTCAATGTAATAACAGGCTGTGAATTGAACTTAAGCGGAACTGAAAACTGATTTGAACAGCTGTCTGGTATTTTGTTTTCCTTTAGGTGTTTCCCCCTGTGCCACCTCCCTTCCTTCTGCCCCCTGTAAAAAAATTCATTCCTAGTGGGATCTGATACAGGTCTGAAATGAAATGTTGCTGTTATCTCTGGTAATAATATTGGGAAACTTTTTCAGATGCTTTGGCAAACACTTTTATTTCTCACTTAACTGTTTTTTGATGTACGGAGGAGAAATGGATATACTTAGAGCATACCTATGTGGCTGTGTAGGGGTTAAGTGCTATTTAAAAATTATTATAGTGAGGGGAAAAAGGTTTCTAATTCTAGTGAAGTATTTTTGGAATTTGCCCTGTCAGTTAGTAATATTTCACTAATTAAAGCAACCCTTTATTTAAAACAGGCTCACAACAGTTCATGTGGAGAACTGGCTCGTGGGCAAACTGAGGTATGTTCATTCATCAGTGATTCAACATATTTTGTATGCTGATGTTTCTGAAGTAATGCTTTTGACTTGGAAGATGGTAATCACATCTGTGCATTCCTTGTGGTTTCTCTGATGCTGAGGGTTGCAACTTATAAAAAATTTTACTGCCTTACAATCTTGTGTGTAGCGAGAATTAACAAACAAAACAAGCATATAGTCACTAGGCTCTCTTTGGCTGTTAGTATCAGGTTTGTTTGGCAACATTAAGGCATTATAAATCTTTGCTGAAAGAACATTATGAAGAGGCAGTTCTCTTTTTTCCCCTTTCTCTTATATACATTCTTGCTTGGGAGAAACAGTATATTCTGACTGTAGTTTGCCCAATATGCTTCTGTGTGTTTGTACAAAAGGGAGTTCTTGTTTGGAAATTCTACTTGTGCTGTAAAGGAAAGGACAGGAAAGGGTCTATGTTGATGTACAGTGACAGTTGAAAAATTTTGCAAATTTTCCTGCTCTAAACTGCATTACACAAAGAAAGTCACATAATTCTATAAGGTCAACATACAAATCTTGAGTAGCTAACTGTACACTTGCAGGTGGTGTTTTCCCAATACTGCAGAATCACTGCTTGCTCTCAATTGTTTGGTTTTGCCAAATGGCTTGCTGCTTGCTAAGAAGTCTACTTTGCCAGATAAAAGTATTTTGAAGAAGTAAAATCTCTAACTATCTTGGTTTTTGGGTGAAGTATGTTTAGTGATGAAGACCTGCTAATACTTTTGGCTGGACTGAAACTTGCTATCTTTTTTTTTTTTTTTTTTTTTTTTTTTTTTTTTTTTTTTGAGAGATTACCTCTTCTTCATTAATAGATGATTGCAGACACACCTCAGGTTTGGACAAAACAATATTTGTGCTTTGCCTTCACAGCATTTATAAAAATAGCAGCCTGCAGACCTGCCTTGTCAACGGACCTGGAAACAAACAAGTCCAGGCAATAAAGATGCTTCAGAAGTTTTAGTTGATTTCAACAGCAGTATTGATACACTACATGATATGCTCTGTAATAAAGAAAGTGTTATTGTAATAATTGGATGACAAAACTAAGCCTTTTAAATGAACATTTTGTGGTCTTACATGTTTTTTTGTTACAAATTTCCATGAATTTTTAGATTTTGGCAAGTGTATAATGCTTTTGGAAATTGCTGTGATCTGGAAAATTGTTTGAAAAATCTATTCTAGAAGTGAATTCTGCTTTTTTTTTTTTCCTTTGGGGCAGAAGGAGTAGTAACTGCTCTGATAATGAATGAAACCCTCTGAAAGTGCAAGAAAAGAAATCTAACTTATGATAAAGTAGAAATTATGAAGGCTTTAAAGGAAACTTGTTTTCTGAGAAAAGAGCAAAAAGCAGAGTACTCTTCCAGTGTATCAGTATGCCAGTATCAAAGTACCCTTAGTGCTATAGATGTGAATTGAAGCTGTAGATCCCTGATGAAGTGATATTGATGAGATTGGAGAGTATTTGATGAGAAGAGTAAGGGTTTGTGGAGCTTTATGGTTAGTAGAAGGAAGAAGTTGGTGTTTCAAGTATATTCTTTGGGTCTTTAAAAAGGATAATGAAAATCAAGTTAAGCATGTGTTTTGGTGAGTTTTTCTTGCTGTGATAAGAGATCCCGATTTTTAGTGCCAGAGAAATAACTAGGATAGCTATTTAGAAATTTAAAGTGCATGGTTTTTTTGAGCCAAAAGGAAAGAGCAGATCACTTGAGTTAAGCAACAGTTGCGTTTTATGTAATTGTTTTTCTTGATGTAATAGTTTAACTATTTGTCCTTGGGTGAGTGTCCAAGTTAATCAGCTACAGAGCAGCACTGTATAATAACTCCATAAATGTCTGTTGTGTTTGATTTTCATGTCCACAAGAGTTTTAGGTCTTGTAGCTGAATGTGATCCTTGTACTTACGCCATTTTACATTATTCTGGTTCATTCATACGGCAGAGGAGAGGAATTAAGGTTCCAAGCCTCAGGCCACTACCAACACATCTTTTCCTGGCTGGATGAGAGCACAGAGCGGTCCCAGTTGGTTGCAATCTGCACTACTGCACTAGTCAGTGACCTGAGTTTATGAAATTTGTCAAGATTGCTATTTATTTGTATTCTTGTTAGAGGTGAACATTTGAGCGGGAATTAGCTAACTGAAAAGGTGGAGCCCATTTGGACAGGCGGGCAAGGGTGTCGTCCTGTCTCCAGCCTGTGACTGAAGTGGCTGTGAAAATGATTAATAAAGTGGGATTAAGGTTAACCTAATTGAAATTCTTTTATGTATAAAAATCTGAGGTTCACCAGAAGTAGGTAGAACTATGATTATTAGCTTGCTATTGATGCATTCTTTTACCATAACATGGTACGCCCTGCTGCTAAATTTTTGTTACATTTGCTCTCTCAAATAGAGGTTGAACCTGATATGGCAAGTGCTTTCCCTTTCTGTATGGCAGAGTGTGAATGCATCTTGTTCTTGGCATGTCTGCCAAAGCCTGAACAGCCTACTTTCCATAGTATTGATTTAGGTACCAGAGCGTAAAGGATGGTTAGAGCTGGAAGCAGTGTGAGGATTGGAAGAGGAGCCTTGTTTTGCTGTTTGTCACAGTGAGCAATGTGTCTGTCACCATCAGGCGAATATTGATTTGTCCGTAGCATTTTTAAAAATAGTTATGCATCATGAGAATATTGTTGTAATAAGAATGATAGTTTTAACCAGGAAGTTTTGACACTAGTGCTTTCTGGTTTTTGTTTGTGGTTTTTTTGTGTGTCACTCATGTTCTTCAGTGAAAATACAAGCCTACCTAGTACCTGCACTATCTCAGAGTTTCCTCTGATTTGTTTAGGTGGTGAGTGTGGGTTCTGTGTATTATCTATGTGGTTAGGGGCAATAAGGGCATATGATCAAGGCTTTGATCCCGACTACTGCTTTAACATGAAATGCTTGTGTTCAGTGGTTGGTATCATCAATTTTATAATATCAAAAATAATAAAAAAATTAGAACGTATGCAAAATCTACAGTTGCAAGTAGAGTTTTTAATCAGCTTGTGTTTTCAAAGACCACACAGGAACACCAGGATAAATATGAAATAAATGATTAACCACAGGTTGTCTACTCTCCAATGAAAGTAGTGAATTTGCATCCTGGAGCAGGATTATTGAGTAAACTTTTCTGATTTTTGGAGTGGCACTTACCCTATAAAATTTTCTGTATTACTGGTTAAATTCTGTTTCAAGAAACAGAATAATTTGATGGGAAAAAATTGTCAAAGCTTCGGTAAAAGAGCAGGAAAAAGTGAAACTAGATGTTATAAAAGACATTCAGCCTTACCCAAAAGAGCACAATGGAGATTTTAATTTTCCACTTGAGGTTGTCTCCTGCTTCCTAAATTACTGAATGCAAAATTAAGTAAGCCAAAAATTTGGAGTCCTTGGGTTTAATGAAATGCAAAAAACTTTTCTATTTTAAGTTGTTATATAAAATACATTGGTTTAGATTATTGTTTGGCACAGTCTTAACTACATTAAGTAAGATAAATTTGTAAAAAGAGGAAATAGATAAGGACATAATTCCAGGCATACACACAGAATATTGTTTTCAATATGAGTTTACTGTCATTGGTGCAGATGGTAATCTGTATGGGATTGCTTGTTTGACTGGAGCTGTTTACACACTGAAACAGGAGGTTTGGAATACCACTGCTTCTGACCTAGAGGAATAAAGTGAGGTACCTGCTTTGGTGTGGAGAGCATAGGTGCTGAGTGAAGATGTTTTGGCCACAGATGCAGGTCTGCACTCTGTTCCTTGATTAGTGTAACTCCAACCTTTGAAAGCATAGCAGTCAGGCAGACTTCGTGCAGTCATTAATACTGTCTTTGTCAGTAGGTCCTATGAGCCATGCGGATAGCCTGTGTTAAAATAAAGTAGGGAAATAAGGATATGTGTGGGGAGAGGAGGTAACTGAATTGAGATTGCCATTTCTTCATTGTGCTGAATACCTTTAATGACATCTTGCAGACTTGGAAAGCTTATTATCTTCTGCTTTTGAAGATGTAATAACATGACTGATGACCTCCCTGATAAATGCACTTTCAGTGTTTATGCTTCCTTAGTACAGCAGCTGCTGGATGCACATGTATATGTAGCATGCAACTGTCAGCTTCTTTACCTCTGTGTACTTCTGGATGCTGATTTTTTGCTGGAGGATAGTGGGTAGAAAAGACATATGTGAAAGATATCACTTCTGTGCTGCACACGTTAGGTGCTTGAAGTGCTAAATTGAAAATGTATTAGTGTAGCACACTTGCTCAAGCAGGATTGTCAGGGTAGGAGAGAAAACTCAAGCTCTGGGTCTAAATGAAGTGGGTAAAAATTAGCGTCAGTAATATTTCTTCTACTTCTTAGTGACTGATGTAGTGACATACATCTTCATTCCCCTCAACTATGATTTTTCTGGCCAGGTTTCTGACACATAGCTGCTTCTGTCTGTCTTTTTTCTAGTGCAGGTCTGACCTCTTCTTTTGCTTTCTCTCCTTTCTTTGCAGAATTTGGTAAATTTCTTGGTTGTTCCATATTGTTAACTTGTTCCTAATTGTTTCCTTGGAAGATTTCCCGGTTGGGGTTTTTTTTGGTGATTTTTAAATTATTGTTCCGTTTGTTTTCATTTGGTTCTTACAACATCAGAAATTGCTATAAGAGAACTCTTGGTAGCTCTTTGATATTTGGTCTTGTTTCTGCATTATGTCACAAGAGGGTTAGGTTGCACTTCACTGCAGTCCTTTGTTGCTTCTGGAAACAGGCTCATTGGGGACTATTGAGATGGAGAGAGGAAACATGCATGTAAACTCATTGTGATTGTGTACCTGCAAGAATTCATCTGCAGTGAGAAAAGATTTGATTGGCGATACTATGTGTGAGATGATTTTTTAAAAAAATCATTATTTGGCAGCATTTTGAGGGTAGATGCCTGATTTATCTCAATTTTTTCTTATGGTCTTCATTTTTTTTCTGTGAACAGAAGTATGAACAGATATAGCCTTTTTCCTTATGCTGTTTAAATAAGGGAATTCTAGTCTTCAGCTGTCTAGCTCTGCCTATGTGGGCGTTCCAGTCATTATGTAGTAAAAGCAGTGTTATAGTCTCAGAGAAGACAAGGTCAGCTCATTTAACAAAGGAGAAAAATAGCCATTTTGAAACACTGAACTTTCAGGAAAAGCGAAGGACAGTCTTTTGCTGCTTTCAGACATTTCCTTTCCATGGTGCTTTCCCATACAGAACAAAGTGTTGGTTTGCCAATGAGATGAGGATAAAATAGACAAGTTTTTCAGTGTCTGGAGTAATGATTGTCTTAACGGGTTGTCCATCGGTCTCCTAATTGCTATTCCACTTAGATGCTTGCGTGAGCAGCGAAATGGAGGTGTTGAAACAGAAACACAAAGAAGTGATGAAATGAAAAGATGTGAGATCTGCTGCTATTTTATGTAAGAGGAGTGAGCCTCAGGCTCCTCGTGTATTTCTGTTGGAAGGAGAGGGAGTGAACCGCTGCTCTGTGCAGGTGACGGATTCCTAGGGATATTAGGATAAAACAGAGCAGTGAGGATTTGGCTGGAGAAAGGCAAGAAGGTTGTGTCTCTCCAGCACGCATTGCTCTGGCTCCATTCTGCTGGAATGAATGTTGGGCTACTAATGGGCATGCATTCAAATAACCCTGCGTGCTGTTTTTCTTCAGCAGATATTACCTTCCTCTATGCAGATGTGGACCTGTTATTTTCTGGGCTGAAATCTCAGGCAGATCATAAGGGGAAGAACTTTTTGGAAAATTGCAAACATGATGAAGTTTCTATTTGTTGTTTGAAGTTGGAGGTGGTCAACTTCAAAGTTTAAAGAGGGAAAATAAATTTATCTAATTGCCAGTCTTTTTCAAACACTTTATTCTCTTACATTACCTTTGCATCTTGTAGAAATAATTTTTTCAAATAAAGATGGTAGTGCTTTGTCTCAAGAATTTAAAACTTTGGGAAGAGCACCTGCAATTGCTGAAGGACCTAGATGAAGAACCTCCTCTGAGGTGAGCTGTCTTCAAAGGCAAAATGTGCGTGAAAGAATGGTACATGAGGCATAGATCTTCTCCCTTATTAAGGAGCTGTGAAGTTGCTGTTATGTTCAGTCATGGGTCTCTCTGGACCAGTCACTTGTTAGGGTGGATAAGGCTCTGGACCTGCATTCTAGAACCCCATGCGAGACTAGGTTTGTTTTGCTGCTTCTCTGTTGCATCTTGTGCTGCCTTGTGTCTGTCTGATTTTTAACTCATTAGTTCAGAGCTTTAAGTGAGAGAGCTAATGTGAAAAGCTTTGTCTGTGAGGGCCAATACAATTTTCTTTTCAGCTACCGAGGTGGCTTTTCTATTATTCTGGCAGCAGGAATTAGAAGGAGCTATGTCTGGAAATCTAGATCTAAAGTACTAGGCTGTATGAATACTGTGGAGCAAATCTATCCTTTTGGATTGTTGCCTTGAAACTTTGAAGTATGTATCAGATTCCAGCCTGTTTAAAAGCATGTTTTAGGGTGATGTGTTAGCTTAAGGGGCTGGAACAGTCACTTTTTGGGAAGGGACTGAAAAGATGGGTACTCTTCACTTTGGTTTTTCAAAAACATAAAGATGTTGGGTAGGTTAACATACAGAACTAGTTATGCAGTCCCACAATGCAGAAACTAGAAAACGTCAGACGTGGTGAGAGTTTACTTTAAAATGAACAAATAAAGATACTTGAAACAACGGAGAGTATGACTTTTTGGAGCATTCTGCTGCAGAATATTGTGGGGCAGACAGTATCAGCATGTTCAAAGCAAGAGTTTGACAGAACTCATGGGAAATGGGTCCACTAGCACAAACTGGGAGGATGGATCTGTGAGGAGCCTTCTAGCATGCAGGAGCATGAAGTGGGACACAGAAGGGGTGGGGCTGGCTTGCTCTGCTTGAGTAGTGTCTCTCTGCAACAACAGTGTGAACTTGTGTGAAGGAGGTGGATGTGCTAACCCAGTAAGGCAAACTTATATTTCAAGCCCTGTTTTTTACAGTTGGCTGTTGATCCACTGAATAAACACTGAATGTTGGTGCTTTTAATTTCTGACCTTTTTCTTTAAATCTGTATGGCTTGTAAGGTCATTTGAACAGAAACTTGCTTTTCAGAGGCTTTTTTGTTTGTTTGTTTGTTTGCTTTTTGGAAAGTATAGGTTTGAAACCCTGGTACCTGGGAAGAATTTCTCGTAAAATAATGAAGACCTGGATTTCTTTAGTCTGAGAAACTACAAAGGCCTCTGCTGCTTAAAATTGTAGTACCAAATATTTTCAACACGCTGGAAAAAAACTACTTTGTCATTTTATGTTACTTTTTTGGCCCCTTATGGTTGTACAGGAAGGCAGTTTTGTACTACCAAATTACATGATCTTTTTCATTTTGACATGAAATTTACTCAACTGGTTTGGTGAGATATTTTTTTCCCCACAAAATTCTCTGTATACTCTCACTTAAATCACAAGTCAGGAGCAGAATCCACTTGGAGACACACTGCTGGTTCAGGTTGTATGATCCTAAGTCACAGCTCTCTTCTCCAGCTTGGTCTACTCGTTTATCTTTCCATGAAGTGCCTTGAATGAGTGAGGAGGAAATAGGCTTTCAAAGACAATGAAGTATTTATTATAGACATTCCTCTGAAGTTATTTCGTAATAGTGTTAGTAGTATAACTAGCTTTTTGTGTACAGTTTAGGATGTGTGTGTAAAAATATATTTTTATACATACATATATGTGTGTGTATATATATATATATATATATATATATGTTATGTCAGTCACTGTAGAAATAGTCTTTGTGAATGAAACAGCCAGAAATGCCTTATGTCAGTCAGTGTAAAAATGCTTTGGTTTTCTAATTCTTTTGCCACCATCCCACATTCTTGTCATGTAGCAGAGGTTCTGCAGTATTTATATACTCACTGGTGGTACTTGTGGATGTACTTAAATGTGTACGATAGGTTTAGTTCATGTCATTTGGCTAAAATACAGTGCTACTTTTGAAACAATAATACGTTTTCAAAGAGATTCTGATAAATGAAAGCTGCAGAGAATCTCATATGCTATGCTTTTTGCTATTTCTGGGAAGTTCTTCATTGCATATTCATATTATCCTCATGTGAGACTTTTGACATAATGACTTTTTAGAGTCACCAAGAAGCTGTGGTCAGCCCTGTTTTAAAAGCCAGGTTTGGAGGGGAGATGGATAATATATTGTTTGGTCTGTATGCATAACAGGCATTCTTAAATGCTTTTCTGGGAATGAAACCTACAGCAAATGTGGAGCGCTGGTTCAGGAGGAAGAAACTTAAAAATGTTCCTTTGCTGTGTGGAGAGTAGAGAAACTCAAAACCATTTTGTTTTGTCAGTATAATGACAACTGTTGTATTCTGGGCAGCTCTATCTCATCAGTATTTGCTTGAGGAATGCTACTTATGGGAAAGTGTGGGTAACCTGAAGGGATTTTAATCTTTGATTTTTTTCCCCTGGGATCTTTAAGTAACTGGGCAGAAATCACATGACTTCTGTGGTGCACTTCAAGTAAGAGGAAGAGAGGAAGTGGAGAAATAGCAGAAGTAACAATGAGCAAACTTAACAGAAAGGGCTGAGAGTGGCATTCTTCTGTTTGGTGTGCTGATTTTCATTAGTCATGTGATTTATTTATATAGCTTAGTTTTGCAAAAGTTTCCTTTTTTGAGCTGGGGCTGGGCCTTTTAATGAAGACTTCTTCCAGTCATCTCTTATCTGGACCTTTCTTTTGGACATCATCTATGGACCTTTCTCTAGCCTGCAAAAGGTGGTAAAATACCTAGTCTATTAACACGTTGCTGGCTTTTCCCTTCATGTATTTAAAATAATAGTTGTGGATTTAGGGCTACATTGGAGAGTAGAAGAATACACAAGGAGAGTCCTAGGAAATTGCAGTATAGGTTAGTAAGTTGGAGGATAAGGAAAAGCAATTTGTATGACCACAGGTGGGAAGTGAACAAAACATTTTTGCTTTATATGATTCTGCTGTTACGCTAAGAGGCCATGTAAAATTCAGCAGGACTAGAGCCTGCCACAGGGAAAGTGAAAAGGGCTTTGTATGTATATTTATAATTTTCTCTTAGCTGGAATGTGACATGGATTTTTAAAAGTTTTGGAGATGGAGAGATAATTGGAGGTTTTGGCTTCCTCATCAACACAGACCAACACCTGAAATAAATGATTTAATTTCAAAAGTCTAATTTTGAGATTTGTATTTTCTCATAAATATAGCTTGGTCACTACCTGGATGACTTTGTAGGGAACCAATTCTGTTCAGCTAAGTGCCTTTTTTTGTTTGTTTGTTTCTAATGCAGAATGTATGTGTATGAATACAATTTTATAGTTTTCTTGAAGATTATTTGAAAAGGTTTAATTTTAAAATATTTATTGATTATTTAATGGAAGATCTAAATCCTCTGACTGCCACTTTAAAGAATGAGATGTTATCACAATCACAGTTCAGATGTTAGAAACATGAAGTTGAAATAAACTAATGTTGCTTAGGCCTGTTATTCATTGAAACATTAACTGTTGTGTTGTGATATGATATTTGGGAATAATATTAGGAATACCTATTCCATAGGTGTAACAAACCAGTGCTAAGTCTCTGTCAAGAAGGAATTGCTGTATTGGTATTGCCAAAAACAAAGTTGTGGATCTTGACTGTTTTAATCTGTATTGGCTTAATTACAGTCTGGAGAGTTTTTTTATGTAAACTGCCTTTGACAGAGTTGCTGTGAATTTTGCATCTGCTGATGTTTAGCCTGTAGCTATGTAATGAAAATGCTCTGTCATGAGTAGTATTTGAAACTTGTCATAGCTGAGGATGTATCTGTAAGTTTTTACACAGTCTGCGGAGTTACATTGATGTAAGTCTGGGACAGAGTTCCAGCTTCATTAGATATCTGCACGTCACAGAGAGCACAACATGGCAAAATATTTCCAAAGTAATTTTCATAATGCTATCAATTGAGACCACATGTAATTACAGCCTTTTCTTTGGGCAAAACCTTAGTCTGGAGCCTGTGGTTCTGCGCTGTTCTCTTCCAGTTTTTGCTCCTAACAATTATATGTACTTCGGATTCCACTCTTGAGCCTCATGAAAATAGCATTGCTTGTTGTCTGGTGTATTTGCTTTGCCTTCCCTTTCTGCCACCCCTCTTTCTTTTTATATATTTTTCTTTCTTTTTCCTTGGTGTCTTTCTCTGTGGTTCTCCACTAAAGCTGTACCAGGTGACAACAAAGAAGCCTTTGTCAAGGCTTTTGTAGATTTCACAGTAGGTGATGCTAAGTTTTTGTGAAAAGAGGCTGTAAGTTGCGAGTACTGAATTTCCTAAATGTACTGTTTAACTGAATTGCTTGGAGAGCCTATAGTGGAATGCACCTAAAATAAACAACAGGGAACAAAACATGCACATTTTAAAATGCAGATGCCAAGACTGCAATGTAGAATATTTCCTAAATGCCACAGAGATAAATTGCTTTCTATATTTGTTATAAATTAAATGGACAGATTGACTAGTTGATCAACTAATGTCAAGACCTACTTACACTAAAATCCAGTATATAAACTGTGAGTTAGGACAGTTGTCTTTCTTTGTAATAGTGCAGGTGCCAAGCTTTGCAGAGAAGTGGTAGGAAATAAGGAGAAGCAGGCCTAGCTAGAGAAAAAAATTACCGTGAAGTTTATCCATTAATTTTTTCAAAAGTTCGAACTATGCTAAACTCATTTTCAGAGATAGTCACAAACATGTCCCCAAAGTAGAACTCTGCAGGGAAGAAGGGAGGAGAAATCTAAAATGTGGATTGTGGTTTTTTGTTTTATAAGTTTATAAATAGAAATTGCAGCAACCAGTGGAGATTTTTTTGGTTTTTTGTTTTTTATATATGTAGAAGAGGCTGTGGAAATGAGGAGCACCCAGCTCTTTGGGAACAATGCCCAAACCCAGTATGGCACAGAACCTTCTTGTGTTGGGTTAGAGAAGTTACCTGCATGTAATGACACTTTCTTCTTCCAAGACCCCTGTCTCCTTAAAAGCACCGCCTGTAGTTTCAAAGGCAAAAAAAACAATAATGACAAAGATTTTTCAAAAGCAATAACTTTGATCTGTTTGCCATCAGCTATATTCCTATGAAATTCTGAAGTTCAGCTGTTCTTTTTCTTTATTGTTTATTTTTGATGTGAATCACACTTCTGACAACATCTTCCAATTTAACCTGAGGTAACATGCTGCAAATGTCATACAGGGGAATTTGTGTCATTGATTTCTGCAAGGAGTGATCAAAGTGTCTAATTACCCTGGTTTTCGCTAGAGAAGAGTTAATTTTTAGTAGCTGTTACAGTGCTGTGTTTTGGATTTGGTATGAAATGGTGTTGATAACACACTGGTGTTTTGTGTTTTGCCAAGTTGTGTTTATACTAAGTCAAGGACTGTTTTCTCCCCCTTGTCACATGCTCTGCTGGTGAGGAGGTGAGCAAAACAATCTGGGAGGGAGTATAGCTGGGACATGTGAACTGAACTGACCAAAGTGATATGCCATACCATAAAACATCATGCCTTATATATATAAACAGGGATGAATTACTGAAAGGGTGGCTGATCTGCATTCAGGTCTGGTCTGGCATCAGTGAGCGGGTAGTGATCAATTGCATTGTGCATCACTTACTGTTTCCTTTTTATAATCATTATTATTTACCATTGAAAATAAAATGTAATAATAGTTATTAATAAATTGTTCTTATCTCAACATACACAAGTTTCACGTAAATTCTTCTCCCCATTGCATTCAGGGTGGAGGGGGAAGAAAGAGGGGAGCTGATTGAGCAGCTGTGTGGTACTTAATTTCCATCTGGACTTAAACCACAGCAGACCCCTTCCTGGGTTCTGGCACCAAAAAGACTGTGGTGTATTGACCCTGACTGGATGACAGGCACCCACTAAAGCTTCTCTATCGCTTTTCTCTGCAACTGAACAGGGCTCATGAATTGAGATGAGGACGGAGTGAGATGACTCACCAAATTCCATCATGGGCAAACCAGACTTGCATTAGAAATATTAATTGGATTTACTGTTAACAACATGAGAGCAGGCTAATGGAAAATAAAGTTAGATCTTAAAAATATCTTTCCCCACCCCTACATTTTTTCCAGCTCTACCTCCTCCTCCCCGGGGGTTCAGGGAGATGGGGAATGGGGATTAACATGAATTAATGATAACTTGTTTCTGCTGCTGCTCTGGGAGAGGAGTCTTTCTACTGCCTCCAGCATGAGGTCCCTTCTGTGGAAGACAGTGCTTCACAAACTCCTCCAATGTGGATCCTTCCACCAGGCTATAGTTCTCCATAAACTGCTGCAGTGTGGATCACTGTTCCATGGGTTCTTTGAGAACAGCCTGCTCCAGTGAGGGTCCTTCATGGGGTCACAAGTCTTACTAGGAAACCTGCTCCCTCCTCTGCATGGGTCTGCAGGTCCCTGCCAAAAGCCTGTTGCAGCACGAGCCTCCCACAGATTCACAGCTTCCTTTCAGGCATCTACCTGTTCCAGCATGGGTCTTCTCCATGGGCTGCAGGTGGATTTCTGCATCTCTGTGGTCCTCCATAGGCTGCAGGGACACAGCTGCTTTTCCATGGTCTTCACCATGGACTGCAGAGGAATCCCAGCTCCCATGCCTGGAGCACCTCTTGCGCCTCCATCTCTACTGACCTTGCTGTCTGCAGTGGTTCCTCTCATGTATTCTCACCCTGCTGTTCTCTGGCCAAAATTATATCTGCGCAATAACTTTTTTTATTCTTGAAAGTGTTATCCTAGAGGCATTACTGCCATTTCTGATTGGCCCAGCCTTGACCAGCAGTGGCTGTCTTGGAGCTGGCTGGCATTGGCTGGGCTGGAATTGGCTGGGCGGGAATTGGCTGTGCTATCAGTTTCTCATAGAAGCCACTGCTGTAGCCACCCTGCCCACCAAAACCTGGACATGCAAACCCAATACACTATAAAGCACTGTATACAATTCAGTTTTATTTCTCAAATGTTTCATCCCCTGTTTCAGACTTACAAGGATGTGGACCAGTAGATTATTTCTCTCACTAATTTCTGCTGGATTAATACACCTTACTGTTGGAAGGATTTTCCTGAAAGTCCAAACTAAGGTTTATTCCTGTAGTCTCTTAACTTATTGTTCGTGGACATGAATTACCTTGGCTTTACACTTTGGGTGAGACCAACAATATTTCCTGAAGCTCTTCTTAAGATCAAGCCGACTATGAACCCTCAGGGATAGCCTCTGATCCCCCAGACTGCTCAGTGTGGTCAGTTGTTGCAATCTGTGTTCCTGGGGCTTCTATGGAGTTTTGGGTAGGCCCATGTGGAGACTGTACGTGAAAAGTGTCATTGATTTTTATGACAAGAACATTGTGCCTCTCATGTAGTTGTGTTGTGGTTGTTCTTGGAGTCAGTAAACATTTTGCCTAGAGCCATGTTGAGTTACTTAAAGCCACTAAGAAATCTTGTGATCCCTCTTTACCATGTCACCTTATGCATTGCCCCATGCTGGGAAACTTTCTGAACTGACACATGGGTGGAAGACTGGCACTGCAATGGTCTGGCCATGGGACAGCTTTCTGCTTCTAGACGCTTTTGCTGCTAAAGCTCAGCACAGGTGTCAGTGTTGAATGCAGGCTTGTTTGCAGTATTTCAGTATTTTAAGGACAGTAAGATGCAAATGTGAAATGAAAATGAAATGTGAAGAGCCTTTGGAGGTTTTCATGGTCAGATGAAATGTATGTTTATTTCTGAATAGGTAACTGATATTTCCCAAAAGTCTGCCAATGAGCATGAATGTTGTTCTGCACCTTCTAGAAAAGATAATGGCTGTCAAGGGCTTTTGGTAGCCTTCTCTGTTTTTTAGCCTAAATGTTTCCTAAGTTATAGAAAACATAAAATACCCATTGCAAATACGGTACTGCCTTTTTGAATTCTGTCCCCAGTTAGAAATTCTGTAACTGCATTATATTTCAATATGATATTGCAGGTACTCTGGAAATAATGCTACTTTAAACTAGTGTTTCTTATGCAGAAAAGAAACAAAGGGATTTTTAAGTTAGTTTTAGTTCAATTGACTACTGTGGTAGGACACTACTTACGATATTTTTAACCAGTTTTAAACTGAACCAATGCTAGTTTTTATGTAGATAACACCTTAGGTCAGAAGACTGCTGGATCATATCATAGATATTATTCTGTATTTCCTCTTAAAAGAGAAGTTACAGAGTGAATTGTGAAATTATGATAAAAAATTAATTGCAGTGGCCATGTCCTGATATGGAAGAGGTTCCTCACATTCTGTTGTCTCCCACACTTGAGAGTGGAAAGCTTGTGTTACAGGACAAGAGTGAGGATGAGAGGTAGTGAGGGCACTTTCATATTACTATTATACCGCTAAATATAACGTGACTGTTAAATTGTACTATATACAAAAGTGCATTGTTAAATTATTTTATGTATATACACTATATATACTATATGTAACACCACTGTTAATTTTATTTTAAAATTATTTATATTTCCCTTAAAATTATGACTCAAAATCTGAGTGAAGGTCTGATGTTATTCTCCTTGCTTCCAGCCTCAAGAAACAGCTTCGAGGTCTCATACCTTCAAAAATAAGTCTTTTAAGAAATCCAGTACCTGTGGAATTTGCAAACAAGTAATTGATAGCCAAGGAATTTCCTGCAGAGGTGAGTAGTACATGGTGTTTACTTTCTTGCTTTGTTAAGAAAATTAGTTTAATATTAGTGTTAAAGTTTCTAGGAATACATGTGTCTGGTAACTGCCCTTGGACTAAGTTACCTTTGGTTTGTTTCCTTCCTTTGTACAGTAATGTTCCCTGCTACTATCAGGGAATAGAATAGGGTGCTGTAGTAGGTAATTGGACTTGTATAATCATGTGCTTTTACTACTCTTCTATTCAGACAGAATAAGGCAATGCCTTCGGTGGATCTGTGAGGGGTGTATGAGTGATGTGTGCACAGTGGATGACACATGGCTCTGGAATTCAAATCAGGAACTGTGTGACCCTTGCTCCCTGAGGCATGAAGGATTTATCTATGTTAATGTGCAAAAAAATATCACAAGAGTAATTGTTTGTTTACTTTAATTTTTCCATTTGCGTTGTACTCTGTCTAATCCTTAAGTCCTTCAGCCTGCTCACTCACAGAAAGACTTAAAGATCTCATAGATAACACAGACCAGAGACCTTCTGCCTGCGGCATTCCTGCCTGCACCTTACTGCTGGTTTGCCTCACTCTTTTTTCTTGCTGTGTCGAATTGCACATCCTTTTCTTTTCTCCGTGGGATACCTGTGATAAAATTAAATATTGGGAAAACTTAATAGGTCTTTTCTGCAAGTTGTCCAGGGATAGGGCGTTTGCTCCCCTGGTTCTGCCTGGTTACTGTTTGACTCTTGATATTCTATGTTAATCAAACAGTTTCTTTACTTCTAATATGCATGATTTCCTTCTCCGAATGAGAATGTTACTGCCTGTTCATCTAAAAAGTAGTTGCCATTTTCACTTCTTAGTGGTGTTTGCATCAACTTCAGGTTCAAGTTGGATGTCCTTCTCCCATCTACCCCTTCCGTATTCTTCAGACACCTTAGGATCCCTCTGAGGGTTTGAGAGGGAGATGTGAGAGGATGTGGAAGGAATGTGGCCATTTTTTGAGCTATGGTGCAGACTGTACGTTAACAGCTATATATTCAGCATTATAGCTACCATCATAGGAGTGCTAATTATGTATGCATTTCTTAAAATTTTCTTCTGTTTGTTCTTCTGGAGGTTGGTTCCAAAGTTCTTAGGATTTAGTGGTTTTCAGTTTATTAGAAATTTTTTGGAAGGACTACTGTTTAGTAGAGGAACTGCCTAAAGACCCTTGATCAGCTTCAGTGTGAAAAGTACTGTACTAGGAAAGATCCAGAACGCTGATTCATAGAATAATTTAGGTCGCTTAAGACCTCTGGCATCATTGTGTCCAAATGCTAGCCCATCACTTCCAAGTATTAACACTAAACCATGTCCTAAAGGGCCACATCTATGTGTATTTTAAATGCCACTTCCCTCCAACAGACTCCCCATTCACATACATTCATGTCTATGATACATCTCTGTCTGTATCTAAGTCAGTTTGGGATAATCTTCTCTAGGTGAGTGCAGTTTTCAGAATGACTCCCTTGACTTTATTTGGTAGCCTCTTGTTGATGTGAGCATCAGGTAGATGCCCCATTCTTCTTTACTACTGTTATATTTTGTTTGATGGTTTTTTGATACTTGTGGGATGGCAGCAAACAGAAGTTAGACAGTGAAGAGATGATTCCAAGTAGTTTCAATTTAATAACAACCTATTTGTGTTTTAAATTACACCTTGCACTTCATAAAGCATCATTTTGGAAAAGCAAGAACTAAAAGTTCTCTTTCCTTGCCAGCACTCCAGGTACTTGAAATATCTTAGTGCTCTAAAACTCTTATTAATATGAAGAAAAATAAACAAGTTGTTTCAGAGCCCAGTCCTGGTGCTGCTGTGCTGTCCCTGGTAAATTCTCCCTATGTTGCAAGTTGCATTGCAGGGAAGGGAGGAGGAAGAAAAGCTTATAGTTAAGAAGTAGTTTATTTGTCTATTAATGAGAAAAACTTCCCTTTTTAACAGTTTCTTCTCAAAAAATGACAGCTCTTTGTACAGACTGGAGGTTCCTTTCAGACTATATCTTAACAGTTAAAGGAAAGTTGCATGTAAATGAAATGAGGTAAAGGGAAAGCTCCAGATTGTTCAGTATACAGTATTTGCTGTTTTGTAGCAATAAATCATCTACTTGTAAGAGAAAAAAGCTGTGAGTGTGAGTGTTATGTAGGTTTTTAGTAGTATGTGATAGTCATTTTGGGGGAGTGTTTTTTAGCAGTGTCTTGCAAATGTGTGTAAAAACTTACTGTGAACAGTGAATCTTTGAATGAAAGGTACCCTTGAATGGTGTCCCTTTATCCTTTCATACTTCATTCCATCCCAGTAAAGCATACTCAGTTACAGCTTTTCCACAAAAGCAGTGGCAAAAAGGAGAGTTGAAGAAGGGGAAGCTGCTGGCTCTTTTTCTGCATGGTAAGCATGTTTGTGTTTGATACAGATTCTCATAATGAAATAAGGATAAACAGGTGTTGATTGATTTTTAACAGTACCTGCATATCTTGCAGCAAGCTGAGGACTGCTCAACTCCCCATGTCTCTTCAGCACTACCTTAAACTTGAATGCTCTGGTTTGATTTTCCCTGAAGTACAGTATAGTTTAAATCATGGCTAAACAAAGAATACATAATAATCTTGTGAATTTACATGATTAGCAAGAGGCCACTAGAGTTACAAAAGCGTTTTGATTATTTTTTTAAAGATACTTACCCTAAATTGTTGACTGTTCAGTATTTTACCTTATTTGTAAACAAGCTGTCATAAGGATATAATTTCTGTCTTTACATGTGAATTTCTATTTTATTTTTATTTTATATTTTACATATGTAAAATAGATGTTAAAATTTCTTTTATTATCATTTCATGTAAAAAATTATTTATCTTTGTTGTTGTGATTAAATCATTTTTAGTGTAGAACGGAGAGCTCAGAACTGAATCTTTAGACTTCCTGGCAATTAAAAAAAATGGAGATCAGATCTGGGAGATTTAGCTAATTTTAAATAAGAACGTATAATTTCTCAGCTCTTAGGACATTGATGTGATGGGTGAAATATGTGTGAGAAGTTGAAGCACTGTACAGATGTCCTTTGATGAAACTCCCCTCATCTCCAGTTGACAATTAAGTTACCTAGTTTAGGTTTAGCTAGTGAGGCTTTACATGAAATACAAAGTATTCTGTAAACTAATTTTTCAACTTAAAACAATTAATGGCTATTTGAATGAACTGAGTATCTTTTTTTTTTTTTAAATCTAACGTAGCTATGAATGTGTTGGGTTTTGGAAATATGTATGTTGGAGTGATCCAAATAAGAGTTCTTTTAGAATTTTAGTTGCTCTGTTTTTGTTTTCTTGTTTTTCTGAAGACCTTTTACCTTGATGCTTTGACTACATTTGAGTTTTGCTTTCTTCCTTTGATACTTTCTTACTTTAAACCATGTATAAATGTTAGCCAGAGCTGCCAAATTATATTGGCATGTGCTGTTAACTGTATTGTGAGGAAAGAAATGCTTACCATGGTGTTATGTGCAAGCTGAGTGTAATAAAGAATACAATTAATCTTCTTGTCTTATTTGTAAGACATTATACATATGTAAATATAAATTGCAAGTTACTATAAGGTATGTTTCATTCAGTTGTTAATAAGCTTACAGTAAATAAGTCCTGGATTGTTTCATTGAGCAGGTTATTGATAGAAACTATGTTCTCATCAAATTGCAGTATCTGTGTTGAATCAAGTGCTTTCACAAGCTTTCACATTGACCATAGCTCAAGATTTGAAGACAGTTGGAGCTAATTTTTTTCTTTAAGAGGTTTGATATTTTCCTTTGAAATTCACCTGCTTGTTTGTGACTTTGCTTGTGGCTGGCTAGTGATCCACTTAATATCTCACTTTTGGGTTAGTTGGAGTTACTCAGTTGAAAAAGCCCTCTCTATTTGTCAAATTCATTGCTCATGGCAAGTCAAAATACATTTTTATATTAAGACTCATATCAGCATGACAAATTGGGCATACTGTGTGTGTAAATATATGCATATATAATTTTATATGATAATATTGCAGATGGTTTTATATACTCTGTTTTTCATTAAGAGCTAAGACCAGTTATAATGTAAGAACATCTTCATAATATGCAAAGTGTCTGTCCTGTTGCAGTCCTGGCAGACAAACTAGAAAGCTTGAAATAGTATTTGAATTTTTGAATTGGCAAACTAGACAGCTAGAATTTGTATCCTAGTTGGGCTAATGGCATTACAATTGGCTCTAAATGGCAAAGAGTGTAGTGAGGTAGGAGTGTTAGTGTCAGTCTGATTTCCATTGAATCATCCTTGTGAAATAAAGTCCTGTAAGGTGCTTACATGGGTGTATTATGAAATCTATCTATCTATCCATCTATCCATCTATCTATCACTTTTAGATATATATATATATATACATATATATATATATATATATATATACACTATAAGTTCAACATAACTAAACCATCTTCTAGTTAATTATGGCAATGGGCATTGATTGATTAACCATAAGATGATTAATTATGGCAACAGGCATACCCATCTACTCATGCCAATGTTATAACATGGGAAGTCATTGAGAAAATGAAATCAAATTAAAGTGGATTTTCATCATATAACTGTTTGCTCTGTGTGTGGTGTTTGTACACTTAAATGTTTTCTTGAGGACTGATCCAGCAAATCATATTGTCTTCTGTGGGACTGTTTTAAGACTGCTTTGAATCTCTTGTATGTGTGGTTTAGACTCACCAAGAAACATCAGAAAACAAAACAGAAAACCATACTATTTTCCTACGTAATTAACTGCTAATTCCCTCCAAATTTAAAGCAGGATATGCAGGTTATAGCACCAAATGGTATGGTCTGTTGTTGTCCCTAGAGCAGATTAATAACTTATAGCTTTGTGAACTCTAAGGAAGAGAGATTACAAATTGCCCAAGCAAGGCTGAATTAGGTAAGGACCCAGGCTCTTGCTCTAAGATTTCATTTGACTATCAGTCTTGTTTGTGAGGATGTCCAAGTGAGACTGTGTTAATTGAATCAGAGAAGCCTTTTTAGTGACCTCTCAGAAATGGGTGGATATTGACCTGGATATGAGTGACACAGAGTGTGCTGTCCTGGAAAGGAGGAGAGTGAAAAAGGAAATCTGGACTGCAGCCCATCTGTGACATTGGAAGCTTGGGGTTGTCAGCCCCTCTTCCCTAGAGAAAAGGTGCACACAGTAAACAACAAGTTCCACTGGATCAGTAAAAATGCATTCTAACACAACTCTACAAGATATACATTAATATTTCAGTGCAGAGCTTAGCTAGTGGGACATGCAAACTGTGTGCATCATGGAAGTTATGTGCGTAACAACAGCAAAGACATGAAGGGGAAGGATGATTAAAGACTTACTGGAGCATATAGAGATATAAAAGAAGCCACTGTAATCGGTAGGCATTACACAACTGGTACATAAGCATTCTGGCTGAATATACCCACTCTGGAGCTGAGAGAGACAGTAAAATTGACATCTTTTGATGGCATATTGTTGCCTTAGTGAGACTTTTCGGAGAGGGGAGGAGTTTTGGCAGAAATCTCTACGGTAAGTTCCTATTAAATTAAAAATAAAAAATATGCAAGGCAAAGACCTCTGTGGAATGTTTAATGTTCACAGTTGTTACATGATGTTTCAGGAATTTGTCTGTAGAACCTGAGTTCCCTGTTTGTTCCCCTCAGAAGCACCAACTTAATCACACCAGAATTTGATCTAGGATTATTTAATTTATTTTAAAATTAACATTTAAACCTTATTTTTAACCTTAGTGTTCTTTAAAGAAAAGATGGTTTAAGAAAATTGTAATACTGAAGAGTTTGTTTTGGTATATGAAGAAAGCTTCAAGACACTAAGGCAGGCTACAAGCAATAGCTTCTAGATACATTCAGGATCTGAACCCTATAAATAGGTAAGATGAAGAGTTGTTAACTGATTTTGTGCAGCATTTCCATCTATTGTCATTAATGAGATTTAAAACATATACGTGGGAAGCATGCCTACAACTAAGTACTTATTCATATCATATTGATGATTTCCCTTTCATAGCCTGTATTATGGTCTCATATGATGATGGTCTTTGTCACTTACATTTTTGTAGTAGCTTAAGAACAACTGTGATGTGAAGCAGAACTTCCAGGCCCATAAAGTTTTACCCACATAATCTAGTACATCTGCCTTCTTACTTATTTTGGAGATGATCCTTTTAAAGCAGATTTCTTCTTATTTTTCTTTGTTTTCATATCCTGCATAAATTGTGCTAAGAGCAAGGATCCATCACAGACATGGAAGCTCTTGAGATCTTGAACTGTCTGCAGCTGAAGAGAGAAAAAAAACCTGGAGACAGTCCAGCCATTTTTTGGGTTTCATGTGGGTTGCTGTCTATAGTAAACCGCAGTCTGGTTGAAACAGTTGTATAGATGAAACGTTGCAATATGGGGTTATCTTTTTAACTGTAAGGAGGAGGTCTAAAAATAACCTTTGTTTCTGAACTGGAGTAAGGTTTAACAATTTCCTAATTGACTGGCAAGTGTAGTTTAAAAAGCTACAGGGAGCTACAGGGAGAAATTTATAGTATGAGTATTTTTAAAAATGTGGAAACATTTTCATTGTTGCTAGTGTTCTGCCTTTGTAAACCTTTTGTGGTCAAGATTTTTCTACAAGATGGGAAGAAGGTGGGAGTAAAGGAAAAGAAAGGGCATGCTATTGCAGCTGTAGTGCCAAAATATTTTTCTCTTAATAAAGATTTTCCACTGCTGTTGTTGGCAACAGCAAGTGGAATATTTAATCTGTGGTAAGGCTCATTCACAACACTGTATTGCCCCCCCCCCCCCCCCCCGCCCAGAATGGTGAAGCTCTGCACAAATTTCCCATAACTCTGTTAACAACCTTCATATTCAAAAGCAATGTCACTGTCATGAAGTAGTTGGAGTGGTATTCAGATGAGGAGACAGTGGCTGACTGAGTATGAGAAAAGGAACAAAAGAAAATCAAGGGTAATATTTCAAGCACAGGAAATGAACCAGCAGATGTTGCTGCTGTAATGTGGCTGTTACACTTGTGACATCTTTGGCACGTGACTTTGGTAACGTTTGCATCTAAGGATTAATTTTTCCAGCTAGGCTATACTTCTCCCATACCCTGCACAAAGTGGGTGGGGGCAGAAATGCACAAAACTGCCTCACATGAAATTGCATACCAGCTTATTTTTAATACTGCAGTTAATTTCTGTGTGTCTGATTTTCATGCTGCTTTCTTTTTGACTTTTTTTTAGAGCTGAATTGTTGCAAAGTTGGCAGGAACAGGTCAGCAGAAAAGTGTGGTGGTGTGAGTTTTTTTCTAATAATCTGATCACAACACTATTAAACACTTGTTGAAATAAAAATAGCTAGAAAATGGCACTTGTAGCCACATTTCATCCACAATGCCATTTCAACCAGACTGGTTTACTGTAGCCAGTAGCCATTTGGGAGATTTTAGTCATGGATAGCCTCCTCTCCTCCTCTTCCCCAAGGAGATCCTGTTGTGGTGGCTGTAGTTTGCATTTGCAGAAACCAAATCCAGATATGTTAACAAAAAGAAAACATGTTTTCTTCAGGGCCTATGATAGGCCTGATATTTTGAGCAGGACATTTCCTGCAGATACGAGCTGTTGATCAATAACAGTATCACTAGCCTAGATAATAAAATAGCTGACTGTAACTCTTCTGTTACCCTCTGACACCCATATTTCCTGGTGTTAAGAGAGAGATCTGGAATTATAAACTGTAAGTTTTAAGTCTTGATTTCACAAATCTTCTTAGATGCTTGGTTAGGATTACATTCTGTTGTGGGTTTTCAAGGTCTCTTCTACTAACCTCAATACCTATCTTTAATAGCATATGTCTGTTTTGCTAAGTTGGAGATGCTGAGGGAAAGAAAGTGTCTTTCAAATATCTAAGTCTGTGATTTGGTATCCCAGTTTATCACCAGGAAGTTAAAAATATCCAGGCTTGTTCAGTGTATGTTTTTGGAACAAGTAATTTTTCTTAGGGAATAGAAAGGCATTAAACTGGGTTGCATCTCATTGATTCTCTACTAACATGCAAGTTTCTACCCCAAGAGTATTCCTGAATTATCTTCTTTCTACCCTTGCCATACACAGTGTTTAAAAATAAACACACAAAAGCCTATCAAAAGGTTGTCTGTATAAACCACTCATATTCACTATGTGTGCAGTGTGATGGAATATATGAAACATACTGCCATAACATATGTCCATTAAATGCTTAAATGTGTCAAGGTGCAGAGCCCTTACCAGACAGAGAAAAGGTTAAGCTCTTTGTCCTGGTAAACCATTAATCATTTTGCCGTTAGTTTACAGCAGTAGTTTCTTACTTTGTAAATACATAGCTCCTGTTTTTTAGGGAGGTTCTTACACACAAGAATGTAAGAAGCAGAACTTCCATTCTGTAAAGCCTTCAGAGCTTAAGTCTGAAAAATACGATTCACTATGCTTGTACTTCTTTACCCTGGCAGCAGTATTGGTAACTTGCAGGAGTTATCACATCTTCATTTTGATACAAAGGAATGTCGTACCCTCACTCCCTTTTTCTTCCTATTGTTTAGGAACTGTTTTGAAGTGCAGTAAATTAGCTAAATATGGGTTGGTCTCCATTTTACTACTAGCCAGCTTGGGAGAGTTATTCTTGGAGTTGGTGCCAGAATCCTTGAACATAAATTTGGAAGGTCTGGTATTTGATGAGAGCTTGTTTGTGGGATGCAGACATTCAGCTGTTTTGCCGAAGAACTGGAGTAGTCTTGCAGAGTGTGACATTAAGTCCTCTGGACTGTTTCAGGCACATTTTAAAATTGGAATACAGTTAGGCTCTAGTCCTGTGAAGAGCTCAGTGCCATTTCACTTGTAAGTGTTGCCTGAAGTATGCCAGCATTCAATATAAGCTGCTTGTTGAGATCTTTTAAATGTAAGTTGCATGTATTTTCCTTAGCATACTATCAGCACACCAGTTGTTATTAGTAGGATTTTGTATTGCATGTTTGTTGCACTGAAAAGACATGGGTTGCACAGATGGTATAATACTGCTCTTTTGGCCTTTTGAAAATAAATGCCTAGGCTGAGCTAAAACCAGCCTTGGTGTGAAGGGGTGCAGTCATCCAGGCAACACAGTTCTTTGAGGTAGCAGAATGCATTGTATTTAGAATTCATCCTAACTGTTGCACGGTGAATTCTAAATAATGAAGTATTAAGCAAATAAATTTCTCTCTATGGGTAAATGTTTAATTTGCTAGTGTTGGTGAAGGGAGGGATCTCTCACTGTTCATGATGCTAGCAGCTGTAATGGAGGAACCCATATGAATTACATTGTTAAAGGATGTGCCTGGAAAGGCAATGATGCTTCTCTCCCCTACGTGTCTATGTTCAGAAACTTAACAGCTGCATCATGGCCTTGTTCCATTCTCTCTTTCTTGATGTGCCTGTATGCTTCCTTACAGCCAATTCACAGAGCTTTCTTAATATCTTCATCACTTTCAAATGCTGCTGCTGCTTCTCCTACCCTTCCCCCCCCGCCATACCCCCATGTGTATGTATGTGTTTTATTTTGGTGGTTTTTTTTTTTTTTTTAAGGTTGGTTTTAGCCACTGAGTGTATGTTTACTTAGAAAGAGACTTCTGTGCTTTTTGGAGTATATGTACATATGTGCTTATGCATTTGTGTGCTTACATGTATATACCTGTAAATGTATGCACATACATACATAGAACCTTATATTCCTAAAAATATTACCTTACCATCAATCAAAAACTTGTGATGCTTGCTGTACCTCAGTAGGGCATATGTAAATTACATAATATGTTTTAAACACTTGAGCATCTGGTAAATGAAAAGAACAGTCCATTAAAATGGTCCCAGTCATTTAAAGTTTTTTTGTTCTGGGCAGAAACCAGTGAAATTCAGACCTGTCAAGAAAAGGGAATTAGAATTTGGATCATTTATGCCTGGGGATCCATGTATGCAATGAGCAGTATGAAGTTCTCCTGAGAGGGAAGATAAGAACCTCCTTTCTGCATCTGAGCACAAAGGAATGCCTTTTTTTTTTTTTCCCCAGCATCTCCAGTCAGTGATCTCATTTTGGAAAGCTTATTTCTATCCATTTTTGTTACCATAATCAGCTTTACTAGCTAGTGAAGAAAGGAAGGTAGTAACTTGGTCTAATCCATGCATGTACTGGATTAAGATATGATTAGAATATTTCTGGATGCTGAGGAGCAAAGCAGTCTTTGTGAATCTGATTTATATACTCAGAATGTTATAAATCTAAACACCTGAAAAAATACACAGTTTGTTTAAGGCAGAGAGCTTTGCCTGACTGTATTTAACTAATTACCTCTGGAGGCTTTAGTCTTAGTTTCCTTTGAATCTCATAAATATAGCAATGTAGCTTTGTCAAGTGTTCTCACTTTAATTATGTATGGAGTTTCTGTGCTGTATTTCTGTGTTATTTATGAATTTGAATGAGATGCTCCTGAAAGACTCACTCTTGAAGTTGCAGTCCAGGTTAAGTTCACATCTGACTTGAGTGATTTGTTTCCAGAAAAAGCTATAAGAACTGTTCTGTTCCATAAGTGCAGAAAACATAGATTTTCTTGTACATAATGTGGTGGTTTAGATTTGCCAATTTCAATATACTAACTTCCTGCTGTGAGATAGGATTAGGAGCAAAAGCAAGGCAGACCTAAAACTTAAAGGGTATAAAGAAAACTTCATTAACAACATAAATAAAAAATTCAGAGTAAAACCTTCAGACGCTTCTCCTGCACTTTCCCACACTTTCTTCTCCTTAACAACACCATACAGAAACACTTCAGTCAGTTACCAACTTAAATCATCTTTTTCAGTTCACTCTAGGGAGAGGAGTCTTCCTTTGTCAGGCTATAGGGACTTCTCCACAAGAAGAAAAAAACGTTCTCTCATGCCTTCACTTTCCCCAAACTCCTCCCATCTTCACAGCTTTCCCAAAGCTGTGCATATGGGCCATGTTAAACTCATGGGCTTATGTTAAACTCATACTTTTAAGAATGAAGTGTTCAAAAGCAAATGTTATCTTCATCTCTCTCTCTGTTCATGCTTCATCCCCAGGAATAGAGATCCCCTTCTTCCCTCGAGGCAAAGGGTCCTCAACACAGGTGCCTTTGCTAAAAATTTACAAGTTGAACACTCCAACCTCCCATGTCTTTCTCCATAGTTTATAGGACTCTTTAGTGTAGTACAGTCCATTCTTACAGCTTACAAAAGGATTTTCAGCCCATATTCACAGCATCTCCTCATTCTCCTTCCATCTGGAACCTGACTCCTGCTTCAATGACTTGGTGTATCCTCTCTGTTCTTTTTCCTCTCACTCAAGGGAGGATTTGCAAGTCTGAGAAGAGTTAAAATCTCACGTGGAGGATTCAGTGGCTGCGGCCAGGCCATGCTGGAGCTGTGCCAGGATCTCAGGACACTCAGGCCGTGCTGGGAGGGGCTGGCCCAAGCCAGAAATGGCAGTGGCTGCTCTGGAAAGGGGGAGGGGGGGGGGGGGACACGGCTGCCGGGACCTCAGTCAGCCTCCCCGGGCTCAGCAGCAGCGCCCAGTGCCGATGGCCACCCCTCCTCCCTGCCGGGACATGCCAGCTCCCAGACTGGGGGGCCTGGCCCTGGCCCCGCCAGGCCACAAGTGCAGCTAGGCCGGGGCCCTGTTACCTGCACTCCTGCCGGAAGGGAAAAGGGCCCTTCTCGGCGTTTGCTTGCTTTAAAATGTGAATTCACCGAGAAGGACCACATCTTCCAATTGGTTTCCCAGGTTGCCAGCAACTAAACCAGCCTCCAGTTGGTCTCATCTGCTCACAGAGGAAGTTCTCAAGGAGAGGACTTCCGTGGATGCCTTCTTCTAAAATGGCAATTAATGCAAAACCGGCACAACCTGGAAGCTTAAAAAAAAATAAAAAAAATCAGTGCTTGCATGTACAGTTGTAAACATCTTTGATAGAGGTTTTGTGTTTTGGTGATATTTGTGATTTGGTTTTGCATGAACCAGTAGCAAAATTGTGGAAGTTGTCATGGAATGAAATCTGTTTTCTGTTATATCTTGCCTTACAGAAATCTAGGTGTGAGCATCTAGGAAGTAGATGAGACCTTGTCGGCAATATCAGGGCTTTCTGACAGATTTACAGTTTTATTCTTTACTCTTTTTTTTGTGGTTATCTTTGTTTTTTGGAGGAAATCTCAAAGTTGCTTGTAGAATAAACAGTATGTATATTTTTAGGACATCTGTTAGCCTTTTGCAAAGTTAAAGCTAATCATACTGATATAAAGTGTGGATTCTGCTAAATGGACAGTTTTGGTATGTGAAATCACTTAATGAATTTAGCCATTTATCCCTTATGCTGTCATGCAAGAAAATTTTTTCCTCATGGGTTAAGAGCAGTCTTCCATTTGCCTTAAGGCTGACAAGAGTTTTTAAGTGGCATATATCATTATCAATGCTAATAGTGTATTTGTGTGAACATTAATAAATTTTGAGAATAAAGAAACCTGATCCTGAAAACTACTATGAACAAAGAACTTGCTCCTAACTTACATGTGGGGAAAATAAGTGAACAGAGCATGTGGAAGATGTCTCAGTAAGCCTTACTTTTTTTTTTTGTCCGAGCAGTGACTGCAGCATGGGAGCTTTTCATTCCGCGGTTTTTGCACTGGAATCTGAAATGAGAATTTGCTGACCTCACACCTTGGTAGTTGTATCTTTTCTGTTGGGTCAGGCTGCTGTGGAAGCACCAAGAAACAATGTCTTCCAACTTCAGTGGTCTGAGGTTACGCCCTAGTTAATCTTCCAGTTAATCTGCAGTGGTATTCTGTGGCTCTGAAGATCTTCGAGATTGAATAAGTAAATTTTTAATGAATTCAAAATACAGGTTGGCTCATGGTAATCCAAAGGATAGACACTGCATGGAAATGAAGCAAATTGCAGAATAAAGGAGGAAGTGTATATGGAAAATGAAATAAAAAACAGCTTTTGTCAGATTTTAGCTACTGTGTTTTGCATCATAGTTACATCACTGCTCATCTGGCTGCTTTTTAAGTTAAATGCTGTTTTCTGCATCTAAAATTGCTGGTACAATTCATCCTTTCCTGCTCTTAGGAAGAAGGAATTTAAAAGAAATCAAGTGTGCTTGCTTCGTGAAAGTAGTGTTTGCAACACTCTATCACCTGAATTTCATAATCAGAAATTACAGTCTGGCTAGTACTAGTTGCCTGTGAGTTTGAAGTCAACTTGCTTTTCTTAGGTCTCTCGGCTGCTGATATGTCTTAAATACAAAGGTTACACTGGGAACAATTTGGTTTCCTATCTGTGCTATTTAAATAGCAACACTTCTGGTATCTATGAAGCTTTAAAGCTAAGTGTCAAGGTATTCAGCCCTAGTTCCATGGGGTTGCAGTATCATGAGCTGATAGAATGCACAAATCTGATAACTTGTTGTAATTGACTAATCTTTGAGGAATAGGTAAAAACTAAAATGCATATTTTCTTTCAGTTTAATTTTGTTTTGAAGTATGTAAATGCTTTCATAGATACAGACTCGAGTTTGGCTAGATCTCTTATAGAAAGCTGATCTGAAGAAAAGGAGGGGACAATCCACCTACTCTTTTAGTAACGTATTTAGTTTTTTTTTTTGTTTGTTTGTTTGTTTGTTTCAGTTTGCAAGTATGCCTGCCACAGGAAGTGTGAAGAAAAGGTAAGCATATTTTTGGCCTCCCTTCTTGCTGTTGATCTATGTGTATTCAAAGTTGAGATAATGAAATTTGTATGAACTAATGAAGAATAAGATAATAACTTAAACTTTTGATCTGTACCTGCTATCTATTAAGACAGCGTTTTTTATAGTATCTTCTGGAGACCAAAGATCTAGACCTAATATCTGTGTTGTACCTTAATGTTTGCAAGCATTTGTTTTGTTCAGTGCATCCAAGGTATATAATTAAATTCAAGTGAAATATCTTTGCTCTGTGAAGGACTTGGACATTTTGGGAAATTCTAGTAAATACAAGTGTCAGTTGGCTGAGCATCTCCCATTTTCAGTAAAAATGGTACATGTACGTTTGAAAATCACTATGTTGTGTGGCATATTAGGTAAATTAGGAATTCTGGGTTTTTAAATGAAATAAGATGATAAAATACACAGTAGTAATTAAATTTTTAAGTGAGGTATTACCTCTTAAAGGGTTTCATCACCTCT
Source organism: Cinclus cinclus (assembly GCF_963662255.1). Classification (NCBI taxonomy): domain Eukaryota; kingdom Metazoa; phylum Chordata; class Aves; order Passeriformes; family Cinclidae; genus Cinclus; species Cinclus cinclus. The sequence continues at coordinate 56,889,821 of NC_085046.1, forward strand.
ATACATTCAATAATGATTAGTAATAATGTTATAGTAATGGTGGTCTATTGGTAGAAGCAAAACAGTTTAGTAGAAATATGTACTTTTTCTTAGACTAGATGATGTAATTTATCCCTATTCGCACTCTAGTTTTGGTTCTCAAAATAGTACTTGCAGTATGGAATTCTACCAGTTGTATAAGAATCTGTTTTAATAAGATTGGTAGCTCGGAGATTTACTCGGGTAGGTGCTACATAGAACTAGAGTTTCCAGAAATGATGATATATAAATGATTCTGGAGACACTTGTGATTCTTTAAACTTGTTTTGGAGATGAATGTTGTCATAAGTGTGTATTATGTTTAAAACAGGAAGCTGTCATTTCAGCTCTCAGCCATTGAGTGTTGACTGTTGAAAAGAGTAGTATATGGAGTTCCAAAAGTATATAATAGCCTAACATCAAGATACTGACTGATGCGTTCTGATTTTTGAATAACTGAAATGAAATTATTAGCATTTGTTAGAGAATATTAAAAAGAAAATATGAAAAGAAGGCCTAATTTAATAATAAATTATTTCTTACAAGATGCTTATCTTCTGATTTTCAGAGAAGTAGTCAGTCCGCATATAGCTTAAATTCAGAATTTTTCTCTGAATCTTTTTTTTTTTTTCTGATTGATTTCTATGTCTCATGACTTCTGCACCACTCAGTGTATGTAGATTCAGATAGCTGGTTGTGTTGTGTAGGACCCAGCTGGTACATTGTCCTGGTTTAAAGGACAGGTGTCTGTCAAGGAAGGTGGGAATCTCCCTTGGAATGGAAAATGTGTCCCTCTCCTCTCCAAATTATTATAACTTTGAATCAACAAGGCTTTCAGACAAAGACATGGGGAAAAGAATAAATTATTTACTAGTATATATACATGTGTGTGTGTATATATATATATATCTGTGTGTGTATGTATGTATGTATGTATGTATGTATATAAAGACAAACAAACCAACCACAACAGCATTAACGACAAACAGAGCCCCACACAGGCAGTTCCATCCTTCTCCCGGCTGTCGGGCACTTTCCCCTCTGGTGCAGTTCCAGTCACAGCCGCCAGGGGCGCTGGTGGCTCCCGGCCGTGCAGGGCGGGTGCGATGATTCCCCCGCGCCTGCAGGGGGCGCTGTGGCGCGAGCCCCGCTGCCTCTCTCCGCACGGGAACGGTGGCACGGCCGGCGGGAGAGATGGAAAGGGGCTTCCTTTACAAACTCACGGGGGGCAGCTGGGCCCGGCGCCCCTACGGATGGTGAAATGGGCTGTAGCAGGAACCTCGGAGCAGCAGAGGCCGGCACACGCAGGGTGGCAAATACAGTGTAGCAAAAATTCTGAAGCCATAGCAGGAGCTGCAGGGTGTCCCAGCAGACAAAGGGTGTTGGATTAAAGTGTAGCAAAAAAAAAAATAAATAAATAAAAGCCTGAAGCAGTGGCAGAAAGCAGCTGGGCTGGGCAGTGGTGTCTGGGCTCCCACAGGCACTCAGGAGAAGTCCCCTCCAGAGGGGTTCAGGGGTCAGGATTTCCCCTGGGTCCTTCCCAGGGAGATCAGGTGTTGGAAAGATCCCAGCTCAATGGCTGCTGTTAGGAGCAAAGGCTCACCATGGTAAGGAGAAGCTCTGTGCAGGACAGAACTCTGGGGTAGCAGTGAATTTTCCCCACGGCAGCAGCCGGGCACCAAGACCACAACCTTCTCCCCTCTGATCCCGAGAGCAAGAGAGCGAGCGAGGGCCAAGCCCAGCCCCTCACCCGCCAGCCAAAATCTCGTGGTTTATCTGCACTTCCTAAGAGAAAGCTGATCACCAAACTGCTGGGTACCAAACTGCACCCTTCCTCCTCCTCTCATCCACATCTTTTGTCTCTTCAGTGTTGTAGTTACCATCTCTTAGGCAACATATGCGAGAAAATTCCTTGTGGGAAACAAAAAGTTCCCTTACTGGCTTAATAGAGGATTGAAAACTGAATGACAGACATCATGAATAACCGCAGTTTTGTGGAAACAGAATGACAATATTATCCATTATGAACATTGAGCTTTACCCCAGCAGTTTCCACTGTTGTTTTTTTTTTTTATCAGCAAGCTGTAATGTTTAGGCTTTGTTAGAATTTGCTTTTACTACTTCCGTGTGATAATACAGCATTTAATAATATTTTAGTAGTAATTATTTCTAAAAGGCTGCTTCTTGTCTTGTTCTGTGTAGCTGGAGAAAGCAATTAAAATGCTTCCTACAGTTAAATCATCATAAAGCAAATTTAGTCTTAGTCTGGAAGAGCTAGTTTTGATGATAAAGTACGTATTTAAATGTCAGTCTGTGCTATTTTATTGCATTATCTCTTTTCTGGATAGCTGGAAAACTGAAGATATATTTGGAATGTACATGTTTAAGACTTCATTCTAATGCATTCTAATTCATTCTTTTGAGGGAAGTTTTCTAAAATTACTAGAGAGCCATTAAAGTGTGATATATCAAAGTCAGAAATAATGCCATGAAATTTAGGTGTTCTTGTGTCAACCTCCAACAAAATGCTGTCAGATCTCAAAAATGGGCCAATTGGGGCCTCACAGAGGGGACTGCCTGTCTTTGCAACATGGCATTTTCCCACTTTTTGTGGGAAAGTTGAAGGGTCCTGTTTGGTTTGCAACTCTTTGGGCTAATTTAGCCTCTTTTGACTTGCTAAGCAGCATGTTCCAGAAGTGTTTGCAAATGTTTTCTATAATCTTCCTGCTGGAGAGGTCACCTCCTCTTTGACATGATTCTTGCAGACCTTCCGTCACAGACTGAAATCAGGCCTGTGCTAAATTGCTGTATGCATCTTAGTGTTGCCTGATGCAAAGAGCTATTTTTCCTTCTTAAGAAATTATTTAATACATTTAAGTGTTACATTTACCTTCAGGAGATGCAAAGAGTCATCCTGTAGATGGATGGTTTTGAACAGTAGGGAAATATGACCCCCAAACTCAGTTTTTATTTTTGCTTTTTTACCAACAAGTTTGACATGTGTCTTCTGCCTTCATACCTTTCTGTGATGTTGAGTAGAAAAGACTGACATTGCTGCCTTCTAGTGCTCTTCTCTACCACATTCCTTTCTTCCCTGTAATGTGTATTAAAAACAAACAAGACAAAACACACTTCTCCCCCATTTTAATCAATGCTTATTGTTTAAATGTTGCTTTCAGCTTACCTTTCATCCTTTTATTTGATGATATAGATCTATCACAGGTCTTAGATGTACGCTAGATGCAGTGAAATCTGTGGGCTGAGCAGTGATGTCTGCAGTTTGTTGTGACAAAACTTACGTCTGCTCACTTTAAAACTTCTGATACTGCTGACCGAAATGACATTTATGACCACAGGAACCACAATGCCCGTAGCTCTTATCAGTATTACTCAGATGCTGGAAACAGACTGAAACCCCGAGAAACCAGATCGATACTTATGTCATAGGTCCAGAATTTTGAGACACGGCTGGTTGGGTACACGGTTTGTTTCCATTCAAGAAAATTCAATCCATGCTGCTAGTTTGTTCCTTTGGGAGGGGAAAATATTGGCAGAACAAAGAACCCCTCTACTTCCTGGCCCCTTCCCTATCTGGTAACGTTGTAAGTTTTGTTTGGCTTTGCAAATGAAGAATATTTTGTCATGGAGATTGTACCAAAATACATGGTACATGTACAAAACACATGGAATCCTTAAAGGGTAGCATAGTTCCCTGAGCAATCTATGCCTCATAAAGCTTGGAGAGTCAGATGGGATACAAAGAAAGCAGAAGTTAAGGTTCTGATATATACAGTCATCAATTTTTTTTTTATCTGAAGAATCAGCAAAATTAGACATTTTGAGCAAACCTATATTTGCACTTACTTTTGTAAAATAATTTCAACCTACTTTATAAAGCTCTTTCATTTGTTACACAGATTAAATCAGGAGGGGCACTAGCTAGCATTTACAGTTCAGGTTGGCAAATTAAGCCACAGTGCAGAAGGCTAGTGCAAAGTCCAGTAAAATTTGCTTTTAAGATCTTGGGTCCTGCTGTCTGGTTTAACTCCTGATAGCAACACCCAAATTCTGACTTTCTTTTCCTTTACTTCTGAAATAATTTGGAACAAATCCCATGATTTGAAGAAGGAAGGGACTTCATCTGGGTTACTAGTTTACAGTCATCAAGGGAAACTCATCAATTTTTGCTTTGAAGTACCTTCTGTTTTATTAGAGGATTTAAAAAAATCTTTCCCCAAATAACCTATGTGCCAAGTGTCTTTGCCTTGTATGTATTCTTCAGAGAGTTTAAGAACTTTCATGATGTAGGTCTGGACTGTGATATTGAAAAATGAAATACCACAGCATGGAAGAAAGCCAGCATTTGTCATGAGTGTTTTGGAAGGTAGGTTGGGAAAGGGGAATGATAACTGACAGGCATGCCAGAAGAGGAAAACTAAGCAGAAAAAAAACTATTTTCCAGGCTTAACACCAAAGGTGTAGATTGGGATAAATAGGTCTCTGTGTTTTTTGTTTAAAAAAAAATGGTAAGGAAAAAAAGTATGTGTGTATAAATGTGTGTCTGTGGGTATGTGGGTGTATATATGTGTGTATATATGTAAAAATTAATATTAAACATGTCCATGAGCTTACCATGTAGGTTTCTGACAGTCACCTGTGTAACATTCAGAAGATCTCCTAACATGGCTATAACTTCACACTAATTTGCAGGATGTCAGTGACTTCATTTTGCTGGTCATTTTACCCTTTCTCCTCAATTTTAAAACATAAGTAATGAACTAGAGTTAAAAAGTTTTTTATAGGTGAAGATTCTTCCCCCTGCACATAGTTGTGTTGCATATAACCTGTGGCAAGCATGCCAGAATTTCTTACTTGATAAAAGAAAACTTGAAAGAAAGTGATTCATTATAGTTATGTGGTTAAATTGCTTTTGCAAAAGCAATATAAAACTGTTTGAGATTTGAACTTTGAAATGCACCTTCAGTAATACCTCGTTCATTCTTTGAAGATGGTTATTCCTCTGAAAAATCACATACTTCTTGCAAAAAGAGAATAAAAAGGAAGGAAGCTAAAAATTAAATATTCATCTGGAAGTGAAAAAAGAAAAACCCACTGAAATATAGCTACTGGTTATCCCAGCCAATGAACTGTTGTGTGGGCATTATTCTGTTGGTGTTAAGAGCAAGCAGGGACAGATTTTATTTCCCTAGCGCCAGGTATCCTGCCATTTGTTGACTTTTTTTTTTGTTTGACTTAACATTTATCTCATATTAGTCAGTTACTTATTAACCGATGTGACTGATGTTGCAGTCATATGAAGAAAAATTACCCGCAGATACATTGGAATCAGAATTCTTCATTTAAAAAAACCCCATTTTTAATCTTTTTTCCATTAATATGGGACTTTTTCTAACTAAGGCTCAATGTGGGAAATATCACATCAGGAGAATGTTTTCATATTAACTGTGTATGGAAGAACAGGTAATTTGTCTTTAAAATAGTTGCTTGATTATTTGTGAATAGACTAACAATGTGCCTCTATGTCTATATGCTGGGCACCAAAGAGGTAACTATTTCTGAAAGTAGGCAAAATATTCTTACATTCTGCTATTGCTTGTTAATATGTGAATGTACAAATCCTAAATCCACCTTGGTGTGGAGCTATGAAATACTATGCTAATGCATATACAGAACATTTCTTACAAGAAAAAAGAAGCTATTGAAAGCTGACAAACCAGGTTATTGTAGATGTCTTTAAGATTAGCTGTAGCTTCAGTAGGTGGACCAGAAAACTTTCTGAAGTTTATTGTTTTGTGCAGTTGGTATACAGTGTGTAACTTTTTAAACTAATGACTGAGACCTTTTATACTTAGTTTTCTGTCTCTGTGTTGTTACTGGATTTAAGCCTTGCTGTTTTGCTTTTTAGTTCTATGCTTTTTCTCTAAAAAAGCTTATTTTTAGCATGTCCCAGACCTTTGAAAACTAGGAAAAAGAATTGGAGTCACTTATATATTCTCAACCTAGATTGTTTGGATGTCATATCCTCTGTTATCTGTCAACAGGTTAAAAAACTCTTTTGCTTTTAGCCTGTGTCTGGATTAACAGTGGAAAAATTTGCTTCAACTGCTCATGAGAACTGAAGTTGGAATACAGTAAGATCTTGACTATTTTGCTTCATCTGAGGAGAAATGTGCTATATTTGTGTATATGGAGTTAGAAGAAAAAAAAGTCAGTGCATTGGCTCTTTGAGTTCTGTAATTCAAAAACAGCAGCAGAACATCAGAGTCTTTGACATGGGTCTTGATTTCTTTAAAAAGGAAGTGCAGAAGACATAGAACCAGAAGAAGATGAAACTTTTTGGAAAGTCAGTTTGCTATACATAGCTGTTTCAGGTATAGAGAAGCTCAGAGAAGAAAGAAAAATCAAGTATTATTTTTAATGTTAGCTCTCACCATCTCACAGTCCAGAGTTGCCTGAATAAGATGCCACAGATCTGCAGAGGTCTGCAGTTCTCTTCTGAAGTTTGTCCCCTGGATGTCCCCAGTGTTCTTGTGTCAGAAAAAAAGGGGATTTTTCTTAGGCAGTGAGTCAGTTGTAATTAGCAAGTGGATTACAGCATAATTGTGTTTTAATTAGCCAGAGGGATAAAAATATGCTCGATTCCTCAAGGGTTTTGATCAGTGGAAGGAAGAGAAAGAGCAGAGATTATATTTATGTATGTCAGTGATGACAATTTTATTCTGCAGAGGTTCCTGTTATTAGTTACATGAGCATGCAATCTTAGTTCATCTCTTCCACTTCTCTACTCAGCCAGCCTGCCAACTCCTTTGGTGTTTCCATTAATTCTTTCTTCCTAGTATATGCAGTGAGAGGAAAGTAATTGAAATTTCATGGTTATCTACTTTAACCTTAGGTGTTGCTAATGAGAACACTTGCAAAACCAGTTTATAAAGTATGAGAAAGACTGAGGACAGTCTTTCTTCCCTAGGTGCAGGTGTTTGCTGCTTGTGGTGGTGGTGCAGGGTGCATGTGGCTTTGATTCTTTGAGCTGGGCACTGCTCTGCGTGGTGGTTTGTCACTTTGGCTTGGGAGGAGAGTTGGTGGTTGTAATTCAAGGTGTCATATGAAGTTTTACATGCTATTTCAGGCAAGAGGTCACCAAGGCAGTTGATGTTCCTGCTTCCAGCAATAGGCATGATATTCTGACAGCATAATTAACATCTTACATGTATGGAAGTATGGGTGTTTGGTTGGAGAGAGTAGTGAATCATGAGTGGCAGTCACAAAATGAGCTCCAGAGATGCAGCATATTAAAACCTTGGACTTGCAAGCCTACTGAAGAGTCAGTGAAGAGCAAACTGCAAGACCTCAGTCAGTCCTGTTTTCTTTAGGGGTAGTCTAGAGATCGTGAATGAGCTGGGAGTTGAAGAAACAATGTGCTACTTCCCCACCCAACCCCCCTCCCCCCCCATATTTTTTAAGTAATTTCTGATTTAAGAAGCATTGAGAATTGGAGATAGATCTTTTTTATATCCATTTGTGGAGGCAGATGTTGCCTCTTCCATGCTAGTGGTTCAAAGCTCTTCCTGAGTCTTTAAGCTGGTACTTTTTAAAGTGAGCATGCATGATGACTACTACAGAAGCTCAGCTGAGTGGTGTAAATGGATGAACCTACAGTCTTTTGACTGTGTGTGTGAGACTTGAGGGTGTCTGCTATACGAGATTGTACAAATAATCCAACACTTGGTTTTCTCTTGGTTTTCAGATCATCATATAATCCAATTCAGTCATGCTTTTTCCGATTTTTTTTGTGTTTTGGTTTCTGAATATCAAAATAAAGTGGCTTGGATTTTTTTTTGGTGCAATGTCTACAGACTATGTTCTTCATAGGAAGTGTTTTTAATTTAGAGACAAATCTCTGAAGATATGTGAGTCCACAGAATATCTATTATGCTTGCTCTGCTAAACCCATGACCCAAAGTCAGTTCCAGAACAAGGGTAAGATGTTGGGAGCTGCTGAAGTTCTAGATTTCTTGAAAAGCAGAATACTTATTAACTAGAACTAGGGTGATGATTAAAGAATGCTATAAAGGATAGAGGAAGGAAGAAAACCCTTCCTGTTTCCCTGCATGTGTGACATGAGGGAAGGTACTTCTCTTCAACCTGTTTCAGTGATTAGAGTATGTGAGCAGGGCACTGCGTGAATGCTAACATTTTAGGGAGCTGAAAGTAGATAGTACTGATAGCTGAGAGCAGCAGTGGACTCTCAGGTTCTGCACCTGATCTGGTTGATGCCTCTTTGACTGTCTGGATGGAGCTTAAACAATGCAGCTGGGACATCTCCAAAGGTGGTATCTTTTTTTCCTTATTTTATTATCATTTTTTATTCCAGGTGGTGACACCCTGCTTTCTTCCAAGCAGCTATGAGCTGGTAAGTATTTTTGGCACTACTTATATCCATCAGGTTTTATTGGGTTATAGGTTAGATTATTCTTGTAGTCTCCTATAAGCTCTTATTATTTCAGTACTGTACTATCACCTTTCCTCTCTGAAGGCTTGGCAAATCAAGGGTCTATTCCTGAAGCTCGTTACTGTGTCTTGTCCCATGCAGGAATCCACATGTTTTATGCTGTTATTTGTGTGTTTTAAATAAATAAAAAATCCCTCAGTAATTACTTGTTTCAACATACTGATGTCTCACGTCAGTTTGGAAGTACAAGTAGTGTAAGATTTGTTTGGGACCTGTTATTTTTTGTTGGTAGTGGAACCCATGCTTGGTCAGGATAGGAAAACCTTAAGCCTTTTCTGGCTTGCATGACTGTATTTGGTTGTTTTAGCTCCAAAGTATATGAGTGATATATAATATGAGTGATGCCCAGAAGATGGTTATTGTAACAGTTACTTATTGAACCAGCACTGGCAGCTGTTAATGTCATTATTGTGACTAACTAAGCAGCCAACAGCTGATGCACAAATGTCAGCCAAGAACTCTGTGTATTGTAAGTAAGTGATACAACCACTGGCAATTAGGAATTCTACATCTCACTTTCTGCACTGGTGTGTGAATTGGCCAAGTCACTTTGTACATTTTTGTGTCTTGATTTTCCTGCTGGAAAAATAGAGCTAATGGTACTTACCAATCATGAACCACGGAAGTCAAAAGGTGCTTTAAAATTATTATCCTGTAAAGCAAAACATGGAAACCTGAATCAGTAATTTCTGGTACTATGAGGAATACGAGTATCAACTCATGGGAGGTCTCTCCTAGATTTAACCCAGTAATTTTGTGAATTAACCCATGTCTGAGTCTGAGGATCTTGTATAGCGTCACTGCTAAATTATAAAAACGAAAGAAACAGTTTATTTTGTTTGCAGCTCATGGTGTTAGATGCATACTGGCAATTGCAGTTGCTTTCTTTTGTGTTGTGCACACAATCCAAGTATTGATTATGAAATGGAAAACCGGTTGTTGTAGTTCAGAAAAAAAATGAAACATATAGCATGTGGGATCTTTATGTGCACATGGGGCAGTGCTGATAATGTAGTCCCAACTGACTCTGTGACCTGCTGGCAGGTAAAGAGTATAGATGGCAAAAGTGGCCTAACCTGTTTTAGTTTACTGGCAGGAATGTAGACAGAGGTATATTCAGTCACCAAATAAAACATTTACCAGTTTGGGCAGAAGGAGTGGAATTCTATTTAAATTTATTGCAGGGATATCTATAGGTGAAATGTTTTCACTGCACAGTATACAATATGTTTTATTGCAGTGAATGAGATTGAATACTGTGGCTTGCTTTTGGTGTGAAATGTGGTGACATTTTTATAATAGGAATCTATGTTCAGCACAAGTAAATTTTATGTGTTTTGTGAAGAGTTCTAATATCTGTGGAGGAATGTTTGTGATGATGTTAGCTGTAAGCAGTTTCTTTTACAACTGTTTTGAGTGTCAAGTTTTGACAAGATCAGGAATGAATAGCTGAGAACTTCAGATAATAGGGAGGGCAACATCTGTTTAAATGAAGCAAAACTTTGTGGCATCATAATTTGCTGCTGAGCCATGGATTTATCCCCCTTCATTCCAGACAAGGAATTCCAGCATTTTAGTTTTCACATAAACAATACATATGCCCTCTTTAAATCAGTGTTGCATCTATTTAATCAATGTAAAGGTTGCCTTTATTGCACTTCTTAAACTGGCTTATAGCAAGATTAGTAGTTAAACTTCCAGTGACATATTTCTTGGAAGATTATTGAAGCCCGATGAAATTCACAGATGTTCTTTTTCTTCAAAATGTGTGTTTTATTGAGTATTATCTTTTGACTGTTACCAAAGGGGCCCTTGTCATTTCTCATGAGCCAGGTGTCTTGAAGCTTTGTAATGACATCAGGGGCCTCATATATCAACTCAGTGCAGCTGTTTGGAATTTCAGGTGCTAAAATATAAAGCAGTTCCTCTTTTCTGACACTACTTATTTTATGTTGTTCTGCACATTCCTCAGAAAGTGGGATGATATTAGTCCAGCTCTGTTAATTTAACTCAAATGTTTAGCAAAGATGACTTACTCTGTTACATGAAGAGACAATGGACTCTTTGTGGGAATGGTCTTTCATTGCAGAGATTTTTTGCTTAACCCAAAAACTAAAAAAGAAAAAAAAAAAAAGGCATAGGGTCACTGTGTTTGTTTTCACCTGAGAGCTGAGTGAGCTTATGTAGTTCTTCTAAAATTAGATACAAATAAAAGATATTTAAATGGCCTTTACTGAAATTATTGTATCTTATTTTAAAAGACTGTTAGTTACTCAGTTGATAGTATTTCTTAAATTGATGTTTTTAATAAAAAAAATGCTGACAAATTAAGTTGTTTTCTCTAGTGCTGTCAAAATAAGAAATGGTTTTGGCCCTAACTGTAAAGTTCTGCATACTTTTTGTTTAATCTATTACATTAAAAAGTTAAAAATTAAAAGGAAAGCCAACAGAAGGATATTATTTCAGAGATAATTTTTAGTTTCCAGGAAATAGTCTAGGATAGTTTAACATGCTTCAAAAGGTCAATAAGCTACTCGTCTTCATTGAATTTCTTTTTTATCCTTCATGGTAGTGTATCTTTGAAAAGAATAAAGCAAACTAAATCTTAATTCCTCTGAGTAGTATCACCTATGCCGCCAAATTTCTTGCAGTTGTATGAAGGCCCAAACCTCTTACATACATGAATTCTTATCTTAAAATTACTTCGTTGATGAATGGTCCTTATGGCTGCATGAAAGACACGTTTAAATAGTGATCTTCAGCACAGAAATTTCTGATTTAACCTTAATAGCCTTTCCACCTCCTTTTTTTTTTCCTCATTTTTTTTTCCCATATGGTTACCAAAGAATTCTGCATACCTCTAGTCTGCCATTTAAATATCACTTTCTATAACTAGCTGTTGTAATGTGGACAGATTAAATGGACACTTACCTGTAATGTATATTTTACCATAACGAACACTTCAAGCTGAAGTTTATTTAGCTGTTTTGCTGAGTCTTGGGTGGAAGTTTGATCATTTTGATAGAAAATGGGGAAGGGTGTCAGTGATTCTGATTTCCCTGCCCCCCTTCTCCTTAATTATGCAAGCCTCTTTCCTGCCTGTAGAGAGGAAAGTCAGAGACTTGAACATTCAAGCCCCTCCTAAAACTAAAACTGATTTTGAACAGTAAGTCAGTCTGTGCTCTGTACTGTTTCAAAATAGGAGAAGAGAATAAAAGTAATTGTGGGAGAAATAGAGATTAGTGGTTTTTTTTTTTGCTTGTTTGTTTTTTTTGGGGGGGTGTGTGTTTTTCATGTGTTTTTTAAAAGGAGCAGGACCATACCTTGAAAAAAATTGCTGAAGAAGTGTGTGAACTCACAAAGGCCTCATTTTAATTGCCCATCTCATTTTATACTTGAAATCCATGGTAGGTTATATATACACCTATATTCAACCTAGTGCCAATGTTCTTTCAAAAAAATGAAAAACTAAGAACTGAAAATACATGTTGATACATAAAAGTAAAACCAAACTCCCAGCTATGTGTGGGTAAAGTGAGGAAGAGAAACTTTTAAGAAAATTAAGTACTGTTAACAGTGTTTGAAAGAATGCTTGTCCCCTATTGCAAAAACACCCTCTTTCTTATTTTTTGTGCTGTTGAACACAATCCTCTCCAGAACCTTTGTATGAGAAAGATCAATGAATGTGAAAAAAAGAATTTTTATCCTTACTGCATTCATTTTTAAACACGTGTTTTGAGAAAAACGGTGGGAGACAATTTGCTGTTCCCATGGAACACAGTGCATCTGTTTTTAATGTAGGCATGCAAGAGATTTTTTGAGAAATGGGAAGCTGAATAATTGTGGTATTGGGAAGGTCTGTGCATGTAGATGAAGGATTGCATTCTCCAATTTCATTTTAAGTAGGGTCTCATTACTAGAAGATATGTGTTAAATTGGGTTAGTCGGGCATGACCTCCAAACACAGTGGAATATGATGACAGAAACTAAACCGAGCTAGAAACTGACATCTACAATGATTTTGTTCTGCCAGCTCTGAATTTGGTTTCTGGCTTAAATCAGTAAAAGGTTTTGTGAAAAATTTATGAAGTGGGTTAGGTTTGTAATAAGTGTCTGTGACTAATGGCTGATTAGTTCTCATGTTTTCCTGTCTGTCTTCTTTCGAGAAATACCATGGGAAGCTTATGGAAAACTAGGAACATGCCCAGCTCTGTTATTTAAGGAAACTTCCTTTTTTTTTCCTATGTGCTACATTCAAACTTTAGCTCACAGGACCTGTGAGATGCATGCAAAGCAAGCTTTATATGCATATTGCAGGCATGATTTAGTGAAGGTGAAGGACATGCTAAAACTACCAGACTTTACCATTGCTATGGACTTTCCTGGCTTCTTTCAGGACTGTCACCAGAGCAGTTCTTAACGGAGTGCTGCAGGCTATAGCTGCCTGTCTTCCATGTGCCTGCACATAATGGGAAGGGAAATGCAACAGCCTTGTTCTGTTTTCTGATTTGTTTGCAAAGGGTGGGAATATTCAGTGGAGGTTTGTATTTGCCTGTTCAGTTACTGCTCCTGTCACCATCAAGAACCATAGTGCTCATGTCTCCAAAAGAACTGTGGGCTTTGGAGAAACGTTTGTGGAGGGATGTTTCTTTATTTCTGGTTCATACAGCTTTCCTGACCTCACAGAGAAGCAAAGGTCTTGAAACTTCTTGAAACTTTTTTAAAGCTCTCTCTGTTTTGCTATTCAGTTTTGCTTTATTAAATTTTGATCTGTGCTTTTCTCTTAGTTTCGCTTTTTGGGTTTTTTTTTTAGATTCATGAAAAAACAATCTATTTTTCTTAATTTCTTGATTTGTTAGTCATAAGTATGCAGAAGAACAGACTGATGAGACAAAACTTGTTGACAAAACCTGTGAGCTGATGCCTGATTTGAAATACGTGACATGATTATGTTTCAAACATTTTTGGATTTCTGTTCTCCAGTAGGGGGCTGGTATAGGCCTCTTTGTAATGCATTTCTATGGGGTTTGTTTTTTAGTTATAGTTTTCAAGTGCTTACCAGAGTAAAGCCATGGACCCCCGATACATGCAGAATTGAGGTTCCAAAATGCTGTTTTAAGTGCAGTCAGTGCCTTGTTCGTAAATGTCTCTGATTTAGTCATAAGAGGGCACAGACAATAAAACTGCATGAATTTGCTTTCTCAATCCCTTAAATTTATGAAATTTACTGATCCTGAATTGAGCACAATAAGTTCAAAAGCTAGTCATTGCATTGCCAGGAGGGAGGGCTCACATTATTTCTAGGAATATTAGAGAATTATAAGACTTAATCAGAATTTTAATATGAAGTTTTGTTATGATACAGTATATTCAGTTCCAGGCATTCATCCAAAGTAAAATGAAAAACAGGCTCTCTTTGAACAATCTGCAGAAACAGGGGATCAGCAAGAGGGAAAGGTTTTATAGTTTCCAGAACCAAGTTTGCCTGCTTATTTTCTCTAAACTGACTTCAAACCTTTCCACTGAATATGTTACTTTTGCAAGGCAGAAGCATCTGCTTTTCAGAAGTGTGACACTAATTACTGTAGCAAATAAATCCAGAAGTATAATGTTTTTCCAAGATGTATCATGATTCTTTATGTCTTCCCAGCTTTCTTTTTCTAAAGCACAATTATTCATGTTTTAGATTCCTCAGTACCGATAGTTTTCAGATGGCATAGAAACTTTTCTTATATGTTTGACTTCACTAAAAAGCAAATGGGCTTGCATAGGTTCTGGTTGACAGCTCACACTGGAAAAGGGAAATACCCACTACAGGGTGTATTTTTTCTGCTTATCTGCATAATTTTCTATTCTTTCATAGCTTATCCTGAGAGTGACAGATCTTATATCCCTTGTGAAAAATGCTTCTGGTTAATCTTTGAAAGTGCTTTCTCAGCACTGGAATGTGTAAAAGGACAGGACAGTACTAATGCCATCACTATAAGTGAATGCTAGCCAAATACTGAAATAATAAATTGACTGTGGCATTAGTTATTACAATGTAATCGAGGACTGCCACTTGTCTTTCAAAAGGAAAAGATAAATCTTTTAGTGTTAATTTAAAAATCAGTTTTTCATATACTCAGAGTTCATTGTAATAAGCACAATGAACCATGTATCTATGCGGACCTTCCTCTTCAGATAGAACTGTGAAGCAAGTGTGATACTTTAGGTAAAATTCTGTTTGGTCTGACTGCTGTATAATGGTGGATTCTGTTTGCTTATTGCTTACCTAAACTTCTGTCTCTGGTGTCCCATTCTATTTTAGTTCTCTATCATGTCAGAAATCATGCTTGTTTCATTTAATTCAGGTTTTTCACATTGGTGCAAAAATTTAGTACTTGCTCATAAGTAAAATGATGTGGCAGAAGTGTTACATATGAACAGGCTTTTGATTCTTCTCATTTAATGTCATTGAATGCTGGTGTCAAACCTCAGGCCTACTTCTTGGAGAAATGTCACAATACCACCTGGTAGATTTAGAGGGTGGAAAGGGGGAATTAATTGGGTTTTGGATGTCTTTAAAGTGCAATCCAAATGAGAAACATGCAGGGCAAGGTAGCTGCTGATAAGCAAAACAAAGTTAACAAAGGTGAAGAAACCATAAGCAGTGTCATTTTATCTTTTGCTGTAATGACTATTTTTCCTTCAGAGAGGCTGTTTTTAGGGAGTCATTGTCAGAAATCTGTGATGGTTTTCTACAATAATGGTAGGAGAGAGAGGTGGGATAATTTGTTTTGGAATGGTTTTAGCTTGTTCCATGGAAAAGTGATTTTTATTTCTAACCACCTCAATGTAATTCCCTTTGAACTGTCTTTATTGGGGGGTGACAACAAGGATGTGCTTTTGTGTTTGATACTGAAATGCTGTGGCTGGTGAGGTGCCGAAATAGTACCATAAAATCACACAATAGTTTGGTTGGAAGAGACTTTAAAAGATTGTCTAGTTTCACTCCTTCGCAATGGGCATCGACACCTTGCACTGGACCAGATTGCACAGAGCCTCATCCAGCCTGGCACTGAGCTCTTCCAGGGATGGGGTATCTACAGCATCTCTGAGCAGCAAGCTCCAGTGCCTTACTACCCTCACAGTAAAGAATTTCTTTCTAATATCTAATCTGAAACTACCCTTCTTCAGTTAAAGCCATTCCCTCATGCCCTAGCACTGCATACACTTGTTAAAAGTCCCTTTGCAGTCTCCTTGTAGGCCCCCTTTAGGTACTGGAAGGCAGCTTTAAGGTCTCTCTCGAGTATTTTCTGCAGGCTAAACAACCCCATCTCTCTTACCCTGTTTTCATAGGAGAGGTGATCATCTTTATAGGCCTCCTCTGGATCCCACCCAGCAGGTCCACATCTTCCTTGCAGTGGGGCCCCCAGAGCTGCATGCAGCACTCCAGGTGGGTTCTCAGAAGAGTAGAGGGCAATCTGCCTTGACTTGCTGACCATGCTGCTTTTGATGCAGGCCAGGATACATGGTTGGCTTTCTCAACCGGAAGCACATGTTGTTGAGACACATCAAGCATCTTGTTCACCAACACCCCCAAGTCCTTCTTCCGTGGGTTGCTCTTCATCTGTTTTTGGCCCAAAGTGTGTGCTTGGGAATGTCCCAACCCAGGCACAGGACTTTGGATTTCACCTTGTTGAACTTCATGAAGTTCACACAGGCCCACCTCTCACGCCTGTCTAGGTCCCAGTGCATGGCATCCTTTCCCTCCAGCATGCCCATCACACCACAACTTGGTGATGTTGACAAAACGTTCTGAGGGTGCACTTGATCCCACTTCCCATGTCACTGACAAAGAGTTACAGTGCCAGTCCCAATAGCCATCTAAGGAATGCCACTGGTCTCCACTTGGACATTAAGCCATTGACTGCGACACTGTGACTGTTCAGGCAATTCTTCATTAACCAAGTGTTTCATCTGTGAAATCCATGTCTCTCCAGTTTAAAGGCAAGGATTTTGTGTGGGGCAATGTCAAACGCAATGCACAGGGCCAAGTAGATGTCAGTCACTCTTTCCTCATCTGCCAGTTCTGTAATGCTGTCATAGAAGACCACCAAATTTGTCAGGTGAGATTTGCCATTAGTGAAGCCATGTTGGCCATCACCAATTACTGTATTTTCCATGTGCCTTAGCTTAGTTTCCAGGAGGATCTGCTCCATGATCTTGCCAGGCACTGAGGTGAGACTGATTGGTTTGTAGTTCCCTGGATCTTCCTTATTTCTCTTTGTAAAAATGGGGGTTATGTTTCATTTTCTTCCAGTCAGTGGGAACTTCAGTGGAGTGCTACAACTTCTCAAATGTGATGGATAGTAGCTTATCCACTTCCTTAGCCAGTTCCCTCATAACTCATGGATGTATCTGATCATGTCCCATAGACCTGTGTTTCTTCAGGTTTCTTAAATGGCTTTGGAACTTGTGGTCTCAGCAGACAGTTCTTCATTCTTCCAATCCCTGCCTATACCTTCAGTGAGTACCTCGGCTTTTTCTGTGTCCTGGGTAATCAGATCTCAGAAAACCCACATATCCCCTAGTCTTTCTTTTATTGCCAATGAACCTATGGGAACTTTTTTGTTGTGTTTGATGCCCTTGGCCATATTTAATTGTGTCAGTTCCCTGGCTGCTCAGACAATTTTTCTGTTCTTCTTAGGCTGTCTCTACCTACACCTTTTGGAGGGTACCTTTTTCTGCTTGAGTTTGTCCAGGAGCAACTTGTTCATCCGCGGAGGCCTCTTGGAATTTATGCCCAATTTCCTCTTGGTAGGGATGTATTGCTCTTGAGCTGGGAGGAGATGATCCTTGAATTTCATCTAGCTTTTTTGAGCCCCTCTTCCCTCCAGGTCTTCAAGCCCATGGCATTCTACCACAGAGGTCCCTGAAGAGGGCCAAGTCTGCTCTCCTGAATTCCAGGGGAGTGAGCTTGATATGCATGCTCCTCACTACCCCAAGGAGCTAGAACTTCACTGCTTTGTGCTCACTGCAGCCCAGGCTTCCCTTGAGCTTCATGTTGCCCAGCACTCCCTCCTTGTCAGTCAAAACAAGATCCAGCATAGTACTTCTCCTTGTTGGCTCATCTGTCCTTGGAGAAGGAAGGGATCAATGCATTCCAGGAGCCTGCTGGATTGCCTGTGTTCTGCTGTGTCATCCTTCTAACAGATACTGGGTTGTTTGAAGTCTCCCATGAAGACCAGGGCTTGTGACCCTTGAGGCCATTCTGTTTTACTGCAGAAGGCCTCTCATCAGCTTGACCTTCCTGCTCAAGTGGCTTGTGGTAGGCCTGCCCTATAACGTCATCTGTTCCTGCCCTCCTTCCCTTTCATCCTCACCTGTAAACTTTTCGGTCAGCTCCTCATCCATCATGAGGTAGAGCTCTATGCTCATTCACAGAGAGCTCATTCACTGCCTCCTCATCCCTGCCTGTCCTTCCTAACGAGCCTGTGCCCTTCTGTTCCAATACTCCAGTCATAGGAGTCATCTCAGTATGTCTCCATGATGTCAGTAAGGTCAGAAGCATACGTGTGTGTTTTGCATGTTAGCCATAATATACTGAGTATACTGTTATCGTGGTGTTCAATATCTTATATTGAGTCAAAGTGTAGTGACTGCACTTGGGGCTGATGAAATGTGATAGGCATCAAATCTCCTGTTGTCTCTGATTTCTAGTTTTACATCTGGAATATAATTCTCTTAATAGGCATTACAGTTTCTCCATGGAAAACTCATTTTGCACATAATATTAGAAAAAGCATCCCAAAAATGATGTAGTGAGTTATTTTAATATTTAGTGATGTTTTCCGTGTGAGAGATCAGATCTTTTGCCTATGGCAGTATGTCTTCCAAATGGAAGAGAGATCAGAAACTGGAATCAACAGCCATGAGATGAATAGGGATGGAGGAAAGGGAGGCCTTTCACAGTTTTGTAACAGAGATTGTAAAATCAGTTTGGCTGTTCTGTTTGGTTTTGTTGTTTTAGTTTGGGTTTTTTTGATTTTTTTTTCCCCTTTTCATTAGGATGTCCCATAGATTTGTGTGATCTTTTTTTGTTAGGACTTAAAACCAGAAAGATTTGTAATTAGCACAGCTATCCCTTAAAGTGGTTAGAGTAGTCACCCCATGCCAATGTAGTAAAAGCATAAAATAAGAGATTGGGTAAAAATGCAAAAGGGAGTAAGCGGTTAGTAATGTACATGGTCGCATGGATATTGTACCTTGAAATAAACACTCTCAGTAGCTGAGTACTGTCATATAGACCTGAATATGCAGGATAATGCAAAATTAATTAATTTTCCATATCTGTTTGAAAGGTAGCTAATTAATACTGTAGAATGAATATGTACTTCTCAATTATTTTTTGGTGTATGTGTGTGTATATATGTATATGCCATTAGGAGGGGATTTCTTAGAACATACTTAAACTATCTGGAGAATTAAAGTAATTTGTGTTACCTTTTCTCCTTGTACAGGCTAATAACTCTGAGGTGGTTAAAAATCACGTAACCAGAAGTGTAAGTAATTCTATTTTATTTATTCTTGTTTCTTTTACTTGGCCTGATTTATTTTCCTGCTTGTGGCTGCTTATTTTGTATCACATCTTCATAAAGCATTTTTGCTAGCCATTTTCAAAGTGTGCACTTTGGTTTGTACCATGTGACATTAGCTTCTGATTAGGACCATTAGTGTTTTTTTCCACCACTGAGTTTTTTGAGAAACAATGAAATGAACTCTGGTTTCCTTGTTTCTAAATCAAGCAGGGGAGAAATAAAGGGGAATATTATAATTTTCCATTGTCTGAATTGTATTCAGAGGCATTCAGAAAGTCAAGAGATTTTTTTTTTCAGCAAGGATAATATTAATTCTTATATTGGGTTCAATCTGGAATGATCTTTTAGCTTATATAAGTTGCAATTGCTATGCCATGTTATTTAAAAAACAAATGATGTGCCACTTCCCAGCCCTTTATTACCATGGCTGTAGTACTCCTGGTAAAAGCAGTGTTAATGACATGTATTGAAGTGCAGTAGAACCCAGTTGTCTAATTGAAGTAGAAATTTCTGCAGATAGGAGGTACAGCCCATTTCAATCCTGACAGCACTTATACTTGTAGCACAATTTCTGTAAAATAAATAAGACAAAAACATAAACTTTTTAAAGTTCTTTGGGGTTACCTTTTAACAGAAATGTCAAATCTTTTAGATTTCTATATAAATCATGGGAGATGCCTATAGTTAACTATCTGCTAGTATGCAACTGTGATGCAGGTGTTTGATTTGCCACTGTGAAAATGAGGCTAAAATTTAAAAAGGGACGGAAGAATTGACTTGCAAGATGCACATGGTCTTCACAGATTTATTGTTCAGTTTCAGACCAGCTCTCTATTGCAATAAATGAACCATTTGTTTCACAGTGTTAGTCCTGTGTGCATTGGATTTATTTTGTGATGCTGTCCATGGTTCAGTGCTGCAGGTTCTGCTGGTGCCACTCTGTGCAGGTTGTGAAGAGTTCTGATCCCTGACTACCTATGTAGACAGGAGATGTTCAAAGAGGTTACGTTTGTATTAGCAGTATAGTTCATTTCCTTCGCCTGACGATAAATGCTTTTCTGCAACCAAGGGTATCTTTCTATTAGATCCATTCTATTATCTACTCTGTTTCAGTAAATTTAGAATTATTTCCAGTTGCTAGAATTGATACTGAGACCAGCTGAAATGTCTAGTGACATGATTGTTTCTCCTTTCAGTTCACTCTTCACCTCCTTAACTAGACAAATTGACTAAAATTAAAAAATCAGAAAAGAGTAAACTTCTTAGTTATTTGCATGTGAATAATTGGTTTTGACAGCTGCTTATAGTGAAACAAACATGAAGCAAAATAATGAGCTCATTCTCTGATCTAGTTGCTAGTTGGAAGTTTTTAGTATCTTTGTATTACATCTGAACACTTCAGAGGGTTTTCTGTTTCTACTGGTTGTTACACAAGCCAAGATCATGTTTCTTGGCTTGTACATGTAACACTTTGTGCACAGCCTTTTTGAAAACAGCTTTAATAGCAAGCAGTGTTTTCTCAGCTGTGCCTTTTGTCTTATTGCGTTTTGTATTGATTATTATTTGACCATTAGTGAGCTTCCTGAAATTGTCTGTAGTTACCTTCTATGGACCAGTATATTTCAAGAGCAAAGGCTGATGTGGATTGATGTGCAGAAGAAAGGTCCAGTCTGAAACACAGACTCATATTTGGAGAAGAAAGGAGGTGTAAAGCTACAAAGCTGGGCTATTCATAGAAGGCTGTCTCCAGACAGTGGGGCTGGATGTAGCTATGAGATGAGGCTTGGATGAGTCTTTTGCAAGTCTTGTTCTTTGACTGCTGCACACATACTTTTTAAAAAAAAAAAAATATTTTTTTTTATAAATTAAATTAGAAGAAACAGCTATAACAATTTTTTGTCTCTGGGATTTCTTTTCCTTTCTCTCTCTCCTTTGCATATTATTTCACGGTATCTGGTCCAGGAAGGAAGAACTCTTGTTTTTTTCCTGGCAATTTTTCTGCTAATGGAATATTTCTAGTGTCAGCCCTTACTGCTTTATAGGAAAGCTGTGTGAACATCAGCCAAGACAGTTTTGACTTGGTTGTGACACTTACCTAGAATTCAAAATTTTGTCAGCTTTATTCTAGTGTTCACGGTTTCTCTGATGCATGGATAGCACATTCTTACTTGGGAAATCAGAATTGAGTTTTCTTACGTTTAAAGGGGTTCCTCATGGAGTGTCATTTTATTCTTAATATTAACATATTTAAAACAAGTAAACTGAACTTGTTTCAGCTAAAGGAGAGCAGAAATTATTTTGCCACATTCTATTCAAGAATTGCGTGCCACATAAGCTTCTGTTAGTTAACAGGTGCTCTAAATTTGTGGTGAAAGTTATGCAAGCAGTCAAAACTGAAGTATCTTAACTAGGCCTGAGAGAAACTCAGGAGATCCACTCTGAAGGCTTTCCCTCTGCTGCTGCCTTTTTTTGCTTTCTGCTCTGCATGTGACTATCTCTTTAGAGGAAACAGAGCACATAACATACAAAAACTTAGTGTTAGGTGCTACTTGGTCATGCTATACCATACTTCTATAGATCCCCACAATGAGCTAGATGTTAGTTAATACAGAATCCTTTACACTCTGCTGTGTCTGTTGTGCTTAATTACATTGCCTATGAATAGTACTCATTCGGGAAGGTGTTTTGAAGCTCTAGCAGAATTATGAAACTATGCTACAACTGGAGCTGGAGAACATATATTATTTTAGTCGGTTGAGGCAAGCTCCTTTCCAAATACTCAAAGTAGTAATACTTGCATATGGGTATATTAATTTTCCCCATAGATTTGTAGTGGAACACAGTCATTTGAGTGTTGACACAATTCTGATTCACCCAGGGAGATGTGCAAAAGGTAATAGTGCTGATTAGGTAGAGGTGCTAACCTCACAAAACTTTGTTTGAACTCCTAGTCTTGAGATATTGTAGAACAAAGGCTTTGGAAGTATGATTTTCTAAATGTGAGCATATATACCTGTAAAATTTTACACTAAGTAAGACACAATTGTACCTCATTCTCACATGAATAATGACTTTACATGCATTCAGTATTTTTTCCTAAAGTATCCTTAGTAGCAGAAACGTGCTGCGTGACTTCTCTGTTATGAAAAGATACGAAATGATGGATAGACAGCCCAACTGTACAGGGAACTTTCAGGCCATGAGCAAGGCTGTTTTCTTGAATCTAAGTAAGTTGGAAAATAATCTTTCTGCCTTGGTTACTTCCTTCTTGCCCTGGCAGATTGGTAGGTAGAGCTCTATATCCAAGGGCCCAACAAACTTATTAAAATTGAGGTGGATTACAAATCCCTACAGTGAACTTATTTGGGGACCCTGGCAGTTTTTGGCTGAAATGTTGTAGGAAAGAATCACGGGAACAGCTTTGCCAGCAGCTAAGAGTCGGAGAGAAAGCAAGCTGGGATTTATAAGTGCTGTGGACACTGCTACTTGCAAGGGCCTCATCTGTCTGGTCTGCTGCTGCTACACTACACAGGGGAACAGGTCAGGATTTTAATGGACTGCAGTATACAAAACAAAGCTAAATTTGCTCTCAAACAAGCAACTGCTTGCAGCAGAAATGAATCTCTTCTGTGGAGTCAACTAAAACAATATTTTAAATTAATATTTAATACAGGAACTGATACACAATAGCATAGGGACATTTTATTTACAAAGCATGAATATTTTCTGCACTTGGAATAATTCTAAAGCCAGAGGCCAGAATATTATGCAAATTCTGGTTCACATCCAAGCATGTTTCACTATGTCAGTAAGAATTAATATGGTCAGAAGACAAGTGATCAGTGTAGTTCATTGCCCTTTTTCTGCAGTATGCTGGAGTGTATAAAACTGTTACACTGGAATAGGTTGGAGAATTTATTCTGATTCCTGTCCATGCCTGGAGGAGTGAAAGTACATAACAGATCTCATTCAAATGCATTCAGGTATCCTGCTGATAAGTCACTCTATTAGTATTTTTATTTATGCTGTTTGAATGGTGAACAATTACATGGAAAAAAAGTTTCACAAGATGATTTAAATCTGTGTAAACCCTATGTAATTTTATGCAGATTAGCTAATCCAATTCTCTGCTGCTTATAGCAGCATTAAAACTAGGCATAAATAAAATATCTGAAGAAGATACATGTCATTCTTTCAAAATGTCCTGACACCTTTAAGTCACAGATTTGTCATTGATTTACATTTCACATAGTTGCAGTTTCTACTCATTGATCCTTATGCCTGTTAATGCTTTCATTCAAGAAGGAGCCCAGGAGGGAAACAGATGAGCTACGTGAATGCATATCAGATCTTGTAGCTCTGAGTTTTCAGTAGTGCAGTTCCTCAAAGGAACATATATAGGGTTGATGTACTGCTGACTCAGCTGTTTAGAAAAACCCAGTCCTTGAAACCAGGTTTTCTTGTATTCTGCTGAGATAACTTTTAAGCAGATACTGTATCATTCTACAAATACAACTGTATTACAGTTCAATGCCAGCAACAGGGTCTTAGGAAAGGCAACTGCTTGATTTTTCATTTGGCTTCCTTAGCCTGTCTTTGATTCTAGTCTCAAAAGGGACAAGTCATAATCCTATATAGTATTTCTAAGACCATGTGTGACCCACATGTCTAGTTTTACTTTGGTATTGGAAAATAGTAGTTCACATACTAGGTTTTGGATTTACTTACTTTTCCAAAGCTGTGTAGTAACTCAGTGTACTCCAAAAATGCAAATGGATTTGTCTGGGGCAAAACTGAACTCCCTTCATCCTTTGTCCTTTTCACAATCTTTCTGGTGTCTGAAGCTCTGCCTATGAAGTAGGTAAGCCTAGTGAGGTATGTAAACCTGCTGGCTGTAACCCAAGTTTCCTTATTCTGTTCTTGGAAAAGTTGAGAATTGTCTTGCTGAGATAATGACTTTTTCTACAGATCCTTTTTTTGCAGGCATTATTTTTTACTTGATTTTCTCAATTTCTTTAAGAGATAGCCTTTCATCCTAAGACATGGGATGCAGATTTAGCAGAAAGGTTATTTCTTATTTGTTCTGTTTCTGGACTTGTGAAAAACTTGTCTCAATGCCATCTCTGCCATATGGTGTGAGATGACCTGTATGTGACCTTTGTCATGTTTTTGCTCTGAAGCTGTGAAGCAGCTCAAAGTAAGATTATAAAGGTATGAGATGCTGTTTGCTGCATGGGACAAGCTCCAACTTGCTATTTGAGGCAAGCCAGGTCCCTGAAGAAATTCACCCTCTTTGGTGTCAGAAGACGGTGAATGAACAGGGTGATCTCAAGTCTATTTTGTTCAATCTGTGCTTTAGTTTAATTGGGCCACTTGGCTAACTTTCTAAGCTTGCATTGGCAGCAGGCTGTACTGGGAAACTTATGTCTAGTGGCTGTTGTGACCTGGTGAAAATTATTCAGAATTAAATAAGAGAGTGTTTCTTAGCTTCTGTATCATGTCTTGGCGAGAGGGGACTCTGGGATGGTGTCATGGTTTGACACTGGCCCAACCCCAGGCACCCAAGAGAGTCACTTGCTCACCCACCCCTGCCACAGCTGGGCAGAGGAGAGGGGAAAAAAAGTTAGCAAAGGCTTCACAAGTGGAAATAAGGCCCAAGAGAAAACACTTCAAGGGCAAAACAGGCTCAACTTTAGGTTGCAGAGTACTAACAGAATCAGAGGATAATGAGAAGCAAAAATAAGCCCTTAAAACACTGTTTCCTCCCAGCCTTCCCACTGACAGCACACGGGGACAGGGTGTAGGGATTTTGGTCAGTTCATAACAGAGATTTATTGCCACTGCTCAGGGAGAGGAGTCCTTCCCTTGTGAGATTGTAAGGTGCCTCCCATGGGAGACAGTTCTCCATGAACTTCTCCGGCATGGGTCCACTCTCACGAGCAGCAACCTACCACACTTGCTACAACATGAATTCCTCCCACAGGCACACAGTCCTTCCAAAATTGCTGTGTTGTGGGTCACTCTTCCATGGGTGCAGTCCTCCAAGGACAGGCTGCTCCAGCCTGGAAGCTGGGACCCCCTCTCTCCACCGGATCTCCCACTGGATCACAGCCTCCTCCAGGCATCCACCTGCTCTGGTGTGAGCACCTCCCCCATGGGCTGTGGGTGGATCTCTGCATCCCCCATGGATCCCCATGGGCTGTGGGTGGATCTCTGCATCCCCCGTGGATCCCCAAGGGCTGTGGGTGGATCTCTGCATCCCCCATGGATCCCCGTGGGCTGTGGGTGGATCTCTGCATCCCCCATGGATCCCCGTGGGCTGTGGGTGGATCTCTGCATCCCCAGTGGAACCCCACGGTCTGTGGGTGGATCTCTGCATCCCCCATGGGCTGCAGGGGCACAGCTGCTTCACCATGGTCATCAATCACCATGGCCTGCAGAGGAATCTCAGCTCTGGCACCTGGAGCACCTCCTGCCCCTCCTTCTCCACTGACCTTGGTGTCTCCATGTTGTTTCCCTCACATGTTCTCACCTCCTCCTTTTCTCTGACTAGGAGCAAAACCTGTGACTTTTCCAGCAGCTTCCCACAGGAGCCATCTTTTGTGGCCCCCCTGCTACCAAAAGCCAGGCTGTGCAAAACCAGTACAGATGGTTTTGCCTGAGGGTTTAATTTTTGCAAAAGTTGACATAACAAGCTCTGTGATGAGTCCAGTACTAGGTGCAGGTGCCAAAGAAGCAGCAAATGCAGTGTGTCAAAGGAGAGAGTTGTATGGCTTGAGTTTTTACTGGAAAAGAGCAATAACACAGTACCTTGGATGCAATGAATTTGCTTATTAATACAAATCTGTGACTGGAGGGAAGATGGTTGTCTTTTGAGAAGCTATTGCCTCTACCTGCTGGCTTTCATACAGCTGCAGGTAAATGCCTTGTATGACTGTCATATTTTCTGTCCAGTATATATACTGTCAAGTACTCTGGTTATCACAATAGTCATCACACTAGTTATCACAGGCAGTCCCAGGGAAGCAGGGGAATAAGCATCAAGGGGAGAAGCTAACAGAAGAATAATCTCAGGGTGGTCTGTCCTACTCACAACATAGCAAGCATTAGTTTCACTGAGTCTGTCATAGTTACAACTCTAAATTTTTAGCCAGGTGTGGTTAAAACACCCCATATAGAACCGTGGTTTTTCATTGCTCTGCATCTTCTCTACTGCTGCTAGTTGTCAGGAAATGAAAACTATACCTAGTTTTGTGAGATTTTCTCTGTAATTGTCTATTCTGGGTTATGCCAGGTGGCATTTGCTGTCTTGGAAGGTTAGTCAGATTTTCTGCCATTATCCCTCCAGTGTGTAGCAAGCAGAAAACAACATTTATTTATTTTCACTTGGAAGGAGATGATTTGCCTTTATGGATGGTGTGCCCTGTGCTGCTGAATCCTGTTTGGGGAAACTTGTATTCTGATGGTTTGGTGGCACAGCGTGAATACAATAAATATATATCTTACTAATTTTTTTTGCTAGTGGTTTGCATTATATTACTGTTCATACGCTTATACACTGAATGCTACTACGATTTATGCTAGTTTATATGGCACAACAGTGTGAAATAGAGAATGATTTTATTACTTTCTTACCAGAATAAGCTGTTTTAAATGTCTGATTATTCAGCATACATGACAGTTTAGTTATTAAATTTTTAGTAAATGGCAGAAATACTTCTTAAGCAAGGGATACATCTGTGACCAACAGAAACCAAGGAAGTGCAGAGTCCTGCTTCTAATTTATTTCTGTTTACAAAACCAAAACAAAATACACCAAAAACTATGTCTTGAATTTCAGTTATAGTTATTTACTTGTTTTGGCACCCATGGTATACTATCTAAAGCCTTTAAAATTCTAAGAAGGGATTGGGTAAAAAGATGCTGAAAATACCATGAAGTTTCTGCATCATCAGTTGTCTAAGTAAAGACAGAAACTAGCAAAACTGGGACCAAACACCTACATGAGGTACACTTTATGCCATCAGTTGTGCTTTAAAATTTGCCAGAACAGTTCACTTTCCAAAATTTTGAAAGAAAATATGCCACTTTCATACTTGTATATGTCCTAGCTATTCCCAGATTTTGATACACAGCATCATTTTATGGAAAGTTCTAAGTCTTCCACTCAAACACAGTTTATTTGGTTTGGGAATACTTGTGTGTAGCCAAAATAGATAGGGTGTATCATTTTTCCAGCTCTAACCCTTAATAAATAAGCTTTTATATGCATATGTCTGTATATTAAGTATGAATTCAGGGCAAGGAGAGGAGGGAGTACTCTTTCTCTTATTGGTTTACTGATGGATGGTATTAAATTGAACTTCTGATTTTCTGTATCAAAACATATGCATACCTAAGTGCTAAATTAAAAAATGTAAAAAATACATGAATTAAAATTAGAATAAGATATACACAAGCTAAAAATATAGAGACACAGCTAAATGTCAACTGAATAATATTATTTATTTTAACAGTGTATGGCAGTAGCTGTCCTTTTGTAGGGCTTTTTTCTTTTTAAACCTGTCCTGGCAGGAAGGGATACTGCCCCCTCTGGCTGTCTCTTTCTGTTTATTACATACAGAACTTGGGTGACGGTCAAACTGGAGCTTAAATTTGAGATAGCTACAATTAGGTGAGACAAATTATGTTATTATGGTTCTTGAGGGAGAATGTTTTTGCACTCTTTCATTCATAGTTACTATTCCTGAACAAATGGAACTACAAAAATAAACTCAGGACTAAATTCTCAGGAGTCTGTTATAGAAGTATATATTTCAATATCATTGTAAGAAAATTGGTGGAGAGGAGCTTGCTTTTGCAGGTTTATGCAAAAATTCAATTTACGTATTCTCAAAGACTGCTGTGTTTTCTCTAATCTTATTGCAGTTACCAAGAAGAGCATTAAAAAAAAAGTCACAAAACACTTTTCTGGCAGTAGTGAGTTGGAAGAGGTAGTATAAAGTTAGAGAAAACCTGGGCATAACCACAGCATTTGCACTCAAAACATAGGGCAGTGATCCTCTTGTATCCTCTTGTTACAGTCTTTCAAATTATAAATGAAGAAAAAAGGTAGAAATATTGACATCAGTGACAGCAAGTGAGGTTCTGGATTGATTTCTCTGCTTGCTTTGTTCCAGAATTCCAGCACTGCTTTGAAGAGCTCCTCTTTCAGTTGTGACAAAGTATCACGGCAAGTATTTATTTCCTGTTTTAGGTAGCAGTGTCATGTGGTGCAGCAGTGGATTTAGGCTTTTTTTGTGATTGTGATTCCCATGAGTTCAGTCTCCTGCAAGATATGACCTGCTATACAAATACCATTTTTACAGTGCCTTTGTGAGAAAACAACTAGGCATATTTACCGAGTTGGTCTTCTGATATTTTATTAAGAAGGACAGTTGTGCTCATCAGCTGGAAAAGAAAGATAAGTATTTGTAGACTAACTAGTGAAATTAATTGAATTACATTCATGTCTGTTGTACTTTGGGGTCTGGTTTTAGATTCAATTCAGTTTTACTCAGAACAGGCTTCAAGATCTGCAGTGTTTTACCAATCACTGGTCAAGGTTCCAATTTGTAAAGCATTTGCAGAATTCTACAGAGAGATGTGTACGGACAGAAGTACCTATACATTTCTATTTGACTCACAAATTTGTTGTGGTAGTATTTGACAAATTGCTTGTATTAATTTTGATGCTTTTCTACATTATAGGTTGAAGAGATTTTTTTCACTACAGTTTTGTTGTGAAGAATTCTGGTGAAGAGCTCCATTTGTGCTCTGAACTGAATATTTTGAGCTCTGTAGGCATTTAATGAGTTGTAACTGTTATGAAATTATTGGATACATATGATGCTTGGCTGTTGGAGTCTTAAGTTGCAACTTCTTGTCATTAATATGCCATGTTTCTTCTTGGCTTCATTGCTCTGAACTGCCACATCTAATTTCTTCCCAGAAGTGCAGACTTGGATCACATTATGGAGGAAGGTTATGAACTTGACCTCACTTACATCACAGAGCGGATTATTGCTGTATCCTTCCCTGCTGGTTGTTCTGAGGAAACTTACCTCCACAATCTACAAGAAGTAACACGAATGCTCAAATCCAAACATGGTGATAATTATTTGGTGAGTGTAAGATCAGCTATTTGTGACACATCTTCTTTTGTCGTGCAGGATGACTATTTTATATCCACATAAACCATTATAATATAAAAGTCACTCTTTGGTCCATCTTAACAGCCTTGTAAGCAAGTGTAAGATTTTCAGTAGTGTTTTAAGCTGCTAGATATTGAAAACACTTTTTTTTTTTGCTCGGGCAGTGCAGTCTCTGTGGTGATAACTCATAGTCAAATGCTGAAGAATAATTGCACTGACAGTTTTCATTGTAAAAGGCATGCTCTTAAAAGATACACACTCTGCAATGTGCAGTGTGTTGGTCTTTTGTAGCAGTGAGCTACATCTGGGTTCTCGGGTGGGTATCTGAAAGTCTCTCACTGTCATGTCTTCACTTGTGAAGGCAGCATGTTGAAGTAGGGTTGCTGTTGGTGTGTTCTGTCCAACTCTTTCTCATTAATTTGTTCTAGGTGCATTTTTCGTGCCTTTTAGTCTTCTATGGGAAGTCAAGCAAATGTATAGTGAGCTCTGTGTGCAGATTTATTTTTTTTAAATGTTGACAACAAGCTGTTAATCTCTGGTGCTGTTTTCTGACTAGTGCTATGGCATATATTGTCTCAGCTTGTTCTGTGAAGGTGAATTTAAAACAAGGCCAGTATTTTATTTACTTTTTTTCTTGCACTGTCTTTTTAGGTAGTGTGTGTAAACTGTTAGAATTAAATCCATGACTTCAGGAATGTGAACTTTACTCACAGTAGAAATTAGTTACTGGAGAGATTCCACTAATGATTTAAACACATTATCATCTTCTCACAAACTGAGATGTCACAGGTGCTTTATGATCCAGACCGAACCTGTTATGTGGACTGATGTCCTCAGCATGCTGCCTTGGTGCCCTTGGCATCCCTTCCATCAGGCACTGGTAGCTTATAAGTCACAAAATAGCAATAGTTTGAAGATGACCTGTGTGTAAAGCTTTATAGGTTCAAATTCACCTGTTCTCTGGCCATTTCCATGCAATAACAGTGTAAGTTTGTAGTCTCTCCAGTTAAATCTCTCTTAACACTTGTTTGTATTACAAAAATCTGATATATGGTAAATCTGATTTAGTGTCTGAGAAGGATTGTGTTGTCTGTCTCTCAGAGCGATTGTAGTCAGTTTCTCTTGCAGAGTTGAGATTAAAAACATAGTTGTTTAGTTTTGTTCTATTTATCAATTTATTTTCTAATGGGTACTTTGGAAATCAGCTGTCTTGGTAAAAAGAAAGCTTGATGCCATCTATTCTAAATGTGTTTCTGCAAATTTATAAGATAGCATGACAAAACTTGAGCTTGTTTCGAAACTACCTTTTGTTTCTCATGTTTTGAATATCTCCTCAGCCTGCTCAAGAGGCACATGTATATCAGCAAAAAAAAAACCAACCCAATATCTCCACAAAATGGTATGCCAGTCAGCAGTCCTGCTGAAGTTGATGGGAGCAATTCTATTCTTTTATTGGATCAGGGTCTCAGCTAACAGAATACACACTACAAATGCATTCGTAATTTTTTATCGAATAATTTTCCTTTCACTACAGTGAAAGGAGTGAGCACATTGTTTCCTGTTTGAGTCTGTTATGAAGAGCATGAAAATAAACTCCTAAGTATCTAATTTTCTCTAACAGTATAGGATTATACTTTGACAATTTGAGACCAGAGTCCTTTAGGGAGAGATAAAAGCCTAACAAAAGAAAATATAAAAGGAGAGATAGCTTACAGTAAATTTTTCTCTGATTTGATATCCTAAAAAAAATATTCCCTGTAGGCTTTGGTTCCCAGAAGAAAAATGACTTTTCCAACAATGAAAGTTAGAAGCTGAGGTTAATGCTCTTCTTTCTTGTACCAAAAATATAAGTAAATAGACCTAGGATATGCCAAAAAGGGACCAAAAAGGATTCAGTTAATCTTCCACTGTGTCATGTTTTAATTCCAGTCAGTAACTTGGCCCCACACAGCTGCTCACTTTCTTCCTCACCAGTGGAATGGAGGAGGGAATTGTAAGAGTAAAAATGAGAAGATAAGTAAGATGAGCTTAATAGGTTGAACAAAAGCTTTACACACAAGCAAAGCAAAGCAAGGAATTATTAATTGGTTTCTGTGGGCAGGCAGATGTTCAACCATCATCAGGAGAGCCAGGCTTCATAGTGCAGAAGGATGGCTTGGGAATCAAAACACCACCACTCTGAATGTCACCACTTCCTCCTTCCTTAAGCTTATAGGCTGAGCTTGTTATATGGTATAGAAAATCCCTTTTGTCAGCTGGGGTCACCTGTCTTGGCTGTGCCCTCTCCCAGCTTCTGTGCATCCCAGCCCACTCACTGGTGGGGTGGTATGAAGGTTCTTGGGAAAAAAAAAGCTCTTGACACTGTGTAAGAACTGGTCAACAGCAACGAAAACATGCCTGTTTTATCAATGCTATTTTCAACACAAATCCAGAACATAGTTCCATATAAGCTACTGTGAAGAAAATTAACTCTACCCCAGCCAAAAACAACACACAATGGCATCTATTTATACCATGTACTTCTCTTCAAAGACTTGCGTGATGTCTTGCATTGTATGTGAAATGTTGATTCCTGTGCCTTCTGGTCTCTGTTCTGTACTGTTGAGATTCCTGAGTATCTCATTGTGATCACTGTAGCTTGACAGGGACTTGGGTACAACACCATCTTTGAGTTTGGTGTCTGACCCAGCAGTGACAAATACCCATCATGAACATGACTGTATCCTGACACACAGGAATTTTAAATTTTTCTTAAGTATAAATACAATAAGAGACATGAATAGAAAAGTTTTTGTCAAATAACCCTTCTTTTCTTGTGGAAGATTTTAGGTAATCAGTTTCTTAATATAGCCTTAGCACTTGTTTTAAGAATTCTGTATTAAGATCTGTACTGAGAACTGCACCACTCCATTAAGTTTGTATTTCAGGAAGGATAGTTGGATAGAAGGAAAGTTGTATTTCAGTGCTGTAGTTGCTTTAACCTGTTCAGTTTTTGGCTTCTTTGCTTAAGACAGCTGGTGAGAGGGCTGGTTAATGCAAAATGGTAATATTTTAGAAGAGTGTTACACTTTAGAAAAGGGTTCTTAAATTGTCCTTGGGCAGTAAAAAACTGTATAATGGACTTACCTCATGTTGACTCTTTCTCGTGTTTATGACCTGTTTATTCCTTTCCCTCAGTATAATTAATAAGACTTTTTGAATGATTATGCCATCTGTATGTAACTTGGGGTGTGAAATAGCCACACTGTGAATCTTCCTTATTAGCATTGTCTCTGTTTTGAGTAATGGTATTTCAGCTTTTTGTTATTGATTGATAGTAATTTAAGGCACTTTCTAATGAAAGAGTCACTGCTTTCTTTTGTTAATTTTGCAGTCTATTTCTTCATTTATTCTTTATCAAGCACTAAGTGAAGGGTAATTTGCTATTTAGTGGTTTAACAGAACAGTTGGAAGATCTCATAGGCTAAGATATAGTTAAATAGATATGTCGTATCTTCCCTGCAAAGTTTTGACAGACCAATGCTTTCTTGTCAGGCACACAAATTCAAATATTTAACACTGCACCACCCTCCCAGACTTCTCATTGTTAATTCTTGTGCTCTGGATTATATTGCATGGTAGCCAGGTCCCTCAGTATACCTCTGACTAAAAGCCATGTGAAATAAATAAGATGTAGTAGAATTTTAATTGTCCTTTTTCAAAATGTACATTTAAGTTCAGCTTTTGTTTTATTGTAAAATAATTGAGTATCTAAAATACATTCTCTAGTGCTACTTGATGTCAAATGTTAATTTAGTTTAGTAGAACAGTGGGCAAACCTGAAACCATATCATTATAGTTTCTTGAAATTTTAATGTTTCAAATATATCTATTTAGTACATAAATTATAGAGTCTTGATAGTTAATACTTTTTTCTTTCTTTCTGAACAGGTATTAAACCTCTCTGAAAAGAGGTATGACCTTGCCAAGCTTAACCCAAAGGTAACAGTTGTCTTCCGTAACATAGCTTTCTAGTGTTAAACACAAGTTAAAAGACCTGATAAGGAAGATACTAAAATACCCCACATCCATGCCTTTTTATTTTTTCTCAAGTTCTGTTTTGTGTCTGTTAGAACTGTGTTTTACACAACTATTCCTGTTGTTTTCTTAGACTTTACACACAGGATCAGAAGCCTGTTGTGACTTCTGAAAAACTTCTATTGGGTGATGCAAATTTTAATTCAAGTATACTTTTTTTGTGCAGTCACAGGATACTGGGGTTGTATGCTGTAATGTACAGTGAGCTAAAGCTAGTGAACTTGATTCAAAAAAGGACTTCCCTTTTGTATTGTCTTTGAGTAGTTGCTTCTCTGCACAACAGAGACATAAGGAATGACAGAATGATTGATGTCTGACTCTTGTTCCTTCTCACCAATTGATGTGTTTATTTCTTGTAAGAAATGGTGTGCAGGTACACTTCAGCATTTGTTACAAGGCCAGACAAAGTAGCACAGATGTGTATTTACAGAAGTAGGTTTACAGAGATAAGCTACCTGAGGAAAGTACTAAAACTCCTCTTAATCTTAACTTTTTGCATGCTTTATTGATCACAGAAGATGGGTTTTTAATATTAGGCATATGTTGAAATGCATAATATGTATATATTGCGTATGTTTTGTTAGTTAATATGCATATAATGAACTGTATTGTGTAGTGAATAGAAAAGCTGAACAAAATTTTGACATTCTGTAATAATTTTGCACATTAAGGAAATAAACTGAAAATAAAGTGAAAACTATCAAAAATTGTTCTTTGTTCTAATCATGATTGTATTTACTGCTTTAAAATACCAGAAATTCTAACTGAAAAATCTTGTAAGAAATCAAGATCTTCAGAAATGTTGTCACTTTTAAGTGGTTGGTGAGATTGGGATGGGGTGAGGAGGAACTAGTTTTTTGTTTATTTGTTTTTATAGAAGTACTAGTAGCTTGAACAAACAACAAATTCCCTCTTCCACTTAGAAGACCTGTAAGCATCATGACAATTGAATTTCATGATTATTTGACATGAGAAAAGTTGTGGAGACTTTCAACCATGACAGTTATCTGAATCCAGATTTTAGTGAGTGGTACTAGGATCAAGGTGTCTCTCATAAATGTTACTTGTTTAATTGCAGATTATGGATGTGGGGTGGCCTGATCTCCATGCTCCACTTCTTGATAAGGTGTGCACCATCTGCAAGGCTATGGAGTCCTGGCTGGACAATGATCCTCAACACGTGGTGGTGATCCATTGCAGAGTAAGTGCAGTGGATGAGTTTGTATTAATTTTCAAAAACCTTGTCCTTTACTCTTCTCGTTTTAAAAAATACAGAGTTGGATCTGTTTTCAATCTTGACAACAGGGGCCAGATGTTCTGTTGATGTAAGTAAGCTTAAATCCATTGGCCTTCCATGCTTGTTAAAGATTTAGTTTTTATGACTGAAGTCCTAGCCTTTATTTCAAGTGTAGTATGAACTGATGTTACTTCATCCTTCAGTCACTGTTACTTCTGCAGGTGTACTTAGAAGTTTGAGGTTTTTCCAGCTTGATAGAAAACTCTCTATGTTCTGTGGCACTCATGTGAATTTTGTTGCCAGATAAGGATATGCACTGTATCATAGATCATCTCTTTAGACTGTATGTGGTTGTGGGAAATTAGGTCATTAAGGATCTTCTGGATACTTTTGAAAGGTTTTAATTGACAGCATCATTGCAGTGCCTTAGAGCAAAGCCACCAGTGTGCTATGTTGCTTCCTCCTGCTTGCTCGCAATAAACAGAAATAAAGAAATGCCGTAGTTAAATTTGGATAAAATTAATTCAGAGCTGGGTTGGTAGCTGTGCTCATGACACTTGAGGCAAACCTATCTCTGTATCACTGGCAGATGTTACTCTAAACTAAATTAAGGGGATAATGGGATGGAAGCTTCTCTTCAAGTCAGGTTGTTAGTCTCCAGTCCCAAATTTCTTACAGGCAGAATGTCATTATTGTATGAAACACTCATAATCTTACTGGGTGCAGGAATGCAGCCAGGAGAATGGCCCATATGTAGGACAAAAGAAAAGGGAACAAAGAATTTCTAGGTATAAAATACTATAAAAATTGATAGTGCATATTCTTGATTAATGCCTTTTGCTAATACAGGTTTCCAGCCACAGAGATAGATACAGCAAACTACTATCAGCTGAGAGACTGAAAATATTTTGAAATCTGTGAGAATTACTTGTTAATAATTGCTTGTTAAATTTTTACCAAGCATAAATTTGACAAATTCGCATTTGTCATATAATTTATTTAAAAATACTTTAGAACATTTAGAACATAAATTATCCATAGAAAATCAGTTACTATAAATCTCAGGTGTTGGGGAGGTAAAAATGTGAAAATCTGCCAGAAAGGCCTATTCTTTCTAAAATAGGTATTTTATAGCATTTCTTCCTTGGAATTGCAGCATTGTCTAGACTTTATGTGAATGATCTCTGGAAAAAATAATACAAAATTAGAGTGGTTCATACAATATTTTACTTAGTTTTTTTTTTTTTTTCATTTGTCAGCCATCTTACATTGACAGATAAGCTGCTGCTCATTTTTTCCACTTTTCCATCAACACAGGGTGCATGAGCAAAAGCACTCTGAATCACTTGCCTTGAAATTGTATTTAATATGGGTCTTAAGTAAAATAATGCCCAATAATGCATAATATAAGTTATCATTGCCTTTTTCCTAATACAGGGAGGAAAAGGAAGAATAGGTGTGGTCATATCATCGTATATGCACTTTACCTATGTTTCTGCAAGGTAAGTGTGAATAATGCATGTTGTGTGGTGTTTTACAATAAACATTGGGAAAAATGCCTTTTAGTTGATTACTGTCTGTCAGCTTACTGTTTGTCAGATTTTCTTCTCAAAGAGTTTTGTAGCATGTCTTTATTATCAGAGTCTGCTTTCATGATAGTTTTCTTGTAATCCTGCTTCCAGCAGGAGACTGGATTAGGTGACAGCCTAATGTCCCTTTGAAACTGAGATTTTATTGATTTGCAGAAACCTTTTCTAAAGGATGTGTTCAGATGAATGATAGACTATGCAAGAAACCATTTTTATGTAATGATACTATCTTTACTCTATTAAACCTATATATTTGCCACATCCATCACGTGGCCTCTTGAATTGGTGAGAAATTATTCCTTTAGTACTTAAGGAAAACTGTTACTAGAATCTGGAAACAGTGTTTGAACAGGGAATTCCTAGACATTGATCCAAATGCAGAATGAAGTGTAAGAAATAATCTAGACTTTATTTTGCACTCAGTTTGAACAGTAGGTGTCTGATTATTTGGTTTTAATTGTTTATTTTAGAGTGCTCAAATTATGAAATGGCAATTGACAATTTATATAAAAAAGATTCAGTATGATAAATGGTCTAAAAAAAAGAAATGCTTTTTTGAGATTTTTGGTTTGGTTTCTAATCACGTTGTTTTTCCTTTTTTTTAAATTTATATACATACATAAATTTATTAAAATAAGAATACACTCTAAATGCCATGGTTACATCAAAATTGGTCCTGAATTCCCAGCAGCCTGTCAGTAATAGATTTGATCCACTACTGTAGTTGATGAAGTCTTGAATCACTAGAGGTTGATGGCAAATTACTCATGGATGTCAGTTAAACTAGAATCCTGGAAAATAATCTGCGTTCACTGGGGTAAAGCAAATTTATAGGTAATTATGGGCCAAGAAACTGTGTTGTGTACAACAACAGATGATAAGAAAAAACCCACTTGCTTCAGTGTTTGTCACAATTTCATGTTTTGTGGAGAAGTATTGTGAATGACAAAAACTGTCAAGTGAGGGTAGTACAGATGTTGTGGTGTGATTTCAGTGTTGCAGTATTATGTCATCCTTAAAGGTGGTACATGCAATAAATACATTTTAATAACACCATTACAGTCACATTCACGTGTTGTATTGTTAAGCCCAGCAATGAAAGCTATCACCTTTTACCCCAGACAAATTCAGGATTTGTCCAGTGAAATTACAAAAGAGGAGTGAGCTTGGAAGCCCTCTTTAACTTTCTGGATATCTGGCAGCTGCCATCCAAAACCTGACTTTTCTGTGTAAGAATGAGGTTGGGTGTTTCCCAGATAGGATTTATATATCCCTAGCATTATCAAGACTCTTGAAAATGGTACACAGCAACGTTGCAGAAATTACTGCAGGTGCTGGTGTTAAGGGTGCCATCTACTGTGTCTGAAATGGTACTTAGGAGACCTTGAAAATGTTCACACTAAAGAAAGTTCTTAATTGTCAGCATGCATAGGTGTCCTGGGTGTGGCCAGGACAGGGTTAATTTTTTCAGTATGCTTGAGAGAGTGTGGCCAGTACCCAGAGGTTATTCTACACCACCTGGTGTCATTGCTAGGGTTTGGGGGAAGGGGATCCTTCCAGGGAGGAAGTGTGGCAGAGGGAGCCATCCAGCATTGCCTGTTGTTGGGGGTTTCCACCTTGAGCAGTAATAATGTTTGCTTTCTTCTACCCTCTGTTGTTAGTATTCTTGTTACTGTTCATTTTCTTATCTCATTTCATTTCTGTGTCCAGTAAATTGTTGTCATTCAAAGATCAAACCCTGTGATCTTTGCCTTCGTGCCTCAAATTCTCCTCTCAGTCCCACTGAAGGGGGAGGGGAGAGGAGGGAGAGAGCAAGCAGCAGTGTGGTTTGGAGAGCTTTAGTAGGAGCACTAAATTTGTTACTTCCATTCCTAAACCATGACAACATGCCAGAAAAATCTAGGCTTAGTGAAATCCTGTGAATTTAAGTTTAGCACCTGTGCTGTAAAGACAGGCTAAGGATTAGGGTTGGGGTTTTTCAGTCTGAAAGAAGAGTAGACTCCAAGGAGACCTTCTGGTAGTCCTCCAGTATCTAAAGGAGGCCTACAAGATGGGTGGAGTAGGACTTTTTCAAAGTAAGGCAGTGATAGGACAAGGGGGGGAATGACTATAGACTGAAAGAGGGTAGATTATTATATTAGATATTAAATAGAAATAATAAATTCTTTACTGTTAGAGCGGTGAGACACTGGAACAGGTTGTCAAAAGAAGCTGTGGATGCCCCGTGTTTGGAAGTGCTCAAGGCCAGGGTGGATGGGTCTTTGAGTAACCTCGTCTGGTGACAGGTCTCCTGTCCATGGCAGGAGAGTTGGAACAAGATAATCTTTAAAGTAATTTCTAAGCTAAACCATTCTACGATTCTATGAAAAATCCTTATTGATGCCCCCCCCTTTAGTCATATGTTGTAATATCAAATTTTCTCATTTAGGAAAGAATAACGTGTCATCAGATCTAATGAGGTCAAACAGAGCTCTTTGCAATTGTTGGTGAACTCTATTTTAACAAGCAAAGTGCTAGTAGATTTTGGCAGTTGGGAATAGGTTGCCTAAATTCTGAACGGGAGTGTGAGTGAAGATATATGGTGGATTGGGTGAAAAAGTGATTTTGGGTCAAGAGTATCTGAAGTACACACTATGGAATTTTTAACACCCACCAAGAAAAGGTTTGACTTTATAGGCTGATCCAGCACCCTGTCAAGACATTTGGCATCTTCTGATAAATATTTGGAAGGCATACATATAGTTTTTATCCTGATATGCATATGTGTACTTTGCACAGTTTTTTTCCCTCTGAACTCATTTAGGTTGAACTAGTTATGGAATTTAAAGTTGAGGTTCTGGTGTGTTTTTGTATTTTGGAACTTCCAGATCTTTTATGTTCTGATGTAAACGAAAACTGTGAACTACATCTGTTATGAGACACATAGTTTTTATTTGGGATATAAAAGAATCACCATAGCACATTAGTTGGCATATGTGGTTAACAGGAATCTTACTGATTTTTGGCCCTTTTTGTCTTTTTTTTTTTTCTGTAGTTTCTTGCCTTTCTTCACCTAAAAAAAGACCCACATAAGAGCCATTCTGGATAGAGAATAGAAGAAAATATATTTTTTGGAATATGTTGCTCCTTGATTGTGTGTTTGAAGAGTTTGTGGTTGTCTGATGTAAAATAGTTATTTTTCAAAGACAGTCTCTTCCTTGATGGCTCAGGGTACAGGAAACAAAGGCTGAATTAATTATTGTGTGCTTAAATGACCTTTCATCCTGGTACTCCAGTTCTTTCTGAAAAAGAAAATAAATTTGTATTTTATAGAGAGAGCTCTGCAGTGGTACGTTCAAGAAATTATGCAAGTATCCTCCTTAGGGAGCCTGAGCTATTTGGCTTTACCAAAGTTTTTTGCATTCTGATTTCAATGTATTCATGTTGGAAGTATGCAATTCAGTTAATTGAATAAGGAAGTAGGTGCTTTGCCCAGGAAGGAAATTATCTTAAGGTGTTGAATGAGAAGGTGTCAGTGGAATAAACATCATTGTCCACAATGTACAAATTAACTAGAGTTGCTAGTTAGGTGCTGCTTTTTGAAATTTTTCTTTACTTCCCTCCTTTTTCTCTTCCAAATATTTTTGCGTGTTTTAAGGAGTAACCTGCTGAATTTTCAAGTTAACACTGATACAGAATAATGTGTCTCTTTCTTGACAGTGCTGATCAGGCTCTAGACAGATTTGCTATGAAGAAATTCTTTGATGATAAAGTTTCAGCTTTAATGCAGCCGTCCCAAAGAAGGTATTCAATTTGTTTTTAATTTATAAATTATTCTAATTTATGTCAATAGGAAATTATCTTCTGCTCCCATCCCTTACTCCCTCCCCAGCTATGTGAAGGCTATTGCCACAAGATCCTCCAGTGCTTCCTTAATTCTCAGCACTTCATCTTATGTTAATATTCTTTGATTGATGAAATCTCTTCTTCAGTTCCTGCACATGGTCTCAGATAGACAAGACTTTTGTTACCACACTGTTGTCTTAATGGGTTCTTACTGCATTTTTTGTTAACAAAGAGATGTCACAATCTTGATTGCTCCAGGATTACAGTAAACTCATTTTTCTGTGGCATAATGATGAGTATGGAAAGTGTGCTGATTAGTGTGCAAGAAAGATCTTTTTACCTTTTGTTTAGAGGATCTGCAGATTATGCACTTGCCCTATGTCTGTGCTAGTAAGTGTTTGTCAAAGCATGCAATATTCATTGTGTTTATCTGGACATGTTACCTTTTCAGTCTGCCTGTATGACAAAGGTTGAGTTAGGATTCAAAGTAATAGCACTTTGGAAAGTGAATAGTTCTGGGGTTCACTATGTACCTTCTTTTGATGGCAGGTAATTGAAGGATTCAATGCCAAAAGAGACTTATATCCGTCAGATAAGTAGTTGTGATATAGGTGAATCTCTTTTAGAAATATAAAACATCATCTGGGTTTGGTTTGGTAATTACTGGGGTTTTTTTTGTCTTAATCCATGTGTATGCAATAGGTTGTTTAAAGTATAAGAATTTGTGAGTAATTCAAACAGGAAATTAGTAGTAGCAACTAGGGTAAAGTGTTTGGTTCTATTTATCTCTAAATAAAAACTTACCAGTTACATTTTTAACCTGTTAGGTGACATGCACAGCTCCTTTTAACTTGAAGAATAGTAACATAACATTCTGTTAGACTTGAAATAAACTTTCATAAGTACAAGCTGACTGGCCTTTTTTGTTTCAGTTTTTTTGCTTGCATATACGTGTATCGTATTTCAATAATAAGAATTTGAGAATGCTGCCTATCAGACAGAGAAGTGTGAACCATAGCAGCAAAAGGAAAGAGATATTGTTAATCTTCCCATCCAGAAGTC
This sequence comes from Cinclus cinclus, assembly GCF_963662255.1. Lineage (NCBI taxonomy): Eukaryota > Metazoa > Chordata > Aves > Passeriformes > Cinclidae > Cinclus > Cinclus cinclus. Next base: position 56,930,935 of record NC_085046.1, read on the forward strand.
CTAGACAGCAGGCATATTTCAGTGGGAGCCAGGAACCTCCACAACAGTCTGTGAATTGTGCATCAGGGCAGTTTTTCAACCATGTTGACAGGAAGCTTCGGTAGCTACTAACTTAAGTAAACTGTATGTGAGCCCTAAAGCTAGATGTTAAATGGGTATAAATGGTTGCATCATTGTTTCCTACACACCCTTCAAGGATACTTGCTTAATTCTTCTGGTGGTAACTGCAGGGGGAGGGCCTGAGAGATGCTCAGTTTGCTGCTTGACTGATGGAGTTAACATCTTTGCTCACCAGTACTGAACTTGTGCTGCCCTTACCATCTTCCTGACATATACACATACTTTGGAGTGTCATTTCTCAGGAGAACAGAGGTGGTTTACCAAACTGTTTGTCAGAACTGTTCTCCCAAATCTCACCTCTCCTACCTTTGCCTGGCCTGGCAGTGGTCGCTAATTGTATTGCAGTGAAAGGAAAACCAGCTCTCTTAATATTTGTGGATAATTTTATACTCCTTGTTCCCATTCTGATCAGTCAGTGGCCTTTTAATATGCTTTTTCTCTGAAACCATTGCTGGGTAATTAATAGTGATATCCTTGTTAAAACCCAGTTGATGTACAAATGGTTGTAATTTAAGTGGATCTCAAAATTGTAAAATATGAAAATACACCCATTTTTCACATTTTGAAACCTTTTCCCCACTAAATCTTGTCCAGATAAAAATAAATAGTGGCCATTAAGTCACTTAGCTTTTCCCTACTGCTAGTTGGGTACTATAACAATGATCTACAACAGATCCACAGATCTATTTTGAATACATTCTGAGATAAGCAGTTGAAGATTTGTCTGAGTGAGAAATGCAGGTAGAAACCTTTCATTTAAAAAAAAGATCTTATAAACCTTCAGCATAAATCTTTGAATGCTATTCTTAAAAATAAAACAACTGTCTATAGGCCCCTTAAGTGCACTGCCTTGAGAAAGGTTTTCAAAAATTCAGTCAAATTGTTTTAATAATTAAAAGCTGGTAGAGAGAAAATGTTCACACTGATATTAATAAACTAATTTATTAAAGTCATGAGAGGTCACTGGCAAAACATTTTAACACATTGTTTTCTTTGTCATGTTAGGTATGTCAGTTTGTAAAATTTATGCTTTTGATGTACCAAATCTTTTCAGAAAGACTGAAGGAGAAAACAACAACAACAAAGTTGCGTTTTCTTAACATTTAAAATAAGCTGAGCTTTGCAAGCTCTCTGTGAAATGAAACCTATTTTAAAGCACAGCCCCCATTCTGGGGTAGCAAAGCTGTTGTTTCTTGGCAGGATATCCTTAGTTGTGGTGTCACCAGGAGTTCAGTTAATGAAATCTGTTCATAAAGGTGAAAAAGAGGTGATTTTCTCTATACATTCCTGAGAATAAAGTTAAATGAAGGTCTTCTCATAGGCGTGGAAGAAAAAGGGACTCAAACCCAGTGGAAAAATTAAAGACACTGTAGTAATGTCTACTTGCATGTATTTGCTCATGACTTTGTGACCAAACCACATATTAAATCGCAGAAATAGAATAATTTTCATACTACTGTGGTAGTTTTCTTCTTGTTTTGTGCTGAATGAGATCACTTCTGATTATGAAGATGTTATTTGACCTCATTGCCCTTAATGCTAAGATTCCTGACAAGGGCACTTCTTGGTCTTGCTTTAATGACAGTAACTTCACTGTAAATTGGATGGGACCCATATCATGCTGCTGTGAAAGACATCAAAGACTACAGTTGTAACTAGGAGTGTGTACCAAAACAACTGTCTCGTCTACTTAGTTTCTTACTTAGAGTAGTAATGTAAATAACTAAAATAAAGATATCAACTATAGCAGTGTAACAGCCATGGATTTAATACAGTGGTAAAGAGTCTTGTCATACTGTTTTGTGAAGATTATTATTTTGGAGTTATGTACATTGTCACAGTGCTATTCATTACTCATAATCTGGAAATACCATTGTGTAAATAATGTATGTCCCTGGTATTGGTGGTTTTATATAATTCAGATAAACTTTTTGTTTTCAGATATGTGCAGTTCTTAAGTGGCCTTCTATCTGGATCTGTGAAAATGAATGCAACCCCTCTTTTCCTGCACTATGTTATCCTTCATGGCATCCCAAACTTAGATGCTGGGGGAGGTAAATTACCTAATTTTTCCTATTCAGGTGTAGGATTTTGGAACTTTCTAGAAAGCCTGCATGAATGTCAAAATAGTATTAATATCTTCTTGATATCCATCTAAATATTCCAAATAAAGTAACCAAAAGAAAAGCATTCTAAGAGTAAAAATTGGAGCAGGTGAAATCAGTATCTTGTTCTTTGTTAGATGAATAGTTGATGCTACTCATATCTGCCTATCTCTGAACTGTTGTGGTCCCTGTTACTGCAAAGGATCTGAAAACCTGGTCAGGTTTCACAGCCATTTACTCTTTGTTTTGGGAAATAATTATAATCTCTATTTTGAGATTGGGTTTTGTTTGGATAGGGTATATTTACGGAATTACACATAATAGTTCAGTTTGGAAAAGGACCTCCAAGTTCATTGAGTCCAGCCTTTGACCCATCATTGCCTTATCAACTAGATCATGGTACTAAGTGCCATGTCCAGTTGTTCTTGAACACCTACAGGGATGGTGTGACTCCACCACCTGAAGCATTCTGTGCCAAGGTTTAACAACCCTTTTAGTGAAAAAATTCTTCCTGCTGTCCAGAAGGAACCTTCTCTGTGCAGCTTGAGGGAGGCTGTGTCCTCTTATTGTATCATTAGTTGTCCAGAAGAAGAGGCTGACTACCACCTTGCTACAACCTCCTTTCAGGCAGTTATAGGGAGTGGTAAGGTCTCCCTGAGACTCCTTTTCTCCAGGGTAAACAACCTTGCTTCTTTAGCCTCTCCCCATAGGACACGTGTGGAGACTCTTCACCAGCTCCCTTGACCTTTTCTGGACACACTACTGCACTTCAGTGCCTTTCTTGGAGCGGCCCAGAACTGAACACAATAGTTGAGGTGTGGCCTCACCAGTGCTACTAATGTGGCTTGCAATCCTAAGTGGCTTTAAAATTAAAATGATGAAATGATGTGCTAGAGCACAGTAAAGGAATCCAACTTTTATGGTTGGACTTGATGAACTTAGAGGTCTTAATGATTTATGATTAAATAACAGTTTTGTGTTTTGCATTTTTATTGTCTGAAGGTAAAATGGCACTGTTTTTTTGTAATACAATCAGAATGAATTTGCAATGATTATATTGTCGTTGTTTAGTCTGATTTTATTTCTAAAATAACTGCTTTAATAAAGTTAGGATATTGTTTGTTGTAGGTTGAAATTTAAGCGCCTTATTTATTTTGAAACAAAACTGAAGATCAAATAATTTGTTTATTTTGAAAAGGTTTTTATTTTTGTATTGAGTATTTGCTTTCTTTTAGCCATTGTCATTCTTCCTTTAATACTTTTGTTTTCTCGCAGAATTTGTTTCCTTCCTTACTAGAATCCTTTAAAGTCCCTCTTATTGAAATCTGAACTAGTCTGCAATACAATAAAAAATAAATACCTTTCAGCCAATTTTGCTTTGAAGGATATTTTGACAGTCCAGCATTACCATTTGTGTGCTGTTTTCCTCATTCTGGATGTGCATGAAGTTTCCTAATGGTAATTGTTTTCCTGCATCTGAATATTACAAAGCACTCTTTTTTGTTGGCTTTTCAGCTTGTCGGCCTTTTTTGAAGTTATACCAGGCTATGCAACCAGTTTATACATCTGGAATATAGTAAGTTGTAAGCTTTTTCCATTGTGTTTGAATTTAGGTTTTAATTTTCATGACTGCAGAATTGCATGGCCTTTTTAGTTTTGTTTGTGGGTTTGTTGTTTGCTTTGTGTTTTTGTGTCTTTAAACCATGTATTTTATTTATTTTTTTTTCTCCTGTCAAGTAGCATAGGGTCAGAAAATCAAAATCGAATCTGCATTGCTATAGACCCTGCCCAGCTTTTGAAGGGGGATATTATGGTGAGTTAATTGTATGGAATGAAAATCTATTTACATGATATTTAGTTTACAGTCTCCAACCTGTTTTGTGTTCTTATAAAAAAAAATTATTGGATGAAATGCCAGATTCATGGGAATAAAAACTCTTGTAAAACTCAAACAAGAAGGTTTTTAGGAGAAAACTGTTTTCAAAACAATTGCTCTGATCATTCTCATTTGCATAACCAAGTCCAGTAAGGCCTGCGTTGTTCTTTTCTTTATAAAGATTACTGTGGGGAGTATTTGTAATTTGGTATTAAAATATCTTGTCCTATAATTTGACAGGCAGTGTGCACAATTATAAAACTACCTGCTATAAAGAAAATACCTAAGTAATTCTTAATTGTTCTGGCACTCAAAAAAGTGTGATACCAAGTAAGGTATAGATAATGTCCGAGGCGAGTATAGAGTTAAATTTTTCAATAGCCAGAAGGGGCACGGTTTGGACCCAAAGCTTATTTTGTACCACCTCATGTCATTTTTCAGGGACAGGGGAAGGGCTTCCTTCTGGTCAGGTGGCATGATGGAGGGAGTGTTTGAGTATTGCTGGAGTTTCTGGGAGGTAGGGATGAGGAGGAAGGGGAGACATCTGTGAACAATCATATGTGAATTGTCTGTGTGAATTGTTTTGTTCACTTGTACCCTCTGTCATTTTTATTGTTGCTGTTACTGTTTGTGCATCCAATTCTCCAATCTGCTGCAGGGGAGAGGGGGAGGGGAAGTGATTGAGCAGTGTGTGTGGTTTGGAGTTTCAGTGGGAACAACATATTGGAGAACACTGTTCCTGAACCACAATTAGCCTTATTTGGCACCCAGTGTGGGGCATTGAAGGGTTAGGATAGCAACATGTCTGCCCAGAGTGTGTTGGAAACAGATTTCAAGCATTTTGTTGCATTAGGTCCAGAGCCACTGGTCACACTGTTGCTTGATTTGTCCAGGTGGTGTGGTACCTAACTGTCAAGATATTTTTCAGATCAGGGAGAGGGATCAGGATTGTTTTGTTGATGTACTGTGTGATACCAGCTTATGATGTGGTAACATTGGTAACATCAAGGATAATGAGGGTCATTTGGGATTGAGTCCTGCTCTCCTGCCCTTACCTCCAGCACTACCTTTGGGAGTCCATTAATAATCATACCCAGTTTGTGGGGAAACAAGGGAGAATGATTTTCCCCAGCTTTTCACCTCCTTTTTCTCTTTGACCTGTTACTACAGTTTTTGAGACTCTTGAATTCCCCTTGGATGTTTAGGAAAGCATGTTCTTATGCTAGGTCTGCCAGCTCTCCTCAGTCTGGTCCACACCACGTTTAGAGTTACGGAGATTTTTAGGAGGGTCTTTCCAAGATTTGCCCTGAGGGTGGGTCATCTTGAGTGGCATGGAAGGTAGGAGAAAATGGGCCAACTTCTGAAGGACTATTGTGCTCTAATGGTTTGTAAGTTCACCCCTGAGCAACTACAAGACTCTGTTGAGCTGATAAAACGTGCAAAAGAAGAAATGCTCTGTCTGGCAGTTCCAGAGAGGCATGAAGTTATGCAGTGTGCTGGGCTCTGGCTGCTATTTAGTGGACATTGCTCATTATCAGACAGCACCCTCAGAGGAAAGGACAGAAAGCAGTCAACAGGTACTGTGACCACTCAAACTGTAGCTGAACCAGGGGAACAACATGTGCTGGTAGCAGTTTATCCCATATAGAAGAAGAAATCCAAGACTGAATCAGTTGGCATAATGAGGGATGAAGAGGCAGTAGGGGACTCCACAAGAGGAAGAAGCAGGGCTAGAGAAAACCACCTGTCCCGGGGTGAGCTATAATGTATGGGTAAAGATTTCAGACACCAGCTAGGTAGCCCCTGGTGACATAGCTGGTCTGATGCAGGGATATTGTGGCCCATCTGATATGAAAACAGATGATAATGAAGCCAAGCAACTGAGATCCCTGTCCTGGAATGTGTACGTTGGGGTTGGGAAGAGGACTTGCAGTACACTGTTTACATAATTCTGTAGGGTTACGCAGCAGAGGAAGTTTTTGAGAAAGGCAAGAAGATAATCCAGATCTTCCTGAAGGCCAGTTGTGCTGTAGAGCAGAGTAAGGTCAAGGGACCTGCCCAGGAAATTCGGATTTTAGCAGTAAAATGACAAGGTGAGTGTTTTCAGATTCCAATGGATGTGGTCAAAAAAGTAGCAGCTATATCCCCCCCCCCCCCAGATATGTAATGAGCAAGCAGGAAACACAGGCTTTCCTAGGTTTCTGGAGGATGTGGTTTTCAGATTTCAGTTAGACTGTAAGGCCTCTCTGTCAAGTGACCTGGAAGAAGAATGACTTCTACGTGTGGTCCTGTACAACAAGAAGCTTTTGAACAAGTGAAACTAAAGATTGCTCATGCAGTAGCCCTTGGCCCAGTCAGGACAGGATAAGATGTGAAAAGTGTGCTCTGTACCATAGCTGGGGAGAATGGTCCTTCCTGGAGTGTATGGAAAAGGTACCAGGGACACGTGAGGACAAGACCTGGGGTTCTGGAGTTGGGGATCCATGGCCTGCTACACCCCTACTGAAAAAGAGATCCTGGCATCTTATGAAGGGGTTTGAGCTGCCTTCAGTAGTGATTGACACCAAAGCACAGCTCCTCCTGGCACCTCAACTACCAGTGCTGGGTTGGATGTTCAAAGGATGTTTCGCACATGCCACTGGTGCTTCATGGAATGAATCGTGCTTATCACACATTGAGCTTGAATGGGAAATCCCAGTTGCCCAGGGATCTTGGAAGTCAGCACAAACTGGCCTGAAGGAAAAAGTTTTGCAGTAACATCAGAGAGCCAGGAGAAGTGCTGAGAAAACCTCAGCACTTCACCTTCACCCCTATATAATCAGCACCAGAAAGTGAAAAGCAATATGCTGTCTTTACCAACAGTGCCTGCTGTATTGTAAGGATACAATGAAAGCAGAAAACTGCTGTATGGAGTCCTAGGTGACCAGTCACAGAAGCTATTGAGGTGGATCGAGGTGGATCAAGTCAGGTCAGAGAGCTGAAAGGCATCCAGTTGGCTTTAGATATCACTGAATGAGAGAAATGGCCAGCACTGTATCTGTACACTGACTCATGGATGGTGGCAGGTGCACTGTGGGGGTGTCCATACCGGTGGAAAAAATGGTAGCACAGAGGTGAACCTGTCCGGGCTGTTGAATTGCAGCAAAACATTTCTACCTGGATAGAGAAGTTGGCTGCAAAAGTATCTCATGTACTTCTAATGTAAATTTACATGTAAATGCACACATACTGAAGAGTCAGGCTACCGAAGAACATTGCAGCAACAAATGATCAAGTTGCCATGATTAATGTGTCTCAGGTGGTTCGGGACAGGCAACATAAGAGTGAATTATTTTGTGCTTGCTGGGCCCATGCCACCTCAGATCATGTGGGAGGAGATGCAACATACAGATGGGCTCATGATCGATGGGTGGATTTAACCATGGGCTCTATCAGATAACTGTGAAATGTGCTGCAGTCAAGCAGGACAAGTGGGTAAAACCTCTGTGGTATGTGGGACAATGGTCAAAACATAAATACGGGGAAGTCTGGCACATTGTTTGCATCACACTCAGGCAAACCCACCAAGGCAAGCCCTGCATTCTTACTATGGTGGAAACAGCCACTGGATGGCTGGAGATGTATCCTGTGCCTCACACCACTGCCAGGAGAATCATCTTGGGCTTTGAAGAGCAAATCCTGTGGAGACATGACACCCCAGAAAGAAGTGAGTTAGACAAATGGACTCATTTTAGAAATTGCCGTATAAACACCTGGGCCAGAGAATATGGTATGGAGTGGGTGTATCATACTCTTTACCACGCACCAGCTTCTGGGAAAGCTGAACATTACAATGGACTGTTAAAAACCATTTTGAAAACAGTGGATGGTGGGACTTTCAAACATTGGGATGTAGTGAAGGCCACTGGGTTAGTTAACACTGGAACTCTACCAATTGAGCTGGCTCTGCCTAATCAAAACCTCCACATACTGCAGAAGGGAATAAAGACCCTGTCGTGCATGAGAAATTTGTTAGGGAAGGGAGTTTGAATTAGTTCTGCTTCAAGCAAAGGTAAACCTATCCATGGGTTTTTACTCAAGGACCTGTGTGCACTTGGTGTGTAATGCAGAGGTACAGGAAAATGTGTGCACCTCAAGGGGATTTGATTTTTGGGTGAGAACAGTCAGTAATAATAAACTGTATAATGTTGGTTGCTGAATGACACTGCACTGTATGTCATAACTGCCATGAACAGTGAGGATGGAACTGTTCCAGATACACCAGTCAGGAGCTCCTGTTGCAACCACCCAACACCCAAACAGCCCTCCTGCCCTGGAAGACACCTAGGACAGATGGAACTCACAGTATTGGATTGAATGAACTCAGCAGACATCTTGGAGGGATTGGGCCAGTAGCTATGGAAATGATACCTCTGCTTTTGTTTGTGTGTATGTACATACATATATATGTGTATGTATATATATGTATGTGTATGTGTGTGTGTATAGTTGGAAGGTGTGGGATTTGGGCATGATATAGATGGCATAGAATAATGGGTGGATAATGTCCTGGTCCTGATCGGGACGGGTTTAATTTTTGCAGTCGCCAGGAGGGGTATGGCTAGGACACAGAGGTTATTCTATACCATCATGTTTCATTTTTGGGGGATGGGAAGGGCTTCCTTCTGGTTCAGATTGCATAGTGGAAGGAGCAGTTGGGCACTGTTGGGGATTTTGTGGGTGGGAGGTCTGAGCAATTGTATGTGATTAGTTAATTTTTTTTGTTGTTCTTGTTTTCTTGTATACTCTATTCTTAGTATTGTTGCTGTTACTGTTCATTGTCTTATTTCACTGCTATTTTCAGTAAATTGTTGTAATCTCAGTCCGTGATCTTCACCTTTTGTGCCTCCAATCCTCTTCAGCCTGCTGCAGGGGAGAAGGTGTGGTCGAGTGGTTTGTGGTTTGAAGTGTTTCAGTGGGAACATTGAATTGGGGAATACAATTCCTAAACCACAAGCGTCCTTGGTATTAGATTCTTTTTTTTATCTTCCCTCCCCATTCAGTTCTGTATATTGTTCTTTTGTTCTTTCACTGAAAAATGGAAAAACAGTTTTTAAATATACTATTTTAAATTGACATACTCTGAAAGTTTAAGACAGCTTCAAATTAAGATTTTGTTACTTTTTGAAGGACTGTTAGTGCCTAAGGAAATGGAATAGATCACAACAGAAATCAGTCTGAGATAAACTCAGTATATCTCAAATGAGATTTTAGAACGAAAGAAAAGCACGTAGCTTTTCAGTAATTCATTATTTTAAAAGAGATAATCTTTCTTAATCTCATGCTATTATTTGAGATAATTCTGAACAAACCAGTGTCTTTTTCAGCATTTCAGTATTTCCTAAACCAAAACTTCAGTTCTGAATATTTTTTTATCGTCTGAACAAAAACTTCATTGATACTGGACAAAAATAATGATCTCTAAGATGCTGCATCTCCAATTCCAAAAGGTTTAACTACTTGAAATGCATGTTTGTTTGTTTTTAAAGGTAAATAAAATATCCTTTCTTGCCTTAGCTTTAGGGAATTGTTAACAGCTTGTGAATAGTATATGGCTATACAGAACAGATGCAGCTGTTGACAAGCTGCACTGACATCTGCGAATGGATATAGGAATTTTCCAGCACATTACAGTGGCCTGCATTAATTCTTGATTATGGCATCAAAAGGTAGTGGAGTCAGAATTCAGAGTTATGCCTAGACTTCACTGTAAGCTTATTATGCAAACTGAGCACTAAAAGATATTTTCAGTCTTTGGGTATAGAGGTAAAATATTCCTGATTGTAAAAGACGACAGATTTTCATTGAAATTTGCAATTCCCTGTAGGTAAGTTCCTTAGGGCTAAAATGAAATTAATTTTAAGTTAATTTAAATTTTTAATTATTTCATTTTAAATTGGTCTAGATAAAATTCAAGGCTGGTACTTTGAATTACAAAGTAGAAAGAAGGAGGAACTCCTTCTTTCATTCTGCATTTTAATAAATGAGATTATGTGAAAGACAGTACATTTTGAGTAAATCCAACAACTTTGCAAAGCCAAAATTTAAATAGTGCATGAATGTATATAAACTTAAAGAAGCTTTTTTGTCAGTTATTTTTGATCACATAATACAGTTAAATGGAGTTATCACAGTTACTTTCATACCAGTCCTACATTTTGGAATTAGTTCTAGTATCTCTCATAAGGGCTCTCTTAATTCTGTTTCTGTCTGTTTTTCGCTTCTGGGCAAACCTGCCTTTTTCATCATTTGTGATGGTGTTTTGCCTTTACAGAGTTGCATGGCATACTGGAGATTAAGCATTTATTTATTGACTCAAGCAGTCAAACTGTTACTCATACATTTTCGGTATTTAAAGTAGGGAAGTGATGCTGGTAGTTGTGTTGGAGTAAAAGGAATTAGATCCCTTTAATACACAGGGATGTGTATACAGTGTTCCTTTTAGTGCATGTGAAGCACTGTTTAAAAACGAAGCAAATACTACTTTACTTGGTATTGCCAATATACTGCAGGGGATTCTCTTAAAACAAATAAACAAAGAAACAAACAATCTCCTTGATTTCAGATGAAATAAGAGATTGCATGCATAGAGAACCTCCCAGCCCTTATAATGGGTTAGGAATATGTGATTTGCATACAGAATACTTGAAAAGAAAACATTTCTGCTATATGGGATGAAATATTTCAGAAGTTGTCCTGTGTGCCAGGTGTGTGGTTAGTGCTGGTTAACTTCTGGAATTTAGGATGTCATGGGGTTACTATAATGAAGGCTAGATAGTAATATTTTATGTTAGATTTTTCAAATTCTGTAGTGAGAAAAATTTCATAACTATGAGTTAATAACCCCAACTTTCAGAACCATCCCTTGTGAGCTCCTACATCTTTCTTGCATTACTTCATTTGAATAGCTCTATGCTCTTCAGTCATTTGGCATTTTCTATCTAGGATGCTTTCCTTATTCTGACTTTAATAAAAGTGTTATTTGTTTTCTTTTTAATGCATTTCATTAATATCTGTTTTTTAAAAAAATCCTGATATAATCAGGATAGTATAACAAAATTTTTAGTCCAGAATGTTTATATATTCCTGTAAGAATGCTGAGTGCCTTTGTATTACAGTAGACTCAGATAATTAGTAGGTAAAACATCCATAGGTTTAATCTAAGGGGGATGCTGGTGTTAGAGGATAGGTGTTGTATTCACTTTTAGCACTGAAATTCATACTAGATGTTTTTGTAGAGTTCGATGTTCTAGCCAAGGTGTCAAAACTACTATAAACTTCCTGTAGTAACTTAAAATGAGATCCTGTCATCACTAGAGCAGGTTTTTTACAAGTCAAAAAATAGATATAGTAAGCTTGCAGGCTTGCTTTGAAGAAGTCCTCATATTCTTCATTTATTTTGAAATGGGTGTGCTGAAATTCATTAATTTGGTGTGGAAGAAGTCTGTATACAGGTCAGTATTTCAATATTGTAGTGCCACATGTTGTGATTCTGGCTCATAACCTACTGATAGGTGACTGATAACCATGAAAATAGTGATTATTATTTTTTACCTATCTAGAAGTATCCTGCCTTGGGCATGTGTAATCTTAAAGGATTGAATAATGCATATCCTACTTGCTGAAACATCAGAGATGTCTACAATAAATTGTGTTGTGGCTACTTTAATTAGCAACTAATATATACACACATTTGTTCAGAATTGTAAGAAAATACTTTCTGACATACAGTGTTGCTGTGTCTTTCTAGATGAAGTGTTACCACAAAAAATACAGGTCAGCTACTCGTGATGTGATTTTTCGCCTTCAGTTTCACACTGGAGCTATTCAAGGATATAGCTTGGTGTTTGGCAAAGAAGATTTGGATAATGCCAACAAAGGTACTTGTCTTCTGTGGTTGCTTGGATGTGTATATGTGCGGGTGTAAAAACATGTGCGTGTGATGATCTTCTTCAGCATGTGTTTTCAAAAGATTTCTTCCCCCTCCCCCCCCAACCCTTAATTTTTGGGGAAAGGGAGACTGCTTTGAGTTAGTTAAATTGTAGTGTGTGACACCAGCAAAACCCAAATGACAGGAAAAGCTCTTCAAGCAAGTTAACTTGTCAGAATAGTTCAGCTACTCCTACATAGTCATCATCACCTTCACTCACATTTATAAAAACAACCAACATTCATTTAAATGGTGACTCTCTTAGTCACCATTGAAGGAAATGAGCTGAATTGTTCCCTTTTCTGGCTAGTGAAAACAGTCATAATGTGTTTGTGAAATAGTCTGAATCCTTTAATATTCTTCAGAATATCCAAGAATGGACACAGATTTTTCATACACACTTGAAAATGTGTCGCACTAGTCCTCATATTTTCCAAATCACATTGTCAGTTTTATTGTGTTTGTATGTAGGATTGGAACTTCCTCAGCCTATATTACTAGCAAACTAAAATCAAGGATATTTTCCTGCAACATGCAACATAAGGTTACCAAAAGTTCTGTGGTCAAGTATTGTGGTTTACTCAATAAGAGGAACAATTTTAATTTTCCTGGGCGTGTTTTCTTTATAAGGCATGTCTGTCTACTGTCTAGAGAGAGGCTTAGGAACTGTACATCTCTTCTGCTTTTGACTTCAGCTGGCATTTTTGTGGTCTTTTCTGAAGAATATGTGGCACAAAAAATGTGGCTTTTAAAAGCAGATCGCTAAGCTGCAGATGGGAAGGGAAGAGTCATGGCAGTGCATGTATAAATAGCTATAGAGAATTCTGATTTCTGAGTGCTCTGAAAGTACTCTCCTGGCAAACATCTTGCTCATGTTCTTTGTTCTCAGATGACCGTTTCCCTGATTACAGCAAGGTGGAATTAGTGTTTTCAGAAACTCCAGAGAAAATTCAAGGTGAGCATAGAGAACAAAATATGCTTAATTTGAAAAGAAATCATACTGAAATATGCATTTAAAAAAAAAAACCCAATACTTTTTCCTCTTTTATTCCACTTCTCTTGTAAAAAATGTGAAATTTTACTTTTTCATTAAAATATATTAGTTAGTGGTTTAAATTCGGAAAAGTTAATAAAGAAGTCTATGTAGCAGTCTGGGAAGACATGGAAAAATTCTTTGACTTTAGCACAATAGTATATGATAACTGTATTTGTGGTTAATGCTTCATTTTGCGTCATACAGTGCTTAATACAAATACCAGAGACTTCGTGTTAATTCTCTACATCTGTGACTAACAAGTCTTGTGCCAGCTAATGCTTCTTTATTTACTTACATTTGTGATGAATATGTACTAGTAGAGATCTTAGTTTTGAGAACAAGGATCATCTATCAGAACAAGGAATGATAAGAGACATACATTATGACATCACCACGTTTGAAATGCTCTCGAAGAGAAAAGATTGATTGTTGCTGGTGTTGGAGACAGGAATGTGACAAAGCTGCCCCGAGTTCCTGCAGCAGCAGCCGTGGTTTATTGATGCTGCCCCCTCCCACAGGGGCTGCGATTTCCCTGCGCTTACAAACGTGATTGGTTAAAGGTCTTAGCTCTGCCCAGCTCACTGGCCAATGGTACAGGTGCATTCCTGATTCAGCGGGATTGGCTGCGATCCCCTGCTTGAGCTCGAGTTCAGCCAATCACTTTCATAGCTGGGGACTTATTTCTACTATTGAATGGACCAGGCTGGTCTAGTCAGTGTCTGTTAGGCCAAATTATCTGTGCAGCCTCAGACCAGCTGTAACAGTCACAATTAATCAGAAAATCTGGAACCATATCCAAATAAGTCCACAGAAATAATAAGCATATATGCATGTATTCAGGAAATGTGATGAGTATGTATTTGTTTGAGGAATATAACCTGGTCTGTTAGGTTACTGGGGGTACGTGCTTTGAGGAGGAATCCCCATGCAGCCAGTGCTGGTAGTAATGTTGGCTTTCTAACCTATGAATTGGTTGGAGAGTTTATTTCCTGGTTTTCAGTGACATCTTGAAATACTTATTTAAAATTTCTGCAAAATGAGTTTTCTACATTTGAAAATATAGAATTGTAGAATAACTATAGGGTATCACTAATCCATCCTCCTGCTGAAACCAGTCTCATTTTTGAGATCAGAGCAGTTTGCTGAGAGCTTTGTCCAGTCAAATAATGAAAAACTTCAAGGACAGAAACATCACAGCCTCAGTGGGTGGGCTATTCAAATGTCTGACTGTTCTCACAGTGGAATTATTTTTTCCTTATGTTGACTCTGAATTTATCTAGATTCAAATTTTGCCTGTTTCTTTTCCTTCTGCCTTGCTCCAATATGGCTGTCTCCTCTACAGCCTTCAGGAGGCTGCTGTCAGCTCCTTGTCAAGGCCTTCTCGTCTCCAGACTGAAGAAGCCCTGACCCCTCAGCCTTTCCTTACAGGGAAAGTCTTTTAATTCCTGACCACTCTGGTCATGCTCCCCTGAATTTGCTTCAATTTATTAATATAATTCTTGTATTCTGTAGATTGTAGCTGGACATAGTATTCTAGAGCATGACTAGACTGGTATATTTTTAAGAAAGAATGCAGTTCTTTTTAAGAAAGAATGCAGTCAGGAATATGAGATCCCTGAATATTTTATAATAAAGTTTATAAATGTGGCTTGTGACAGATGTCATCACAGAAACTCTCTACAGATGGCTCTTTCCAGGCTGTACATAAAGGTACAGGACCGTAGCATCTTGTCCTAATTCTAACTATTTTTGTTTTAAAAGCCACAGTATGTGCATAATACTATTGCTTTAGAAAAGTTTACAGTAGGACTTGCTTTGCAGACACTGCCAAAGGTTTGATAACTGAGGATTTCTTTATTCCCTAATCTAGACAGAAGAGAAAAGGCACTGTTTGATTTGTATCAGTATCAAAGCCAAGTTCAAAGTCATGAGTTCTTGATGCCTGTGCTTTGCTTTTGAATCACTGGACTATGCCTAAATTCCTCACTGTATTCATTTAAAACCTGAACATTATTTAATGCCTTGTTAAGGGTACAAAAACATGGGTTACTGCTGAGAATTCCAGTTATGTTAGGCAGAGCATACTCAAATGCAGCAAAACACATAGAAAGCCATCTGTCTAATCTCAGATTCTGCAGAGCTGCCACCTTGGGGGAACTGGAAGGGACATGAAGTCACAGTTTTTAGCTGTTCATCCTTAGTGATAAATTGCTCTGGTATCAGAACGATAACTGATACGAATCAGAATAAAATCTGTAACAAATTCTAATTATATCATTCCCTTAAAGTCAACTCCTTATAGATACTTATGGTTTAATTCTCAAAAGCTCTCTATCATGTCTGACACTCTAGGACTGAGCCAATCATCTGTGTTAGTTGTATTTAGGAACTGATCCAAATTATCAGCCTACATTATAATCAAAAAGCTCAAGATAAAGTTCTCTGAATGATAAATTAAGCTTTTTTATTATTATTTTAACTGTATTATTTAACCTTTCTTCCCCTCTTGCTGCTTCTTACATCTCAGAATGTATAACACCCTTAGAATAGGGTGTTGTCATCCAGGAAGCAAACGTCTGTCAGAAGACTACATACATATGTACATCTGTGTGTGTATATCATCACATATGTGAATGATAATTTTTGGTCTCAAACATGTGTTTCATTTTAGGATGTGAACACCTTCAGAATGATCATGGAGTAATAGTTGATTACAATACATCGGACCCACTAATACGCTGGGACTCCTATGAAAATATGAGCCCTGATGGGGAAGGTGAGTAATTTTGTCACATTAGACCAGGGCAAAGCCTTTTGCAGCTGTTCCAGAGTGTTTGAAAGAAGAAAGGAGACCTCATTTGCTTGAAGCTAATACCACTTTACTGATGTGTGAAGTAGCTGTCTACCCTTGCCTATTTAGCATTAGTGGTTCTAATTTGGAAAAGAAAGCTGTAGTAGTAACGTGAGATCCCTGTCAATGCACAGAATGAACTGAGACACAAATGGTTGATACAAGTTACTTTATTAGTTGCAAATTTGCCTAGAGAATTTTTTTCTTTGTTCAAAAGTTTCTAGTTGGAATTCTAAGACAGAATTTTCCAAACCACAAAATTATATGGTGACTTTGTAGCTTTTGGTTACTTTGTTGTCTGGAGTATTTCAGAAGGTGCACTAGGCTGTTGATAAACAAACAGTAGAGGATGTACCTATTTTCCCATCTTCCTTCGTAAACGTACCAGTTTTAAGTTTTTTTTAGATTTTTTCTGTAATCAGATGGCATGTACGAAAGATAAAAACCTCCAGTAGCTGCATTCAGATTCTGACTTCAAGTGTGACTGCTCTCCTAATGTTTTCATTGCGTGAATGCTGTGCCTTTAATGGATGTAGTTTTCATGTAAGGACTCAGAATGTTACACCTGTGTCTGCAAACCTCAGTGCACATGCAAGCCTGACTTGTTACAAGTAAAAACATGAGATAAGGTACTGAATATATGCCAAAGTTCTTGTTTTTACAGCTCATCTGTTATCAAATGAGTGATGCATGAAGCTAGGATACTTAGCTGCTATCTAGGTACAGTTTCAATTGATTTTTATAATCTGGATTTAGCATTGACCATTTAGTGACCACATCAATGAGGGCAGAAACTTACTGGAAGCTTGACCTTTTTTCACTGCCTCAGTCTTGCAATAAGAGTATTTCCTAATGCACAGCAGACTCCAATCTGCAGAAAGCTGGGGGAATAGAGAGGGTGGAGAGAGAGCAGTCATTCCATGAGGCAGGTAGACCACTCCATAGGGATTCTGAGTTGGATAAGACTGTGCAGTGTATTTTAGAAGGAGCAACATCAGAGAGACTGAATCATGACTGGAGGTGATGTCATAATTCCTACCGGTGAGGTTTCCATATAATTTATGTTTCCTTTCCCTTCCTCCCACTGCCATTCTTTCCCCCTTCCTTTGCATATACCTAGACCTCAACAACCAATGCACTGATGTCAAATATTTTTAAATTGCTGAGATTTATTGGATAGATGGATTTGACTTTCCCATCCTTGTGCATTGCATTGTAGGTAACTACAAAAGTACAGGAAGTTGAAAGCAGAGATAAACTTGCAGGCAGCACTCTGTTGGAAGATACAGAGCTGTATGCTTCTCATGTCTTCAATAAGAGTTGGTCAGAGACCACTTACGAGTACAACTAACTTGTTTGCCTGCTGTTCAGAAGTCATATGTGCTATTTAATAGATTTTTTAATCTAATTTGTGTGCAGGGTACTTTTTTAATTACCTGAGATAAAACAGAAATGTGATAGCATAGATACTGAGAATTTCATTGTCCATCTGCAAAAATACCCACTTGAGTTGAAGCTAGAAAATATACCATAAGAATAGATGTATCTTGTTATTCTTTTCTTAAGTAAATATTTATGAGGCAGACTGTTACCCTATGATATTCAATAAGGGAATTGCAGGCAGGGTGATGTCTCTGCATTGGCTGTGCAAAAGATCATGAGGAGCACGTACACAGATGACAGCTGTATATATTTTTTTTTTTTTCCATAACGATGGGGTCTTTGCTTAACACAAGTTTGAGCTTAGTCTACTGCATAAGGTAAATATAGTGTAGTTAGGTCATCTTCTGTGTAAGATTTATAAACACCAGGCAGGATAAGCTTTTCTTTGTGGTTTGTGTAGATGTTTAGTAACATGCTTGTGCATTAAAAACACAAAAATGTGTATTGCATCCTATTTTTCTCTACACGTGAGAGACCACTGCAAGGAGATGCTGATTTCACATCCAGAATGTGATTGAAGTCAAAAAACGTAGAATATGAGGTCTTTAGCTCTAATACTGAAGTCTGAGAGAGAATCTTCTCTGTACTTCAGAAAATATTAGGGTGCAATACATGGTACATTGTGTGTAACAGTGGTGGTATGTTTAAGGTGCAGGGAGGTCTCGTACAGAGCGCCTTTTTCAGTTCTGCTTTAAGTTAAACCCCCTAGTCTTATGTAGGAGCAGGTCTTCATGGTTTTACTTGTACCTGTTTTCCCACAGGAATTTCAGCAGGAACAGTATGAGATGTCAGTGTGACAGATGGTTCTTATATTACAGTTAGACACCTTTTAGTTAATTTCAAAAAATGTGGGCCTATGAAATTCCTTACCAAAGTGGTCAGGAAGAGCCTTGTGAACAGAAGTTGTTTTACAGTGTAGGTGCATGAAATGTATGTCTCCAAGATGCTGTGTTAAAATAGAAATTAGAAGTGAATAAGAGAGTAGTATCTCTCTTGAAATGGTACAACTCTTTGGCTTTATTTCCAAAAGAATAAAAGGTGGGAGGACAGGAAAATAGCAAAATATACCCAAATGTTCTTACTTTACTGGCATGAGACAGTATTACAGACATAAGCAATTGCCTTTTAAATTATCTTGAATCCTTTATTAATAAGATTGTGTACATAGGTGTTGAATATAGCCAGGGTATGGGCAGTTTGCAATCTGAATTATCCTTCATTCTTAATACTC
Source organism: Cinclus cinclus (assembly GCF_963662255.1). Lineage (NCBI taxonomy): Eukaryota > Metazoa > Chordata > Aves > Passeriformes > Cinclidae > Cinclus > Cinclus cinclus. The sequence continues at coordinate 56,949,566 of NC_085046.1, forward strand.
TTAAGGAATTTTGACAGTTGGAAAGCAATAAACTATTTGCATTTCTTCTTATAAATAGTGTTTCTTTTCAGATCCCGTGGGAAGTGGTCCTCCATAATAGATGAAAAATTATATTAAATTTATAATTTTCAATTTATATCAGACTTAATCCTCCTTGGGCAGTACATTAGCACAGAAACTTCTGTTACACTGATTTAAAAGTATGCAATTAAGCGTAGTATTTGGGACCAAAAGAACCAGCTCTTCCTACTGCCACGTAGAAGTCTGACATAGTTGCCATTGCTTTTCCTGTGGTTTTGAAGTCAGGAAGGATTTTTTTGATAGAAAGGAACAGAATTTACTTTTGATCTTTCTGAGGACTCTTAATTTTTTCTTTAAAGTCTCATTCATGATGCAATAAATGTGTATGACTTTACTAAAGGTTGTTCATTTGCTGCAAAATAGCAAGATACCTGTGGCCATACATGCCGTATTTTCCAAAGTCTCTCTCTAATACAAAATGACAAATAGTATTGAAAAAAGCTCCCCCCTCCCCAAACCAGAGGCATTGAGGTAGATGGTAAAAAGGCTTAACTTTTCTTTTGTTGAGGATTTTATTTTTAGTTCACAGTGATAATTTTCAGGATTATTACTTGGCATAGTGCATAAGAGATACTGTTCTTAAATACTTCCCTCCTGCTGAAAATGCAAATCTGTTTTGAATAGGAACCATCAGTTTATGTGAAACCTGCCAGTGGATCCTGGTAAAAGCCTGAGCTCTGAAGTGTTCTGAAAATTAAATCAAAATTTTGAAAGATATTAAAATAAAAATATATTAAAATAACATATACTGATAAAGAACATAAGCTCATTTTAATAGAAAAGTGAATTACTGGTAGAACAGATAAATGCTACTCTTCCTTTTGCACTGACTGCTTTATCTCAGGTCTATTCTAACTATCGTGATAGCACACTAAAATTATTCTAGAGAGAATATGCTTGTTTGTGTGTTTGACATTCAGTTGCTTGAGATACAGGATTTTAATTTTAATTTTTTAAAAATAAATAAAACTGGTAAACCTAAAGTTCATTGTTGGCCAAAATAGTATTTGTTTTAGTTTGACTGAATTCAGTGGATTGTCAACAGAAATACACATGGTTCTTGTTCAGTGTTCCATTTTAAGACATTTCACTTATTTTAACAACTGCTAATTGCCTCTGCACTCTTTTCTGTTCCAGTTCTACAGTCTGTGGAAAGAGAAGCACATGTGCATGTTAGAATTGCTTAAAATGTCAAATGAAGGACTTTGATTTAGTCTTCGCAAAGCAGATACTTAAGTTTCTTTTCCGACAAAGCCTTGCTGTTTGTTTCCCAGCAAAGTACCTTTACTTTGGTAAAGGGGTGTTTGACAAATAGAACAGAAACAGCTTTGGCAAAAAATGTTTTTTTTTAAAATCCAAACAGGGTAGGGCTGAGTGAATCCAAATTCCTATATCTCAAGAGTGTTGCTTTCCAAATTTGTAGGGTTTTGTAAGTGTATTCAACAACAATCAGCCAAAATTTGCCAAATATTTATAAACTGGTTTGCTCCTGCCTTTTTTCTTCTCATAAAGGAAAGTATCTGAGAAGTGTCTCCATGTATGCAATAAATGTTTCCATGGAGGCAGTAAATAACCAACGTTCTGGTATGCACCCATGTCATGTGATGAGATGGAATGTTTGACTTTTACTGAGACTTTTTTCTCCTGTTCAACCCAAAGTAAATAGCTGTTCCTTAGGGACGTGCCCTCTTATGTTGTTAAACACTTGTTTTTCCCAGAGGGCCCCTTCTATATTGCAAAACTCAAAAGTTGAAGGAAAACTGCTTGGTTTTGGTACCTTAACAGGAATGCAGATGACTACCAAAGAAAACGGAAGCTTTGATGCTATTTCTGGTGAGTGAAGTTGAAGGGCAAATTCCTAGTGTGAATAAATGTTAATTTAAGTTTTTAGTCACCAGTTGGATGCAGTATTCTTTGAGACAAACAGAAATTTGGCAGAAGGTAGGGCTAAAAAGGTGTCCTCTAGCAATTCTTCTCTATTTGACAGTAAAAGTAGAGAAGCCTATAGAAGAGATACAAATTTACACTATAAAATGCTTCAAGCTTGAAACAGTATCTGAAACATTGTAGAGTGTCTGCTTTTAAGTGATTTTTCCCAGAGAAAACGTAATTCTTCTATTTCTTGTTCTGTATGTTCTTTTCTTTAACAGATACAACGTAAATTAGTCCCCTTAATCATGAAGCTGACAAAGAGTCAAGAGAAAAAATAATATGAAATGGTTTCTTTTGTATGTTAGAAACATTGAATTTGTCTCTTTTAGGAATATGTCATAAGATATACTGGACACTTCATTGAAAGTCTTGAGTGTGTACTTAAGTGGTAAGCTGAGCTCCAGAACTTGACCTGTCCAGGTATTTTTCTGTTGAAAAATAGTTTTTTCCTTCTACCTAAACATATAGCCATATTGATAAGACAGCTTCTGAAGTGAGAAAAATTGTGCATTTTACTTAGTGCCCTGAGACAGTGATTTTGTTAGGCATCATTTGTCAGTTCTGCTGAGTTTAAACTTAGATAGAAAGAGAATCTCCCCCAAAATGCTGAGGGCCAAAGAGGAATAGTTCTAATCTAAATATTGAAAGTCTTATGTTCGAAGACAAGAAGAGATTAGAACCAGGGTTCCCTAGGCCCCTGGATTTTTTCCATGAACCTCCTGCCTGTCACTATTCTTCCATTCACATCTTCCATTTCTGGGAACACTTGTCTCCACACCCCCTGGTATCCATGTTTTTAACAGTGCACAGGTTTATCTGAAGCACAGGTTGCACTTGTTCAAATACATCCAAGCTTGCAGAGCTGATTTTTTGCTTTCAAAAGAAAAAAAAGCATTTTAATATTCTCCAATTTATTTCTGTCCTGTCTCAATAATAAGCAGTGTTGTTATCCCAAGGATTTATTAACTAGCCCTTTGTAAAAAGCTTTCATTACACTTCTAAACCCAAAGACCATAGGGTGAAATTTGAGTGGCTTAATAGATGTTAATGTAGTTTATGCAACATTTAAATATTCTCTGCAGTTCTCTGCGCAAAAGACCTCTCTCTTCAGCACAGCAGATTCAGATTGCAGAAACTAGGAGGAAGGTAACACATGTGACTGTGACTAGCATTAACTTAGGGGCCATGTAACACTGCTCTTTTAACAAAGTCTGTCTTTGCCTACGTTATATGGTTTTTCAGCTGGTTTGTATTTATCTTTTAGCATGTGCCTGTTTCTTTGTCATGTCAGCTACAATCTGTGTTTGTCAATGTTTTTAATTTAGACATTGATGTCCAAATCAATATCTCTTCCCATGTATAGATATGACAGGAGAAGCCTCCTCACCCAATTTTACAACCTGTTTAATGAACTAGGTTGAACAAAAGGTGATGCCTTAAGATTTTAGCTTTTATATTTTTCAAGTTCTGTACTGCATTAGTGCATATAAACTCCATATAAAGTGTTAGCTACTGTCCACACATTTTGGTCAGACAAAATAATTCCTCTAGGCCTGAAATTCAAGGACACACCACAGCCTCAGGTCCTGAAAAGTATAAAGAAAAGTGAATTGGGGGGGAGCAAACTGGGGGAATATGACTTTATTACCTGAAACTGTAATTGGAGGATTAACCCCTGGTATGCAAATAGACCAAACTTACATCTGTCTGAAAAACTAGTGACCATCATGCATTTTGGGTGTAGCTCCTTGGAGAGGCTTGATCTACCCTTGATGTTCCTGAAGGCCCTTCAGTAAATACATCTGCTTTTATTCTTTGAACTTTGTCTGGCCTCTGTTTCTAGGTAAGCTTGAAAAAGGCATCAGAGGCAAGCCTCTGCCACAGGCGTTTTCCTCCCCTGCACCTGCTTCCTGAACAACTCTTCCTCCTCCTTTTGAAGGCAATAGGGCATCTCACCTGTTTAGCTTCATTAGACAAGGAAAAATAACCTTCTTGATGTTAAACGTATCGGATATATTTTAACGCTGTACTTGCTTGATAGTAAAATTAGCATGGCAGCATCAGAGATTAAAACTGTAAGGAAAAAGCAATCCAAAATGCCTTAGTACAAATTAGGATTTGGTTCTTTCCTAAGACCAGAAGGAGAAGCAATTAAATCCCCACTCTATGTCTGCACCAGAGCATGCATACACTTAACTATGTACATTATGCGTCATATGTATATGTAAGTGTTTAGTCTGGTAAACAAAAGAAATGTGAATAGAGGGCATTATCAGTCATGATGCCATTTGTACATGATATAAGAGGTCACAGAATCATTGCATGTGCATGAATGAACTGGAATTAAGGTACCAAATTCATTATGATTGCCGAGTGACAAATCTCTGGGAAGACTACAGAACAAGAGACAGGTTTCTTAGGCCACCATGAAGCAGTAGAAATCCTTTTTCTGGTTAATCCTAAAGTAATCATATTGTTCTGACTGGGGGTAATTTCCGCCCTTTTGCTGGTCTTTTAACATCATGCACCTTTCCTTTTTTGGCTACGCTTCTTTCCTGTGACTCTCTTGGTCCTGCTTGGTGGTTTCAGCTGCAACACTCCTTTTATAAGATAATAATTTTGTGATGTTCATACTTTTCTCCCCATTGGCAAGAATGTTCTATAGATTATAAAGGCCTGATGAGTTTCTGGTTACAGCTTGTTCAAAATGTGTTTTTTTGTTATGGGGGTGCTTTGGTCAGGAAGGCTTGGTTTTATGACAAGTGCTAGTTTTTGAAGGAGAGCTCTTTCAGCAAATTTATCATGCTGGGATTTATTTGGACTATCCTGTAACTGTCAATTTTTTCAGTGTCTGGAACACTGGTTAATTAAACAATGTGTGTTAAGCTTCTGCCATTGAATCCTTACTGAAGAACTGAGGAAAGGCTTCTGCAGGAAGCATCTTCTGCAAACTGTGATATGTAGAGAGGGTTTTTTATTTCCTTGCATGCGTTTCCAAGATGGTGTTAGTACATGAAGAACCTCCTCATATATGTGGTGGTGGATTTGACTTTGGAAAAGAGCATAATAAAAGACTAGCTCTCCTGAGTACCACAGCTTTATATTTTAATGTCTGAATATTGAAAAGGTGCCTGTTACATTTAACAATAGGTACAGAGTAAAGCTTGATACTCTGTAAGTGGTTTTTAGCAGTATAGACCACAGGCACTTCTGATAGTAAATTGTGGTTGAATAAATTCTTCCAGACCAGGAGATCATATTTTTTTAAGCGACAGAAGAATTTCAGTACAAATAACATTAACAGCCTTCAGTGTAGTCAGCTCTAGTGCTTTGCTTGTTTTTTAATGTTAAGGGAAACTTTGCTAGATATAGTACAATTTGTTATCCATGTGTTCATCCCAGGAAGCTGTCCTGGGCACCTCTATCCCTGCTCTGGCAGTTTCACTTGTTAAGTGTTAAATATTTATCTGTGATTCCTTTTGCTTAAGGCTTAAGTTCTTTGCAAAGATTTTCCTGGACATCAGACAGCTTTGAATCAGACTGCTGTGCAATAAGAGGAAAGTGAGAGATGGTGTGGACTGCAGGTCTTCCTGCGTATTTATCATATCTACTCTAGATTCTGCATTCAAACATGGGCAGAATCCAAATGCTGAACAAGAGCACTAGTTTGAACTCCTTCCAGACTGAGTAGATGGAGGCAAGTTTAAGTAAGCAGAGGGAAGTTTTTTTTGTCAGAACCCAATCCTATTTCTTACTGCGGACATGCTCTCTCCAACTGTGAAAGTAGAAGTTGCATTATGACAGCTGGTTTTTATCATTTATGTTTTCTCTGTTCTTGGAATCCCAGGCAGAGGGATCTGTAGAGTTTCTGACATAGCCCAGAGCAGCGAGCTCTCTCTCAAATAGTACAGGCTAGATACTGCTTTTCTCATTTCAGCCTTGAAGAATGTTGCGTAAGCTGTTAGCCGTTTATGGAACTTGCTAAACTTCTGAAGCTCATCTAAACGTTTGTGTGTCAGGGTATTCCCTGTGTTCCTTTCAGTAAATACGCATAAAATATTCTTTGTATGAAGAACTTCTGTTCTTAAAGTCATATATGTACAGTAGAAGTTTCCCACCAGACACACATAATTTGTTATGTTAGTATATGCTTATGTTGAATGTGTGTAGACTATCTTCCAAATTTTTTACAAGAAATAAATACTATAATTATCTTATAAGGTTACCCCATATTGCTTCTACTATTTCTCTATTACTTGAAAATAAATGACAAGTCTTTTGAGTCCCAGTGCAAAATCCTTTTTAGTTCAATTAATTAGTTTGAAAATCAAAGAGCTCTGCTAAAAATACATGTTGAACTTCCTTTTCTGATGTATGTACTTAGAAACACCTGAAGATCAATTTATTGTGCCATGGAGTGCTGGAGCAATGTTATTACAAATGGCAATACTGTGGAACTACATGTTCCATACTTAAATAAAGGAGTAAATTCATTATGTTGACCTTTTAGACAGCCACTTTAAGCCTTTCACTGTGGTTCTGTACAGTTTTCAGCAACCATGTAGAGCCATCAGTGTTTTTCTGCTGCTTTATATTTGATTAACATAACTAATTTTTGCTGAAAGCCTAGCAGTGTAGTAAGAGAAATGCCATGACTCATGGTGTATATGCTGTTTCAGCTGTTAGAAAGAATAATCATGAATTCTGAACATCAAAATTTGGAGTCTACACTTGCAAATTATTGAAGTTTCCTGAAGCTGGACTTTTGATAGGATGTCTTGGTTTGAAAGACAGATGTTTGCTAAGGAAAGCAGAAGCTTCCCTTTGGACTGAAAAACAATGTGATTCTTCCGATTATTATAATTATAATTTTGGAATTAAGAGAGCTCTCAGGCAAAGATATGGGGGTAGGAATAACAGTTCTTTACTAGTATATCTGACACGACAAACAAGAACAACAACAGCTATGAAATTACCCACAAACAGAACAGTAACTCAGTCCCAGTGTTTTTTGGCTGCAGGCACCTTTTCCCTGAGCTGCAGTTCCCGGTGCTGGGGGCGGGCGGGTCCCGCAGAGCCGCAGGAGGGCTGGGGGTGATGGCAGCGCTGTCCCAGGGGGAGAGAGAGGGATGGAGAGAGAGCCCTCCGCTCACGGTGTGGGTCCCGGGGCTCAGCAGAATGCTGGATGGTGGTAGTTCACAGAGAGAAGAGAGCAGGGCATGGTCCGATAGTGGTTTCCCGATGCTGGGATGGCGGAGATGGAGGAGAAACGGCGATCGTCCTTCTCGTCCGAACTCCGCGGGGGAAATGGGCCGAGGCCCAGCCTTCCGCTTCCTCTTCTGGCTGTTTGAATCTCGCGGGGTTTCTCTCTTCCCTCCTGTGCCCTCCCCCTTGTCACCAGGACCCAGTCAACAGGTATCTTAGCATGACAATGGGGAAAATTCCACAGAGGGAAAAAGGGAGAGAACTAACCCTCAACATTATCCACCCCGAATTTTCCCCTACCATCATGCCAAATCAAATTAAAATCTTCAAATTATAGACATCCATACAGTTACAGATACAGGCACAGTATTGTACATAGTTCACCCTAAAACAAGGTCTCCTTGGGGTATGCATCTGGTCTTTCCATCCCTTTGCATGATCCACCAGGTACACCCTGGCCCTTGAGCAAAAACCACCCCCCGAATTGGATTGTCTTTGCTGGAGGCAGGGTTCACCCAAACAGTTTTTCCTAGCATACCTCTCATGTGCACCACTGGAACCTTGTCCCCATCTGGTGTTCTCAAGGGCTCAGACTGGGCAGGGCCTGCTCGATTAGTGGAACCTCGGGTGTTCACTAACCATGTGGCCTTTGGTAGATTAATCTCCCAGTTTTTGAAAGTCCCCCCACCCAGTGCCTTCAAGGTGGTTTTAAGCAGCCCATTGCACCGTTCCACTTTCCCAGCCGCTGGTGCGTGATAAGGAATGTGGTACACCCACTCGATGCCGTGTTCTCTGGCCCAGGTGCTTATGAGGCTGTTCTTGAAATGAGTCCCATTGTCTGACTCAATTCTCTCAGGGGTACCATGTCTCCAAAGGACTTGTTTTTCCAGGCCCAGGATGGTGTTGCGGGCAGTGGCATGAGGCACAGGGTAGGTCTCCAACCACCCAGTGGTGGCTTCCACCATGGTCAGCACGTAGCGCTTGCCTTGGCGTGTCTGAGGCAGTGTGATGTAGTCAATCTGCCAGGCCTCCCCATACTTATATTTGGACCACCGCCCCCCATACCAGAGGGGCTTCACTCGCTTGGCTTGCTTGATGGCAGCACACGTCTCACAGTCATGGATAACCTGGGAAATACTGTCCATGGTGAGATCTACCCCTCGGTCTCGTGCCCACTTATAGGTAGCATCTCTGCCTTGATGACCTGAGGCATTGTGGGCCCATCGAGCCAGGAACAACTCTCCCTTGTGTTGCCAGTCTAAGTCTATCTGTGACACTTCTATCCTTGCAGCCTGATCTACTTGCTCATTGTGTTGGTGCTCCTCATTAGCCCAACTCTTGGGGACATGGGTACCTACATGACGGACCTTTACGGGTAGCTTCTCTACCCGACTGGCAATGTCTTTCCACTCATCAGCAGCCAAGATTGGTTTTCCCCTACGTTGCCAGTTAGCTTTTTTCCATCTTTCCAGCCAGCCCCACAGAGCATTGGCTACCATCCATGAATCAGTGTAAAGGTAAAGCTTTGGCCACTTCTCTCTTTCAGCAATGTCCAGGGCCAGCTGAACGGCTTTGAGTTCAGCAAGTTGACTTGATCCACCTTCTCCTTCAGTAGCTTGTGCAACCTGTCGTGTGGGGCTCCATACGGCTGCTTTCCACTTGCGGTTCATCCCCACGATGCGACAGGAACCGTCAGTGAAAAGAGCGTAGTGAGTTTCATCTGCTGGCAGTTGGTTGTATGGCGGGGCTTCATCAGCCCGGGTCACTTGTTGTTGCTCCTCTTCATCGGCAAGACCAAAATTTTCACCTTCTGGCCAGTTTGTAATTATTTCCAAAATCCCAGGGCGATTTGGGTTTCCGATACGGGCGCGCTGTGTGATGAGGGCGATCCACTTGCTCCATGTGGCATCGGTGGCGTGGTGGGTAGAGGGGACCTTCCCTTTAAACATCCACCCCAGCACTGGTAGTCAGGGTGCCAGGAGGAGCTGTGCTTCTGTGCCAATCACTTCTGAGGCAGCTTGAACTCCTTCATAAGCAGCCAAGATCTCCTTCTCTGTTGGGGTGTAGTTGGCTTCAGACCCTCTGTAACTTCGGCTCCAGAATCCCAGAGGTCGGCCTCGGGTCTCACCAGGTACCTTCTGCCAAAGGCTCCAGCACAAGCCCTTGTTCCCGGCTGCAGAGTAGAGCACATTCTTCACCTCTGGTCCCGTCCTGACTGGGCCGAGGGCTACAGCATGAGCGGTCTCCTGCTTGATCTGGGCAAAGGCTTGCTGCTGCTCAGGGCCCCAGTGGAATTCGTTCTTCTTGCGGGTGACCAGGTAGAGAGGGCTCACGATCTGGCTGTACTCAGGAATGTGCATTCTCCAAAAGCCTATGGCACCTAGGAAAGCTTGTGTTTCCTTCTTGTTGGTTGGTGGAGACATCGCGGTGATCTTATTGATGGCCTCAGTGGGGATTTGGCGCCGCCCGTCTTGCCACTTTACTCCCAGGAACTGGATCTCTCGGGCAGGACCTTTGACTTTGCTCCTCTTGATGGCAAAACCGGCTCCCAGCAGAATCTGGATGATCTTTTCTCCTTTCTCAAATACTTCCATTGCCGTGTTCCCCCACACAATGATGTCATCAATGTATTGCAGGTGTTCTGGAGCTTCACCCTTTTCCAGTGCAGCCTGGATCAGTCCATGGCAGATGGTGGGGCTGTGTTTCCACCCCTGGGGCAGTCGGTTCCAGGTGTACTGCACGCCCCTCCAGGTGAAAGCAAACTGAGGCCTGCACTCTGCTGCCAGAGGAATGGAGAAAAATGCATTGGCAATGTCAATGGTGGCGTACCACTTTGCTGCCTTGGACTCCAGCTCATACTGGAGTTCCAGCATGTCTGGCACAGCAGCGCTCAGCGGTGGAGTCACTTCATTCAATGCACGATAGTCCACAGTCAATCTCCATTCTCCGTCAGACTTGCGCACAGGCCAGATGGGGCTGTTGAAGGGTGAGTGGGTTTTGCTGACCACCCCTTGGCCCTCCAGCTCACGGATCATCTTGTGGATGGGGATCACGGCATCTCGATTTGTCCTGTACTGCCGGTGGTGCACTGTGGAGGTGGCAATTGGCACTTGCTGCTCCTTCACCTTCAGGAGTCCCACTACAGATGGGTTCTCTGACAGTCCAAGCAAGGTGTTCAATTGCTTAATGTTTTCTGCCTCTACAGCAGCTATTCCAAAAGCCCACCTGAGTCCCTTTGGGTCTTTGTAATAGCCATTCCTCAGGAAGTCTATGCCTAGAATACACGGTGCCTCTGGGCCAGTCACAATTGGATGCTTCTGCCACTCTTTCCCAGTCAGGCTCACCTCAGCCTCCAGCAAAGTCAATTCCTGTGATCCCCCTGTCACCCCAGCAATAGAAACAGGCTCTTCCCCCACATGTTCTGATGGTATTAGGGTGACCTGTGAACCAGTGTCAACTAATGCCCTATGTTTTTGTGGCTCTGATGTACCAGGCCATTGGATCCACACCGTCCAAAAGACCCGGTTTTCCCGTGCCTCTCCCTGGCTAGAGGCAGGGCCCCTCTAGCACTGGTTATTATTTCCTTCCTGGGCATACATGTTGGAGGTTCCCTCAAGGGGATCTGACAAATCATCCTCCCTTTTGTAATACCCTGCATCTTGGTTATGGGAAGTTGAGGCTACCTTCACTTTAGTGGAGCTCCTTTGGTTAGTGTTTCCCTCCCTGAGTTGACGCACCCGCGCTGCCAGGGCAGAAGTGGGTTTCCCATCCCACCTTCTCATGTCTTCCCCATGGTCACGCAGAAAGAACCACAGGTCAGCTGGTGGGGTGTATCCTCTATCCCTAGCCGGGGGACGTTGGGCTCTAACTCTGGGATCTGTGACTCGCACTGGTGCTGCACTGACCTTCTTCATCTCCTCCCTCATCTCTCTCATCTCCTCTTTGAGTTCCCTAATCACAGCAGAGACCTGAGCCTGCATTGGGCCATTCATTATACTCTCAAAATTTCTGAGCTTATCGGCAACAGAACCCACTGTCTCGTGGTTGGTGTCAGCATTAATGGCTGCAGTGAATGTGGTGTATTGAGATGGCCCCAGGTGTGCCAGATTCCACAACATCTGCCCTGTGCACCTGACCTTGTCGGGGTCATTGTCATGTTGTCCACCCCTCCCAAAGAGTATCTCCAGTACTGCCACTTCTCTCATCTGTTGGATCCCCTCCTCAGCGGTCTTCCAGCACATTCTATGGTGGTGCTCCTGCATTCTCTCTCTATGGACAAACCTCTCTCTTACACTCATTAAAAGCCGCTCTCAGAGGGAAAGGGGGCCTGGTTCCCTTACGAATATGTGATCCACACCTGAGTCCTGGGTTAGGGGTCCCAAATTCCTTGCCTCAGTACCATCCAGCTGCACACCTGTACCCATAAGGTCCCAGACCCGCAGTAACCACGTTGTAAAAGCCTCACGGCCCCTTCGTACAACATCTTTACGCAGATTACGGAGACTCTCGTATGACAGGGACTCTGTGACGATCTCAACCTCTGGCTCCCCTGCTGGTTGTGAGGGCCCTGCTTTCTGGTCCTTATTATCCAGGTGCTTTGTTTTCACTTTAGACTTTCTAGTTTCCACAGGGGCAACTACTGCTGGCTGTGAGTTCCCTTGCAGTTCAGCTGGAACCTGGTGAGATGTAACATCTGTGGGTTCTACTGCTGCACCATCAGGTTCTCCCTCTTTAAGGCAGAGGGAGAGTTTCTCAAGAGCTGGGGAAAGGTACTCCTTCAGCATTTGGCCCATCTCCTTCACTAGAAACCCCACCCACTCTGGATGGTTCCTTTCTGAGGTGAGCTCTGGGGCAGAATCAGGCTCAGGGGCAACATCCTTAACCTCTGGGGCAGGCTCAGGCTACGGGGCAGAATCCTTAGTCTCTGTGGCAGGGGCAGAGTCAGGCTGTGGGGCACAATCCCTACTTCTCTGGGGACGTATCGGGGTTGTCATCCAAGTCAATCTCCCCTCATCTGAGAATGTTAAATAGAACAGGTTTACAAGGCCTATTAGCAATGTCAGCCACTGTATGATATTGTTACTACTTAGAAGAGATTTGAACCCTTCAAAAGCTGGTGGAGCAGACCCAAGAAACTGTGTAAGGGGTTGGGACAAAATTTTTCCTGGTGTCATATCCTCACAGTATGTACCATTATTAAAGTAACCCCAAAAACATACAGTTAGAGTGTGATAGCTCCGAATCCATGTGCCCACCTTCCAGAGGAAGTTAAAAATCCATGAATTTCTCACGTTATCAGCTCACAAAAGGAACTGGATAATAGTTACAGCAGCCTGAGTTATAGGACCCATGTTCAAGTAAGGGATTGCAAATGGGAGAGATAAAGCTGTGGCCACATGGAGCCCAAACCACGGTAAGCTGGACAACATGATGCCACCTAACACAAAACTGAGGTAACTCAAGAACTGTTATTTCTTTTTCACCCTTTCCTCTCAATGCCCTCGGGCCCCACGTTGGGCGGCCAAAATCTGTCCTGGTTTGAAAGACAGGTGTTTGCCAAGGAAAGCAGAAGCTTCCCTTTGGACTGAAAAATGTGATCCTTCCTTCCTACAGATTATTATGAGTTTGAAATTAAGGGAGCTCTCAGGCAAAGATATGGGGGTAGGAATAACAGTTCTTTACTAGTACATCTAGCAAGACAAACAAGAACAACAACAGCTATGAAATTACCCACAAACAGAACAGTAACTCAGTCCCAGTGTTTTTTTGGCTGCAGGCACCTTTTCCCTGAGCTGCAGTTCCCGGTGCTGGGGGCGGGCGTCTCCCGCAGAGCTGCAGGAGGGCTGGGGGTGATGGCAGCGCTGTCCCAGGGGGAGAGAGAGAGATGGAGAGAGAGCTCTCCACTCATGGTGTGGGTCCTGGGGCTCAGCAGAGTGCTGGATGGTGGCAGGTTACAGTGAGAAGGAGCAGGGCAGGGTCCGACAGCAGTGAGGATGGCTCCCGACGCTGGGATGGGACACAGACGGCGATCGTCCTTCTCGACCGAACTCCGCGGGGGAAATGGGGGGAGACCCAGCCTTCCGCTTCCTCTTCTGGCTGTTTGGATATCGAGGCGTTTCCCTCTTCTCTCCCCTTCACTCCCTTGCTACCAGGGCCCAGTCAACAGGTATCTTAGCATGACAATGGGGAAAATTCCACTGAGGTAAAAGGGAAAGAACCAACCCCCAACCTGCTCTTAATGTTGTCTGTGTTTCTTCTGGTAATCTAGCTAAGTGCAGGTATCAGTGTTGAGCCTCAGCCTGTATTCAAGCATGCTCAGTGTTAATGGTCCAAAATCACTGGCATGTCCATGGAGCTCTGGCTTATGAAGGAGCAAAGGAGGCCTGTAATTGGAGAAAGGGAAACAGCTGGGATTTTTTCCTCACAGAAGCAAAATGCAGTGAGATTAAAACTAAGTTTGCATCTTAAATGAGACTCATCAGTTTGCATTAGGAGTTTTTAATATACTTGTTCCTTTTCATGACTTTGAGGAAAATGTGGGATGTTTCCAATTTAACAGCAGTTCTGTATCGTCCCAAAAGAGAGAGCCCGTTCTCTGATTCTGGGAAAGTACTGCTAGCATACCTTGTGTTGTGTGCTTTGTGTCTTTTATCAGAGTCCTGACTTGTTTCATGTGCAACCATTTACTAATTTGTAAGAACAGCAACACTTGAACCAAAAAGTGTATACTTTCTGAATTAGGTTTGAACTTAACTTTTAACTCCTACATAAGCAATGCATAGGTAGATGTATTTTGGGGATATTAGAACCACTTTTATCCTTTGTTCAACTGAGAAGTCACTGAAGTGCTGACAGCATTGAAATAGAAGATGAGCATTGTCCAGGGGTACAGCTGTCTGGTGGTAATGCATGTGTAGATTTGGAATAATGTTTAGAGCAGAAGTTTGTGGGATGCTCTATGGTGAGATACAGCTGTTACTAAAGGAGGAGCTTACAGCTTCACTTCCCCTGGTTTGAGGTGATTCATTCCAGAGATGGAGAAGGTAAAGCCTTCTGGGATCTGGGAGCTTGAGAGCAGCAGCTGCTAGATAAAAGTTTTACTGCTACAGTATTTCCAGAAAGCTTTTCCTGCCTCAGAATTTTAGTAGTACAGAAATTCTTGAAGGTGTGGATGACTGTCTAGCCTGATTGGTTAGTGCAGGAGAACAACTTTTTCTAGCAGCTGTTTATTTTGGGAAGAATGATGTCAATGATGTAAAAACTGAAATTCACTCACTTTGTTTGGATATTGAAATAGACTGTGAAAAGAACCACTGTAAGGGAACAGCTTTTATACTGAATTACCTTTTCAGCCAACATGTTTCCACTCCCCCTTAGCTGCAGTAGTTCTGATTTCATTGAACTTGATTGCCTCCTCCGGCTCCTCCCTTGTGTTTACATTTTCATTTGCTTTTTCTGGCTGATACAAGTCTCATGATTCTTTAACAAGACTACTTACCTCCAGGAGCAGAAACAGTCACTGCAGCTCAAGCAGCAGGAATAGAGACATTTCTGGCCTTTTTAAGCTCGGGGATTTGGCCTAACTTGGGTTTTCCTATGTGCAGAGTTTTGCTTGGAGAATGTTAGTTGATATAAAGCCAGTGATTGACTATTGCAGAAAATTCCTGGTCATGCCTAGTAAAGAGGTAAGTAGCTTTGTTGTGGTTCAAGAGCTGGAAATAAAAACCGCATGTGTTTTTCTATGGATTTTGTAGGAGTTACACAGGAAGAGTTTGTAAGGAATCAAGGCCTGTCTTTGTTAGAGAGGGAGAAGGGAAAAGACAAGCACACATAAAAAAGATTTAACTTTAAAAGAATGCAGCTCAGGACTTGTCCAGGTTTGCCTAAAGGCAAAAATATTTATTTATGAGGTTGATAAAAGATAATCCAGATCTTCTGTTATGTTTCCTGCTGCAACATGAAGAAGGGTACAATTTGGAAAAGTTTGTGTATTTGCAATCATCTTTCTGTTCAGGCATACTGGATCAGAACAACTCTTGCTGAATTTGTGTTGTATGAGTTTCCCTAGCTCAGTTTCATTTGTGTATGTTTTCCCAAGTGATGAATGGACAGCAGGTAGCTGTTGGGACAAGTCAAAAGGCTTAGAGACTGAAATATTTTTAACTCACAAGCCTGCCTTTGGGTATTTGGATTTCAAGGAGGGAAGTTCCAGGAAAACACAGGCTTTTGGAGGATTTCACTAAATTTGGTATGTGTTAGTATTGCAGGTCCTAATTTTTAAATAAGTTGCTCTTTGTGTGTCCGGTAGGGGAGTGAAAATATACATGTAACCTTTGCTCTGAGATTTTCAGTTGCAAGAGAGTCCCTGATACTGGGGGCTCTGTGTGTGTGTGTGTGTGTATAATTCAGATTCAGCATGGGAATGTTATTGGGCTTCAGCCTGGGCAGTTCAGAGAGTTGGAACAGCCCCTGGGAAGAGTGGTCAGGTTGAAAGATAGTGGTTCTTTGGTTTAGTTAATTGAATTCCAGCATTTCTTAGGTCACCTCTGTTGTGATCTTGTTTTTTCACAGCTGTGTTACTCCTGCATTTTAAAGTGTGTTGTTTGGAAAAAATGGTAGCAGGGATTGAGTTGTGCATGAAGATGAGGTATTGAATTTATAAGGTCTCTGCGATACCACTGTTTAGCAAGGTGTAAAGGATGAAATTTTTCGCTGCTGTTATATTTTTCTCATCTTCTTTTGTCAAAACTGTTCCCTGCC
Organism: Cinclus cinclus; assembly: GCF_963662255.1. Lineage (NCBI taxonomy): Eukaryota > Metazoa > Chordata > Aves > Passeriformes > Cinclidae > Cinclus > Cinclus cinclus. The sequence continues at coordinate 56,965,544 of NC_085046.1, forward strand.
TATATCCATAGCTTTGCTTTTACGATTAAGTTGGTTATCACCTTTTTTGGGAAACACATGGATGATGATTAGGGTAAAGTGAAATCCAAAAGTCTTAGTGCAGAGGTGTTCTAAAATTGTTTCAGAAAATATGTTTAAGACAAAAGTAGAATATGAAATAAAGATGTTATATAATAGAACAACTGAAAACCCTTGTATTTTGTAGACTTGTACTATTTATATAGTTAATTTGTCCTACTTTTATGAACAAACAAACCATATATGTATAAAGCTTTAATATATTTGTGGTTGAATATATTTATAGTTTATATAGCTGAATAAGACCAAGTGCAAAGTGCTGCACTTGGGTTGAGGGATCCCCCAGTATCTGTGATGAACAGACCAAGAACAGCCCTACTGAGAAGGACTTGGGGGTGCTGGTGGTTGAGAGGCTGGACATGACACAGCAACACGGTCTTGCAGCCCAGAAAGCCAGATATGACCTGGCCTGTATCAAAAGTAGTGTGGGCAGCAGCATGAGGGAGGTGATTCTCTCCCTCCACTATAGCAAGATCCTGCCTGCACTACTGCATACAGCTATGGGGTCCCCAGCAAAGGAAGCAAGACTCAGAGGAGGCCTCCTAGTTGTTTGGAAGGATGGATGGTTTTCCTTATCTTCTGTGAGGAAAGGCTGAAAAAATTGGGTTTGTTTAGTCTGGAAATTAGAAAGGAAAAAAGGGGTAACCTGACTACAGCCTTCTAGTACCTGAAGGGAGCCCACAGAAAAGATGGAGAGATTATTTACAAGAGTATGTAGTGACAGGACAGGCTTTAAATTGAAAGAGGAGAGATTTAGATAAGATATAAAGAGTAGATGGTGGAGAAACACTGGAACAGGCAGCACAGAAAAGTTGTGGATGCCTCATCCCTGGGAGTGCTCAAGGACAGGTTGGATGGAGCTTTGAGCAACGTGGTCTAGTGAAAGGTGTCCCTGCCCATGGCAGGGGGTTGGTACTAGTCGATGTTTAAGGTTCCTTTGCAGCACAAATCATTCCATGATATATTTTATGATGATAGTTAATATAAAAAACTCTAAATTAATCTAAGAATGCTTTCTGAAACTAAGCAAATTAGAAATTAGTTTTGTTATGTGCAATAGGCATCTTATTTTCACAATTAGAAGCTGCACGTTTGAATATCCAGGCTCCTCCAGAGCAGCTGGATTTTTGTTGAGTTCTGAGTTTCATTCTTTCTTACCTGTTTATGTTGTAGAATGGTATTTTTTGGTTCCTGGAAAGGCAGCTGTCTATTAGAGCAAATTGTCTAGTTGATTCTGGAACTAAAGCAGATGAAGCTGATGGTTACCTTTGAGAAAAGTCTGCCCGTTCCTAAATTACAATGGTTTAATTTTCTTAATCTCAAACCATTCTCAGACTATGGGTAGGAAAAAGTTTTTCAGAATTATCTGCTTAAAATAAATACTCTGGTAAATGAGCATTTTACGTCCTTTGAAAGTGGTACTACTTTACATTCTTGGCTTTACAGACACGAGACATATTTATTCTTAAAACTTTTCTTGAGAAATAGAATTGTGCACATTTTCAGCACTTGATAAAAATTCAGTAGCTGTACTTTGACCTCATGTTGGTCTAACCTGTGTGATGTGTTAGGTGTGATGTGTTAGATGGGAGCAAGACAAATACAGTTACTTCCATGGAGACTTGCACTTAAGTTCATTAGTCCTTTTTTGAAACAAAAACATGACATGCATACCAGATCCTCCATATATGTAGAAATGTCATACTCTTAACATTTACTTGCGCCTTCCTTTATGAAGAGGCTTTATGTACATTCCCAAGGACTGTAGCTGTGATTAAAAGCTTGTTTCCTTGCACCACCAAAAAAAAGGAGAAAATTATTCTTTGTAGTATAGTCATACCATCAAGTAAAAATTGTCTGTAATATTTATATATTAAATCATTGTATTGTTAAAGTATAATAGTTACAAAATACAGATTTTAAAGGCAAGTATTGCTGGTAGGTTTCTACCATTCTTGCTCTGAATGGAACACATAGTAGCTACCTCTCAAATTTCTAGTACTGCAATAGTGGGATTAGTATGAAGAGTTTGTGGAGCTGTAAATATGCATTCAAAACAGCATAAAAGGAGAGGATTTTATTTGATCTTGAGCTAAAAAAGGCATATTGTATTTCCATCAAGAAAAGCGTTGTAAAATTAAAGAAGATAGTGTCATTGGTATTTGCTGTGGTTAAAGAGTCAATTTGGTTTTGCAGAATAATACCTTTAGTGTTAATAATATTGGTGGCATGACACTAGTCAAAGCCCTTATATGATGCTTCATCCTTATCTCTCCCTTTCATTTTTGCTTATATCTCCACAGTGCTGCATACCCAAGGTCCCATTGATGGCAGTCTGTATGCAAAAGTGAGAAAGAAGAGCTCTTCAGATAGCAACATCCCTGGTGTTGCTCAGGGTGTTCATGTTACAGGCAGTCCTGATCACAGTGATCATACCCTGTCTGTCAGTAGTGATTCAGGACACTCCACAGCTTCCGTCAGAACAGACAAGACTGAGGAACGCCTTGTCCCAGGAGGTAAACGGGGTTTGAGCCCACAAGAAAAGGCAGAACTGGACCAACTACTTAGTGGCTTTGGTCTAGAGGATTCTGTCAGCACCACCAAGAATATGACTGATGCTCAAAGCAAATACAGTGCTACTCACCACATAGTACCAGGTCAAGTCAGCATGAATGAAGTCACCAAAATAAAGGACAGGGAGACTGATATTCTGGATGACGAAATGCCTAATCATGACCTTCACAGTGTGGACAGCATTGGGACTTTGTCTTCCTCAGAAGGGCAGCACTCCACCCACCTAGGGAACTTCAGTTGCCACAAAAGCAGTCAGAACTCACTTCTTTCAGATGGCTTTGGAAGTAATGCTGGGGAAGAGCATCACAATGCTTTTGCTGCAGACCTGGGAATTGGTGTGGATTCCTTCTATGAGAGATCATTTGGAAGCACTGAGCCAAAGTCAACTGAACAATTGCAACAGAATCCTTCTGTCTCACCCCATCCACAAGCCTATGGCCCAAGTAACTACTCCACTCAGACCTGGGTACGCCAGCAGCAGATGGTCACTGCTCACCAATATGGTTTTGCCCCAGAGAATGAAATTAGAGTTGGTATTCATAGCACTGTGGAAAATTTGGGCAGTGTCCAGAGCCAGTCCCAAGTCCCAGATGCCCCAACACGTGGCTCTAGCAGCAGAGATGCTGTGCAGAGAGGGCTAGGAAGCACACAGGGTGCTGCAGAAGCTGAAGAACATGCAAGTGCTGACAGTTTTAAGTCAAGGCAAATGCCTCAGCGGAACACAAATGGCCTGGATTTAGGACAAAATGCTGGGGACTTAGCAGCTTCTCCAACTTTGGATATTGATCAGTCTATTGAACAATTGAACAGGCTGATCTTGGAGTTAGACCCTACATTTGAACCTATCCCAACCCGCATTAACACTCTCACCAGTGACAGAAAACAAGTAAATGGCTTCAACAGCCTTGATGTACATATGAATAGTAGTTCTGGCTTCCATGACAAATTAGAGGTCACAAACAGGAATCCCTCCGGACATGGTAAGCTGTAATACTTTCTGAAGATAATGTTCTTTCTAGCATCTGTGTTCATTATATGGTGCAGCAAGACCCCCAGATCATTCCTTAAAACTTTGACGATGATTATCGAGGGATTCTTTCTGATGCCCTTTTCATGTAATCTTCCAAGATAAGGAATCAGATTGAAGTAAGATAACTGAGTTTTGCAGGTACTCGCCTTTTTGCTTGAAAAAAGTGCTGTTCAGCAAGTTCTTACCAGTTATAGATTATCTGTTGGGATTTTTTTGCTGCTGTGAATTTAAGCTGTAAGGGAGCAGAATTTGTACATTGTGGCATTTTTAGAAGACATCGGTGGTGTACGTTTTTCATTATTGCTATTTCCATTTAAATTAGGAGAAAAAGTTCCAACAACTTTATCTTCAAATATAGCGTAATGATGCTGGAATTAAATTTCTATGCAGTGGTTTCACAAATAATGTAATATTTGCCAGTAAAGTATTTTAAGACATGCTTTTTTGGAAAGTTTTTTGTTTAAAAATGTACAAGACACAGTGCTTGCTTGTTACCTCTGACTCTGAAGTGATTACAGCTGGTGGAATAAAATATGCAATACTTGCTGACTATGTTGCCTAAGTAATGCTACTAGAGCTAACAGCTTTGCAAAAGGATCAGTAATCTGCCTCTGGCTAGGTCCACTAAACCTATTATTAATGGTCTACCTAAAATTTGTGACAAATAAGCTTTCGCCTGTCCTACTGTCATGTTTGAAACTTTTATGCGGTCTAATTTCTCTGGCAAAACATATGCCCTTGCCTCCTTTTCTCCCCTTCCATCTTCCTCTTCCTCTACTTCTTGTCTTCAGTCATGGTGTAATGAAAGACTTGCTTGTGTCCCCAGGATGTGACTGAGTATTAGCCAACATGACAGAAGATAACCCATGGCCTCACTTGACACAAATGAGTTGCTTCAGCTAAACCATTCAGTGATGAATATGACTAACTAATGTGTGCTGTCTGTTCATGGGCAGGCCTGTGTGATCAAGGATGGTGATTCTTACAGGGAAGGTGAAATCACAGTTCTGTGTTTAGGAGGGTAACTGAGGACTGAAGAAGTTAAAAAATCCATGACTAATAAATATGAGATGCCTTGCTGCTTATTTTTAGTACACAAAACGTATTTCGTGGCATTAGCTTGTAATTCTCCTGAATCTTTCCAAATTATTAGCTGATGGACAAATTGAGATTTTTCCAGCAGGAGAGAATTCTTCTCTTTATATACAGAAAATCTAGTGAAGGGGGATAAAGAAATATAGAATAAGCCACCTTTTACAGTTCTGTGTTTGAATAGATGAAGCTTAAAAGAGATACTTGAAATTTTCTCACAGATTCTGGTCATCTCAAAGGAAGTAGGAGTCACTGTAATTTCGCTTCCATTTTTACCATCAGGTAAATAAAGACGAGTAAAATAATTCTACTTGGGGAATGATCTGGAAGAGGATTTATTTTAAAGAATTATATTATGGAATTTCTGTATTTAAGGGAATAAAATATAAATGTATAGGCAGCATTTAAAATCCTGGATATTTGAGGGGAGGTATCAGGGCACAGTAGAAGAGCAAAGACCTTAGTAGTCAGGAACATAAGAATAGCCCTAATTAGACAAAATTTTAAAAATAATTTGTATAGCTTTAGAACAATAATAATTTTTTAAGTTTGTGTTTATGTCAAGTGCTAAAATGTTCCATTCCCGACTTCTGCAAGTAACATCCAGTTTATACTGGAAAGAGCTTGATTTTAAAACTACTCAGGGTTCCAGAGGTAAAACAGCAGATATATGTGGCATGCTGCCACCCCTGCTTGAGACTAGGAGGTCACTAGCACTTACAGATTTTCTAAGTGCTGTAGAATTTGTTTATTTGCATATCTGGACTTGCCCACTGAAATATACAGAATCATATATTTATTCATTCCTGGTGTGCACAAACCAGCATGGGGAAAAAGCAATTTACCTGAATGAATGTTAGGAATGAAGAGCACTGGAATGTTTGACCCTATATACACCACTGTTCAGAATCACTGGATTGAGAACTGGCTGCATGTCAGGTTGCAGAGGGTTGTGGTCAGTGGCACAGTTTACAGATGCCTGTTATTCAGGAGTCTGAATCCAGTCTTGTTTTTAGTTGCTTGGATGAAGGGGTAGAGTGCCTCCTCAGCAAGTTTGCTGATGCATAAAGCTGGGAGGAGTGGCCGTACACCAGAATGTGATTAATGTGGTTTATCTTACCTTGGAGTAAACTTGTAGAATTTCATATAATTAGGATAAGCAGGGGAACATCCAAGGCACTTAATTAGCTGTTGAAACTAGTGCATCACAGGAGCTGTAGCTGATAGCACAAAGAAATGCTGGCTGCCACGGGGATGAAGAAATAGCCATTAATAATGGGTAAGAAAAAACAACAGTTGCTCACAATGGCTGATGTTACCAAGTCAGGTTTTAGAGGGAGCTCTATACTCTGTGACTTAAACAGTCCTTGACCTAACAAGTATATTAATAGAGTGAATTAGCCTGTGATAAAGGGAGTTGGCAGATCAGGTCTGAATGGTCTGAGTGAGGTTGATGGGACGAATGAGACATTCTGCATGGATCTCTCCGTTGCGAGGAGTGACCAGTGCTGGAAGTGAATGGGATCAGTGTGATGCATGGTGTGTGTGCATCTAACTTGAGGGTCGTGTTATGGGAAGATGGTGGAATTACCTGGTATCCTGCATGAGTGCGCAGAAAATATATGCCCTAAAAGGCGTATGCATGTATCCAGTGCCCTGCAAACCCAGAAGAATGTGCAAAGGAATGAAATGTGTGTTATCTGGGATGTACATTGTGGTGCATTCTTGCTTCTGTTTGCTCATATGGTTCTGCACTGACTGATAGATAGGCAACCACCTGTCCTTTCATGCTTTTTCCTAGATGTTTTTATACATATGTATCCTTAGCATAGGTCAACCTGGCACAAACTACTCACTGCCCATGCAGCAGAGTTCTGGGTTCTGTCTGAAGTTGTCTTGTGTTAAGTGCTTAGCGTTTTTGGATCACTGAATTTCTTTTTGCTAGGAAATATCTTTATGAACCATGCAGAACAATAGCTGATGACCTTTTCTCTCCTTCATTGTCATCAGAGGTGAATCACTGCACTGCTTATTAAGATTTCTCAAATTTTTATTTTTTACCTGAGCTGAGTTATGCAGAGATGAGTTTCTGGTAGTGAATGAAGCTGCCATATATTAATAACACAGTTCTGCAGTAGTGCTTAATTTTAAAATACAGGATGTTTCTAGCATGAAGAAATTTTTATGTGTATATAAGCTTTTCTCTGCAGCCTTATGTTCCCTATTTATTTCACTCTCTGTGCATTCTTTTATACCTAATAACACATGACCTCAGTCTACTGCTAAATACATTTGTAAGACTTATTTTCTCTAATCAGACATCTTCTGCCACAAGGCTTATGCTTATTCAGTAAAAAAAGAAAGCTAAATCAATGTTTTGCTTCAACCTACAAAACTGTAAAAGCAATAATCTGTTAATAAATGTAGAAAACTGAAAACTTTTTACCCATTTTCATTATAGCCTGCCATGATTGTCACCCATGTCTCATCTGTGTACCCCATCTTTTGATTGTTAAAATGTAACAGTTTGCATCTTCAGAAAAATACTAGATGCAAGTGAGGAATTATGTGATCAAGAGAAGGCAGAACACATAAAAACACAAGCATTCAGTCTTTAGGGCAGCCTGTTTCAATTACTGTGACCAAGAGATGCATTTCTATCTAAATTTGCCAGCATGAGGAAGAGGGGGACTGTATTTTCCATAAGGTTGAAATTATATTGTTGCTCTCAGGTAATTCTAGTTCTTCATGCATGAGTTAAGGTATTTGAAATTACCCTCTCAAAACTTCCCTAGGTTGCCTACTGTAGGAACAACACAGATACACAATTCATACAGCTTTATATTTTGCTTGGAGTTTATCAGCTCAACACAGAATTGAGCATTAAACAAAGCCTACCTCTCTCAAAAGAAAAAAAAAAAAAAGAAGGCAAAATGAATAAAAGCAAGGTGGCTTAGCATCTGATTACATGTCTGGAATGCCTTCACAGATCTTTCCTCTGTCAAAAATAAACCTTTGGAGATGGCCCAAGATACAGTATCATAAATCATATTACAGTGTCTCTACAGACAAAGGAGAGAGGAAGAAACCCTTTTTGCATACCTTTGAAAAGCATTGAACTGTTACAGATGTTCCCATTTACTCTGCTGTTCTGTGGGTAAGCACAGTCCCTCTGAAAAGTTGTGAAGTTAGAGTGAAATAAAGCTTGTCCAACTTCGTACCTGCCTTATTTCTATGTACAATACACTACAAAACTTGTAGCTTCCATTGCACAGGAAAATTTTGGTACCTGACTTTGGAGTTAATTTTACAATTATGAATTTTACAATTTGAATTTCTAGGTAAATTAAAGGTAGAAATTGAAATTTTAAGTTATTACTGAACTAGAGTCTGTTTTTAAACTGCATTAAATAAATTTTTAGCTACAGTTGAAAATTGAATTTTAGTTACATTTAGTAGCACAAAATTTTTAAATTTATGTCATGTACTTACTCCACAAATTTTTATCAATTTTGTAATTTTCAGCATGTGGGCCTGAGCATACCATCATTATGAACTCCCTCTAAGGGTTTGGAGATACCAGTTTGGATTTTGCACCAGGCTTGCTCCCTATTCTTAGCATAATGTAATTGGGCTATGAAACTAAAGTGACAGACCTGCAAAGCTGCCGTGTCCTATGCTTGATGGTCTGCTTGAATTTGGGATAGAGTTTAGACCTTTTCATTTGCTTGTTAGACTAATTGGTTATAAAGAGTTTACATTCCTAGTCTACTAGCTGTTAAAATTTGGATAAAAACCAGTTTTTTTGTTAATCATTGCTAATTATTGGGTATTTTTCAAGAATAAAGGAATTTTCTGACTTCAGCAGCACTATGTGTTGCATTTTAGAAAGGATAAGGCATTGAATGTATCACAGGCACATCACAGTTGGCTTTTGGTCTAATTGATACCTTTGAAAGAGTGTTCTTGTAGATCCCGGAGTCTGAAAGTTTGAGCATATCAGGATCCTTGTTTAGTACTTGCATCACAAATCCACCAAGGTCATTGGTTCAGTCCTCGTACTTCACTTAAGATTTGGACTCTGTGATCCTGCTGGGTCTCTTTCAACTCAGAATTTTCTGTGTTTTTGTTTTTCAACTGGCTATATATTTGATTATCCTTTTTCCACCACAGCTCAAATTTTGTCTTGCTGTCTTTGAACATAGTTTTTCTTTCAGTATGTAATACTGATTGTAAAGCTGATTCTAAATTATTAAAGAAGATTTGCTATGGTTTAAGCATAAAGCTGTCTTGAAAGCTTGATCACGGATCCTAAGCCTTCTTTAAAAATCTTAGACTTTGTAGAAGATACATGGTGGCAGAGAAGGAGATCGCTTTTAGTTTGGATGGTATTGTTGGTAACATTTTTAGTATGTGGGATAGTCCCTGAATGCTCCTCTATTAGAAGTTAACTTATGGACTTGGCTTTTTCCTTGTTGCATTCTTAAGCCTCATGTTGGATTGAATCTCCTTGTTTCACAGTAATTGATAGGTCTTTTTAAAATGCTGTATAGGCATTGACATCTGGAATTTCTGCAGTGCTAACACAGCTCTCCCCAGTGTTATTTCAGCCTTCATGACTTCTGCTGAGGTCTGTGAAAGGGACACTGGAAAAACAGTGGAAATTTTCACTGTTCCCTTGACAACAGAGCCCGCATTTTATTGCTGTGTGTGTAGAACTGGTAGAGAGCTTCTTATGTCATGATAGCTTTCCACACCAGTTGGAGCTGTGATAAAAAACTCACTTGAAGTGTAAGCACTTTGTCTTTTCCTCTCTGTGTATAACATGCTTGTACATAGTGAGGAATTCCAGCTTGCCTATCTGCACAGTTTAAATTGTCTTGATTGATTGATGAAGCATACATCCTAGTAAGTTTTCCTTTAGTTTGCTCAAACAATATGTCATTTTCTTAAACCACCTAAAAGTTTGTCAGATTTTCTTGACTGTATAGATGTTATCCATTCTAACCCTCTTGTGAAGGGCTAGAATTGAAATGAATTGCAGATTCCAAAAATCCTGCTGGGCAATAAAGGAAGTTAAGTAAGCAAGAAGCTGCCTGTGAAATAATACAGTTAACACTGCTTAAACTATATCCAGAGAAAATTATCTTAGCTGTTGCTGAAGTATTGATGATTGAAATTCAAATTACTAAAATCAGCTTTACAAGGTCAGACGTGTATTTCAGTGCTATAACAAGAAATCATGTTTGCAACTAGTTGGATGATTTGCTGATAAATGAGATACAGCACTGTTATTGACAAGCCACAGGAGACAAGATTTTAAGCTTAGTGTTGTTTTCTTTCCAATAATTATAAATACCTCTCAGCAGTAGTTGGGGGAAGCTAAGCAGTTAAAGAAACCAAACAATGATTAACCACTGGCCATGTTTCTGTTAGCTGTAGCTTTTGCATAGTGATAATCGTCTGGTGAGGTAAATGCCTGATGTTGCTCTGATGCCAGTCCGTTGGAGTGTTATTATTTGTTCATCGGGGAAAACAAAATTACTTTTGTAGGGAAAAACTACTTTTCACATGGGAAAAGAGAGAGAGTATACAAAATGCTTTCAAATAAATAAATATGTGCTCCTGGGATATTTATGAAGCTCTGCCAAAGCTAAATTATAAGAACAAAAATTAATTTTGTAACTTCTAGGAAGTCGTGGCAACTGACACATTACACTGTAAATGGTTCCTTTTAAATTAGTAAGTCTAAAACATCTCTTACACTAAATGAGGTGGCTTTGAAGTACATTTTTGAAACTAATGAACTAAGAACTATTTTTTTTTGCTCATGCCCTCACTTAATTTTAATCTCTTAGATTTGAGTTATTTGCTTTAAGCTTTACTGAAAAATATCAGCTCAGCTTCTCCCCTCTGTTAGCCAGCATCTGATGACAATTTGGTATGTAAAATACATTCAGTCTATTTAAGGAAAATGTCCATTTCCCCAGACAGACCTGTTTGTAGCTTTCTGAGGACTGCATTAACTTCATGCAAGTTACAAGCTTCATAAGTGTATCAACATTATTGATGATGAAATCTTCTCATCAGTGTGACAAGTAAAACTTGTATTAAATTTTAAAGGTCTGTTTTCACCCATCCAAAAGATAGATATTCTTGTTCATAAAGTAGTCTACAAGGCTGTGTTAACTAAGAGAGATATTCTGAAATAAATTGTCTATACCTGATGTCCTGGAGTGACTTTATGATGCTGAATTGTATCTACATTTGTCTTTTTTGCCCAGAAATAAGTTTTGCACCTTTAAAACTAGATCTGAGAGTGAAGGGGGGAGAAGAAGTGGTGGAATGTCTGAGGTAGTTGTATTCAAAACGTAAAGATAAGAGTTTTAGCTTTCCTTCTCACAGACTGCTGTCTGCAGCATGGACAGACAGAGGGAAAGAACTCTCCTTTGCTTTTTGTTAGCTTTTAGCTAGCTGAGGCAGAGAAGTTCCCAGACTGTGGCTTTTCTTTTTCTTGGAACTGATCAGCCCTGCTCTGGACTGCAAACCCAGAAAAGCACTGGGAGCTCATGCCTGTGTCACACCAGGACCTGGGACATGGCATTTTCCAGTACAGGAGGGACTGATAAGAGACTGAACAAGCTGAGCTGCACCCCACAAGGACTTTCTGAATTTGCCATCTCCTGAGAACAGCAAGAGGTTTTATTGTCCAATATTATTCATTTTTTATGCTTGTGAATACTTGTTAAATAAACAGGATTTCTCCACTTTTCTCCAAGGAAATCTTTTCCTGAACCAGTTGGGGGAGGGGACACTTTAATCGATTTTCTAGAGGGACCCCTTTGGAAATTTCCTCCCATATTTGCTCTACACCAGGACAACTTAGTTACAGATGGAGTGAAACTCTCATATGCTGTTCCTGGCTCCTACTGCCTCCTGTGCAGAAGTGGTGGGACTGGGAGTGTCTGCTTTCAGATGGTGGGAGATTCTGTAGTGATTCCCACTCATTTTTCTTTACAGAAATTACAAATAAAAAAAGAAATCCAATGCAAAAAGTTGGTAAATGTTGGAATAGTATGAACTCAGACTACATTCTTAAATGTCTCCAATTTCAGTAGTATTCACCATGACTTTAGTATCATATAAGAGATTTTGAAGATATTTGTTATTTCATGTCCTTTACTGGTTTTCAAGTCTTGAGTGATGCATCTAGTTTGCTTATATTGTCTTCAGAAGATACTCTTTCTGTAAATGAGAGACCACACATAAAGATTCAAGTCAAAGGAAAAAGAGTTAAATATGGACGCTTAAAAGGTTTTGAGTTTTCAAAGTTGCAGCAACCATAAAAACAGAATCTCAGTTGAGTAATTTTCAAAATGTGCTAGGTTTATAAATATTTGACAAAATTAATAACTGGCTCTATTTGGACCCTGAAATTTAACCCTATTGGTGGAATTTTCAAAAATTATTAACATGGTTTTATTTATTTATTTATTTATTTATTTATTTATTTGCTTCAATAGTAGTTATTATCACACTGGCTTTGATGCTAGCAGAGATGGATTTTTGTAAGTGTCTAATTCTGTAGTTTAACAAGAGAATTATTAATACTTTTTAGGATAAGCCACTACTTGCCTGCAAGGTACTCAGATTGATACATACATGTGTCAATGCAGAATCACTAAAGTACCATAGATTTTAGTCTGAAATCCCTGTCTCTGCTTCAAGCTTGAATAAAAACTGTTCCACTATACAGAAATGTATTTGTGTGTTTATGCTCTATAATTTTGTGGTGTTATCAAGGTGAAATTTCTGCAACACAGACACCTATGCTGCGTGCTGCTTAGCTTCTATCAGCTACTTCGGATTAGGAAATCGGTGTGTGTGTAAGGTGTATGCTATTATTTTTCTCTACACAAGCTGCTGGTTCAGCCCCCCTGCTGGTTCAGATGAAGGACACACTCTGGACTCCTCGTGTTACAGTTCCATGATCGGGGTGTGTAGGCGATGTGCTTTAACAGCACATACTTAGAGCTGGAAATTACTGTAAAGGTTTAAATGACACCAAGCAGTTAAAGTAACTTCTTATGGAAATACTCAGCTCTTTTAAGAGAAGTAGCTAATTCTCAAAGATCTTTTTGCATATATATTAACTATAGAACCTCTCAGAGGAGTATTTGAAACGTTGCTATGCATGTGGTTGTTTCTGTGGCTATTCAGTAAGTTCTACTGATCTTTATTGTTGACTTAAGAAGGGTAGAAAAAGCAGTTGTTGCAGGAGTAATCTGGAAGTGCCTGCTGTTGGGAGTTGATGACCATGTATAAAATCCTGCTAATCACAGCTCTGCATCTAGTGACCTGCTTTTAATGTCTTTGGAAACAAATACTGCTTTATATCCTTGAATATCCGGGATAGTTCTGCTGGTTTAGCTTACTGTTCTGTGCTGTTTCTCAGAATGATTACAGCTTCTGTGCGTAGCTAATATTTGTTTTTTTGTGATTAAGTGTGATTGCTATGTGTGTCACAAAAGGTGTACCGTGAACTGAGTTTATATGGGTCAGGATCTGTTTTAACTAAAAATAATATGCTTTTGGGAGGGAAAAGGGGGGGGAAAAGGCAGCCCTGGACAGCAGCAATGGTTTTTCTGCCAAGAGCCGCTGTGTGTCAGAAATGGCAAGAGCGGCTTCTCATTGGAGTGCCCGTAGCGGCCCCTTCTGGCTTGCTCTTCGATTGCACTGGGGGTGATCGCGTCAAGGATGAGCGCATAAGGGAAACTTACTCCTCTAGAACAAAAAGGACTGCACTAGCACCTTTTCCCCACATATGTGGTTTTGTAAAACTGTTTGAGCACTCTTGATTATAATCACTACAGACACAATAGTGAAGTTTGTTTAAACAGTTCTTACTGAAAAAAACCCAAAACAGTTTCTTGATCAGCTTTCCTGTTTTCAGCAGCAGGTATGCAAGATGGTGATGCAGCAGGGAAAAGGCTCAGAAAGTTAAGTGTTGGGCAGTATGACAATGATATTCCTGGAGAGCCATCATATAACAGGTGTGCATGGATGAAGTCTCCTGCTAGTCACCAGGCTGTAATTCCAGGATCACCAGTTGCTGGAGGGAAAACCAAGGAGGTAAACAATCAAGCATTTTTCACTAAGTACTGAAGCAAGCGGCCAGTAGGAAGTCTTATGTTTTGTGTCCAAAATTGCTGTGAGGCAATTGGGTGGTTGCATCATGGTGATAAGAACAAATAACTGCATGTACCTCATAAATACAATTCCATGTTTAAAGAGGCTCTTGTCTATTCTGTGTTTGCATGTTTTCAGTGTTCCAAGATCTCTCTGCTGGAACAGTAGATGACATTGTATCTGATTACAAAAAAAACTGTAATCTGATGAAGAATGCTCTAATGTGTCATAGGATTAAGCGAGAATTATTACACTACTTTTGGTTTTTTGTGTCTTCTCTTAGATGATTGGTGTGCATTACCAAGATGAAGTAGATGGGGGAATCTTCTCCACAATAAAAAAAGCAAACGAAGCTGTCACGTTCACATCAGCTTTTCCCCTGTCACCAGAGATGACATACGGTAAGAAAATGTCTGTCTGTATATAATAATTTATTTTTTTTAAATAGGACTATTGACCTTTTAGCTGTTACTGAAGAGAAACTGCCCTTTTCCCTCTCTCGTAGTGACAACATCTCCGCTATGCCATCAGCAGATTCCCTCCAGTCAAAAGGTCAGGAGCCCATCTGAGTTGTACAGAACCACTCCTGGTAAGGTACCCCTCTTTCCTAAATATTGTGAAAAGGAACTGTGTATGAGAGAAACTAACACAACAGTGGTTTATAAATAGGTCATATAAATGGTGAATTTAGATGTACGAGTTAGAAATGGATTTTAGCAGTCCTATTTTAATCACAGCAAAAAACAAGTGAGTAATGAAGAATTGTCCAAGAAATACTTAACGCCTTCCAGGTTTTAACTGCCAACAGGGAGTCCCATGTTCACATCCAGTGTAGGACCAATTAGGCAGCTACCTCACAGAAATAAGAGGAAATGCAGCTCAGTGTTTAAGGCTGTCCTGCTCTTGTTCTGTTTATCTGTTTGCATGATTTCAACGTTCTTCAGTCTTTCTGTTGATATTTGATGATGTCAAAATACTACTATCAGGAGACTTGAGTTCTTTGTGATTTTTAAGCTGGTTTTGTCTCTGTCTGAGGAAAGACAGGTGATATCTGTGATGGCATTTTTTCAGGCAAGTCAAGCTGACAATAGAGCTTAACAGTAGCTGTGTTCAAGTCAAGGAGATCCTTAACCAGAGGAATGGATGTTCTGGGGTGTTTTTTTTGGTCATGATACAGTTTGTAAATGTGCAACCATGGGAAAGTAGTTGGTAGTAGATGATTACATATTTAAAGATTTAATGTGATCTAGCTATGATTTTTTTATAATAAAGGATGGTTTTCAATGCCTTAACTCTTTGCTACTAAAAGCTAAGCAGCTTTACTTAGCAGCTTTACTTTTTACTTAGCACCTAAGCTACTGTTAACCTGTCACCTTTTTTGTGCAAAAGTATTTGAAAACACTAGGATTTAAAAGAAAACAGTATTTCTAGACTGCATCAGAAAGTGCTAGACATAGCAGGAAGCCAGCTAATGTATTTAAAACCTAAATAAAAATCACAGGCATTCATTTTATGCATTATATGATGTTCAAATGAAAATTCATGTGTACTAATACAGTTTTACTGCCTAGGCCATGACTGTCTTCTCCAGGAGAATCTTGATAGTAGACTTTTCAGTAAATTTATTTGATAATGGGTTTTGATGCAATAATAGTGTTTCAGTTCTAACTTTAAAAAAAACAAACCCCTTTGTTTAATTTCCCTCACTTAATAGCTATCAAAAGCAAACAACATCAACACAGAATAAAATTACCTTTAGCTATAGAAAAATCTTTTACCCAGTTCAAGACATCTCTTCATGGTCCTCCCTCCTTCTAAGTAATTAGTGGCAGATATCCTCCTGGGGACAACTTCATCAGATCAATTACAGGTTGATCTATGGTTTCTATTTATGTTGTTATAGCTAAGACTTGCCCTGGAAAAATATTTGGCTTTCAATGTATTTCTCTATTTTGATTCTCCTACTTAATTCTAAATGCAAAATTAAGCTCAAGGCATACTGAAATCTGCAGGTTAAGCGCTCATCTCCATGCAGCTTTGGTTTTGGCTGTAAGCATAATGTACTTTGACATTAAAGGTGTTAATTGTTAAAGGTTAAAAGTGTATGAGGTGGGTCAGCTAGAAAACATAGTTAAAGATACCTGTTTGCAAGCATTTCTCAGAAATGTTAATTGGGTGCCTTTCCCATCAGAGCACAGAAACTTCTACTGCCAAAGACAAATAAGAATCATACTTTAAATGGCTTAAATTTTTCTCTTTTCCCTTCACTTCTACTATAGTTATTGCCTGTATCTACACTAAGTATCTGCTGTATCTACTTAATTCCATGTCTTCTGATTTCTTTGGCAAGAAGTTCTTATTTCTGCTACCAATCCCTAATTCATGCCTGGAGCAAGAGTTATGTTTTGTGGGTTGAAGAGGCCAAGAATCTGAAGGGAACAGACACAGCTGTTACTGTGGTTGAGATTGCTTTAACGCACATGCTATAAAGGTAACTCTTAAGAGTGTGCACTTTGCAAGAGTTCTTAACAGCCTCAATTTTTAGTACTTTATCTTGCAGCCTAGCTCTTCTTTTAAATGCTTACATGATCCTTATTTTGGTAAAAGTCAGGAAACATACTGACTTCTTCAGAAATTTTCAGCAGCATGAGGCCTTTTGAGTCAACGGACTCTGGAGTCTTAATTTCTGCCATTAAGGTATTACCACTTTTTTCTCAGTTCAGATCACCCTTGAATTCAAAATGACTTTGTTCTGCATCTCAGCTTTGCTGTTTATATGCTTTCTAAGTTGCTAGTGAGGATGCTGTAACCTGGTTTCCAGTCATCTAGATGTATTATTGTTTTATTTCCTCCCTGTTTCCTTGTGGAGAATAGCATTCAGTGTAGTTAGCACTTACCATATCAAGGCATTCTGTTATGCTTTTAGAAAAGCACAAAAGTATATATTTTAATAGAAAAAATACACAGTTTTGTGTATGTTATAGTCAAGAATTGCAATGACATCCAATCCTTTTGTATAAAAAATTATAAAATTCTCTCTTTAAGTTATTCATGTAAACGGTGTATCTAGTATCTTGAATGCATCAAATTTTTAACCTGTTTACCTAAGGACACTGTCTTTAATAAAGTGTTATAAAACTGAGCTCTCTTATCCCTAGAAATCTTAATTTTCTTTCCAGGTAAAACCACTTTGCTGGGGAAAGTCAGTCCAGTAGTATTCTGTGTCTGTCTCCTTTACATTAGTTATGTCCTAACTCTTCATTCTTCCTGTACATTAATTGGAGATGTCCTGCCTGCAGGACTTCTTTTCAGAGCCTTGTTCTTAATCAAATAGGTGTAAATTTAACCTCCCTCAGTCTGTATGCATGCAGTAAATTTTTTCTCAGCATTGCTGCTCCAGTGATCACTTGCTGCCATGGTTTCATGGCCCTTTTCTTCACTTTACATAGCTTGAAAGTAATACAGCAGCCACAGAGTTAATTCTGAATTATCTTTGAAAGACACTTGTTTCTTGAGATAAACCTAAGTGGTCTATAAATTGGCTAGTGGCCTATAAATTGGCTAGTTTTATAAATACCCCTCAAAAAATCAGGCGGCTCCATATAGGATTTAGATACAGCTCTCCGGAATTTCACAATAGCTGATGAATATTCCATAGAAGGGAGAGTCCCACATATCAGTGAAGAAACTGAAGCACTATTTGTAGGCCATTTTAAAACTTACAAAGGCTCTTTTGTTTCAGACAGCAGACTGCTAATTCAAGTCCCTTTTGTATATAGAAGTAACAAATAAAAGTGTAGCAAGCTCTTTGCCTGGGGACTGAATGCTGGCTAGCTGCCCTGCCCCTCCACCCCTGAGGCTAGATGAGAAGAACTGCCCCTTCTTCAGCCCTGGTCCAAGCACAGATGAAACTTTGCAGAAGGTCTGCATTCACAAATGGGCACTGTTTTGCAACAGAAGGCAGGAGTCTGTGGAACAAGAAAGGATTGTCTATAATCCTTTATCAATGTACTGACAAAGAGAAGACGTGATGTCACTTTTTCCATTTTTCTGAACGCCCTAACTAGACTTGTGCAGTTCAAGCAGTGCAAATGATGGAGTGAAAACACTGCTGCCAGTATAAGGAATCTCTGAGCCTTCCAACTGTGTGTAAAGCCTTGCCTTTTCATCTCTTCCAGGGAGCTTAGCCTATGTGCTGTACTCCAAGTTTGTGTATGAGCTGCATGTATTCTAAAAATTTTAAAAAGGACAACTTTTCTCCTCATGCCATTGTGGAACTCTTCAAGACCATGCACTGGAATATTTCCACAATTTTTCTCATATAGACTCAGTTTTTATCTTACAGAGACATTGTA
Organism: Cinclus cinclus; assembly: GCF_963662255.1. Lineage (NCBI taxonomy): Eukaryota > Metazoa > Chordata > Aves > Passeriformes > Cinclidae > Cinclus > Cinclus cinclus. The sequence continues at coordinate 56,983,862 of NC_085046.1, forward strand.
GTCCTAAATTCCCCTCATTGACTAACACAGACTTACTCTATTACATCATCCAGCAGAGTGATGAATATTTAATTAATGTATTGTAAGGCAAACCCACAACCTGACAGCCTCATTATTACATAATTATATTACTGATTAGAATTTTATACTGTTGTGGTTTCATACTGTTATTTCAGGATTGTGATTTCTTCCAGTCACTGAGTTGCTAGGGAAATGATACATGCTGCTTAATTTTGTGATTTGAAAAATGTTAAGGTTCTAAACTGAGGGTCAGTTTGGGAATAAAAGTGAAACTTTTGTAAAAGGGAAAAATTCCCTGTTTATGATGGGTAAAAACTTTCTCCACAATGTGAAAGCTTTCATATAATATTCATTTATACCTGTATTTCTCTCCTCCTTTTGCCTGTTTAGATATATCTTACCTGTAAGCTATACATGTCCAAAGCAAGTAAAAGGTTATGAGCTTTTCCAGACATCTGGGTTCATTTGCTTTGTGCATCAATGCATCTGCTTAAGTGGATGGTTATCAGAAGCTCTGTCCTCCTGGAAACAGGTGCATTTTCATTTCAGTTTTTGCTTTCAAGTTTTTTTTTTTGATGTTTTGTTTATTTTAATGGGTTTTCATTTGTTTTTTTTTTTATTGAGGCTATCAATGAAAAATAAAAAATACAAGTAGAGAAAGGAAATTTATGATTTAAAGCAAAGTAGATACACCAGATTTCTCTTATGTTTTCCATTGTCCTACAATTGCCCTTGACATGTTTATGTCGTGGCTGAATACGGTGTTCATCTACACGATATTTTTATAATCAAACACCAAATGTTTCTTAATTATTATAAAATGCACCATTTACTAGTGTATAAGAAGCCTCCATAGGCTTCAGGAGCAAGAAGGAAATTACTTGGATCTTGTGTTGGGATTTTACCAGCAAGAACTTAATGATGGCTTCCAGAAAGAGCATTTGGAATGCTGTAAAGCAAAATCATAAATGTTCATAGACCCCTTCTTGATTGCTGTAAGCACTGAAGGCAATATATTGTACTATGATATACCACACTTTTGCATTTCTGGGTTACTTCATTGAGACATTCAGCTCAGTAAAATTAATCTTTATAAAAAGTTTTTATTGCAGAAAGGTTGGAGATGATATGTTTTCAGGTCTTCATTGTCACAGATTTCCTTCCCTTTGTGCCACTAATTATAATACAGTTCTTAACATATCTTTCAAATATAGCCATGGAAATGTTGTATTTGTTTGGCCTGTGGAGAAATAAGCAACACTTACTATCAGTGATTTCACTCTGTTAGTCCAAATTCACAGCAGAAGTAATAGTATTCCATCTCATGTGCTGAAAAGCTTAACTATTTAATTTAGTTTATATAAATCTGAATAGTGGAAAATACCATGTAACAGTGGAATGAAATTGAAACTGAAAGTAATTTAAAATACTTGTCATCTATGCCTGCCTTTACTGAGTGGTATTAACCGAAATCCTTACAGTATAAGTGTCTACATCTGAGCTGTTTAGTAATCAGCCAGTTGAGCTGTTTTTCCCCCTCCACTCAGTTTGGCCAAGATTTTCATGGGAGGAACTCTCCCAGTCTACACTACTTAACTTTCTGAAGTTTCAGAGATGAAATGATTTAGAGTTTAATTCATTTAGCTAGCTAGATATGGGCAGGATTTGTTTACAGCTATGTTACATGTTTCTCCATAAAACTCTAAAAAATCTGTACATATTTTGGCCACTCAGTAAAGATTCTAATATGTCATTGATTCAGAGGAGAAAGGAATATAATTATGCATAACTGAATATAAAAAGCTAGGGTGTGCCAAGTCCATAGCAGATAGGATGTGATGATAAACCAGTGGGACAATTTAAGTGTGTGTTTTCTTTGGCTGATACATTAAAGCTGACCAAATAGGCCACTCTTGTTACTGGATTTCATAAGAAAACTCATTCTGTAAAATATACTCTCTCTTCCACTGGTTTTGGATACTCTAGCTTGATAAAATATTCTGGAACATGAATACATTTTGTTTTGTAGCCAGTGTTGTATCTGATCACATACTCAATAATTCTTCAAGTCTGGTGCTTAGGTCAAGACAAAGATACTTCATGATGAATTGTTCTTACAGCTCCCCGAGCTAAACTTTGCAAAGGGACATGGTCTTGCTGTGACCTACATGTTGAACATCACATTGAACATGAGAAAAATTCAAGTGCTACAGATGTCATGGAAAATACTGTGCTAGCAGAATGCATAGTCTAGTAGTGCATGTGTATATAATTCCATCTCTATAATACTGAAGGATTTGAAGGAAAAATAAAAAAAAGGAGAAGATAGATTCTTCAGAGATTACATTGAAGAGATGTGAAACTATTCACTGTCTCCTCTTCTTACCCCCCTTGCTTTTGTAGCAGGATTTGCATCTGGACAGAAACACTGTGATCATAGATCAGAATGGGCCTTAAGCCATATCCTGCCCTGTTAAAACTGCTTTGGATAAAGAATCAGATACTGATTTGGAAAGACTTTGTTTTATATTGTGTGTTTAATTTTCTGTCCAAGTATTTACATTGGTTTTCTTTTTTTTGTTTGTTTGTTTGTTTTAACGGATGGCTTTTTATTCCATGTGGGTGAAGTGCTGATGGATAAGTAAATCAGAGGACTGAGACTGTTCCCCTAGAAATGGCCTTCTCAGAGGTCCCTTGGCACTGCCTGCATTATCCATTTGAACTAAGACACTTCTGAAAAATTATATGGAGTCTTCTGCCTAAAACAGCAAATGTGAATTAAGTTTTCTCACAGGGAAATGAGGATCCAAGTGGTGGAGACCCTAAATACAGAAAGAGCCTCTACTTTCTCATCTACTTATTTTGTCCTGAATTCAAATGTTGAACTGCATTAAAGGAATGGCAGTTCTTGTGACAAAGGAGTTTTCCTACAGGAGTTCATATGAAATAAGGTTTCTAGCTTGGGACATCTGTATAAAGTCTCTGGCATGTTTTATGTCTTTCATCAATGATACCTTAACAAGTGTGACTGATCCTCGATCCCTCATAGTGGCATTAAATCAAGCAAGTGCTGATAGGTTCTTCATCAAGAACCCACCCATCCTGTAAGTGCTTCCCTTAACTGGGGCACCACATGTTAATCCAGTCTGTATTTTACTTGTTTTGTCTTGACTAACTTCCATACCGCTCTGAACTGAAAATGAAACGACTGCCTTATTTCAAAAGAATTTAGTAACTGAGAAAAAACTTGAAGTTTTGCATAAGACACGTATTATTGCCTGTTGCAGTTTGATTCAGGAACCAATACATCTGCAAGTTTAATTGTGTGGCCTGCAACTTTCAGCCTTCCTGGAGCTCTAGTCCAAAGGCATTTTCTGTTGAGAGAAAGCAGTAGCATTATCTGGTGTTTATTTTTGTATGTGTGTTTTGTTTTCTTTTAAATACTTGCCATCCAAGATAACTGCTGTACTTGGAATATGCATTTATTAGTTAAAAAGATGATGGCAGTTCCAAAGGTGTTGAACAGAGTTTCTTATGTTCACTAGTATCCGTGAGACCTCAAAAATTTGAAAATTCAGGCAATTAAAATAAGCTGTATAATTTCTGAAGTTTAAAAAAAAAGTTGTTTATATAATCAAACATTACATGGGAAAAATATGTTTATACAATATTTCAGTGTTGCTTGATCATGATCTCAAAGCATATGTGCCTCTTCAGTTAAATTTGAAATCCATTCTGATAATACACTGGTGGTTGGTGGTGGTTTGGTTTTGTTTTTTTCCTCTTTCATTTTCTTGCTAAGAACCACTGAAAAAGTGATTACTTGAGAGGTTTTTCAGACATTCTGTTGCAGAGAGTTTGGTTTCTCTTTTCTTCCCTTTCCATGGGAAAAAGTAATGAATTTCCCCACACAAATCAGTCATTTGATAGCTATCTTTTTATATATTGAAATATAAATGAATAATATCTTACACTTAGATAAAAACCAGAATCATCTGAAGCTGAGAAATCCATCACAAATATTTGCTGCTTTTGAAGATACAAACAATAAGCCACTACAGAAACTTAAAAACAATTTAACAGAAATACAGGATTGGATGAGCAGGCAGCCTGGCAGATGTGTTTGTTTTTACACATACCTGAGGTTGCATGTTTGCAGTGCATGTGCATACCATACATTTTTGAGATGTCAGTAGTCACTTTGTCTGGAAAAGGTTAAATTAACAAAAAACCATGGGAGCAACTACTGCTCTTGCTATGCTTCTATGATTTTTTTTCAACTTTTCTAGGGTGAGCCCTCCTACTATATGACATAGCACTTCATGACTGATGTGCCAGAGTAATCCATGTAGTTTGAGGGAAGGCTGTAGGAGAAAGCTCCAAAAATTGAAGTATAGCTGTGAGAACACATTTTTTTTTTAAAAATGCAGTTTTAAAATGATTCTGTGTTTGAGTGTCTGGGAGGGTCTGCCTACTGCATTCACAAGTTAAAGTTATTCTGCAGTTTCAGAATGACAGACCTTCCAGTGTTGAGTGGGAACAGAGAGGAAATACACACTCAGTTCCACTTAACTGTTTATAGTCTAAAGGTCATACTGCTCTTCATTTTTCAAGATGCTGTTCTCCCCTATGTCTGTGTTTTTCTATGCCTGAGTTAGGCATGTTATTTCATAAAGGCATTTATATTCAGGCATCTTGTAGATAAATTCTGAAATGAGCAATCTACTTGACATTGACTCCCACATTTCTGTCAATCACCAGAGTAGCAGGGAAACACATGAGATTCCTTCACAAATTGTGGAGTTTTCATGAAGGACACAGCATAGCCACTCTGCTTCAGGGGTTCTTGTTGGAGAAAGGTGCATTTTACAATTCAAGCCCTAAATTTTAAACTATTTTGGGTAGATTTTGCAGTGGTAATGCTTCTGATCAAACCAGGAATCTTATGTACTATATCACAAGAACTGTACACTGGTACCACCTGGCAGAGATTTAATGACCTGATCCTGATTGCTGTGCTGTGCCTGGAACAGCCATGAAAACAGTTCTTGCCAAATAACAGACTTTCTCCTTTTGAGATGGCAGTATCTTACACACTGTGCTGACCTAAACCCTATCAGTTCCTCACCTGAGACATCCACCTTCCCTTCCTAACTCTTCTGTACAATCAGCCTTGCCCTTTCTACCTTCTGGCTTTAGAGTTTCAGACTTCTTTCTTCCTTTGAGAAGAAAAATATCATCTGGTTGAAACTTTGAATTTGTGACAGAAAGACAAGTAAAAAGTGAGATTTTTGTTATGTGCCCTTTTTTTGTTATTAACTGTCCATGTCAGAGGGATTTACTTGACGAGTAGCCCCTTAAGTATAACTGAGTCTGTTAGAAGGATCCATGAAAAAAAAAAAAAAATCTTAAGAAAGGGTGAATTTGATAAATGCTGACAAAACTCAAATGTATTAATACTTCTATTTACATGATTTCTGCTTACGTTATATCCTTATAATACTTCGGAAAATAAGTTTCTTACTTAACTAACCATCTTCATATGTCATCTCAGTCCACTGTTACCTTCTTTGTTAAAGGTTACTGTTCTTGTTCCCTTCTAATTAAGCAAGTGTAAATAGCCAAACAAGCAAAGTTTTCAAGATTTGAAGATCAGGAAAGAAATGAGATATCCAAAGATCCTGTGATTACAGTGCTTTTTATGCAGAGACAGGGATGCTTTCTATGGAGACAAATTTTGTCTAATCATTCTTGTTTATAGGAGTGTGAAGATTGTGTTTGACTGCATCTGGCTCTTCCAGGAAGCATCCAAGACAAAGTGTTGTATTATTACACAAAGTTGTATAATAAATTATTCAGAGTAACTGATGTCAGTTCAGAATTGCTGTATAATAACCTCTTCTGACCCTGTAGCAAGGATTTTCCCTTCTTTTTGTCTGATAATATGGTGTATATCACAACTAACCTTTGCTATTTGGTTCTTCTGAGTTGCAAATCTTTATGCAATGCGTTTAATAGGAGCATGAAGGCAAATGCCTATGAAGGCAAACAGTGGTAGGAATGAATATTCTTATAAAGGAATAGTTTGAGTTACATTATGGTCCGTGGAAGAAAGCAAAATGTTAGTTTACCAGTACTCATCTCTATTAGCAAGCCAGCTCATGTATTTTAATATTCTCAAAACGGTTCAGTGCATGCGTTCAAAACATGGTGCCAGTAGAAATTGGAAATCAATAGAATAGTACATTCTGGGAAAGTTTTAAATGGTTGTATTTATTTCTGTCTAGATCTAGCAATTTCCTGCAGTCATCCTTTCAGAAAATCCTTTCAGAAAAAGGCACTGAAGAACAATCTGGAAAGGAAATGTGCTGCTCATTGTGGAGCTGCAGTGTTTCCACTCGTCTTCCTGACCTGTAAATAAAACCTGCTCAGAACAATGCCGGGGGATGTTGAATGCAACACAGTAAGGCTACACGTGTTTTGTGATCTTGGGAAGCGAGTAAAACTCTATTCAGAGCTCTGGATGCTAAATTTATCCGAGTGTTGAGCCACTTTGGTGTAAGAGAGTAGCTGGGCTTTGGTCAACATTAAAAAGCTCTAATATGACAATCCTCGGTTCCGCGCCTTGCATCTCTGAACGAAACAAGTAAGCGAGGTCAAACGAAGTGGTGGGGGGAAGAACAACAGCACCCGCCCCCTCAACACTCCAAACCCCCCAAAATCCAGCAAATACCACCACACCCACGGCCTCTCCCGCAGCCCCAGCGGCCCCGGCTCCCCGTCCGGCCGCTCGCTCCCCGCCCCCGCCGCGCCGCTCGGCACCCGCGGGCAGCTCTGCCTGCGAGGGGCGGCGAGAGCCGGGCGGGGAAAGAAAGGGGCAACGAGGCGATCCCAAACGAGGTGGAGTCAGCGCAGCAGGCATACGCGGAATGGGCAGTCGAGCCGAAGAGCCAGCGGGAAGCCTAATCTAACAACTATCGGGGAATTACTTTCTGTCTGGACGGAGTGAACTCCGGCTATTCTTCATCTGGGTGGCTGAACCGAGACGGGGGAGCCTGTGCTTCTCTCGCCGCAGACGCTGGAATCCACTTAGTGGTGAAGTTCCGACACTCGAGGGCGAGCGGAGGGAGCTGGCAAATGCAGGGAATAGCTTTTCCCGAGTCTCTGCGTGGCGGGGCGGCGCGCCCGGGTGCCTGGGCTCGGTGAGCCGCGGGCAGCGTGCGTCCCGGAGGGAGGAGGGAAGGACGATCTCGCACAGCCCCGTGGGAGAGCAGCGGTCGCGATGGCTTCCATAGGTAGGTTTTGTGGTTCCCCGCGCCCCTGTTCCGTGCTTTCTCCTAAGTCTGAGAACTCGTATTGTGGGCCGGTGTTGCGTGCGGCTGGTCGCGCTCGCCGCGGCGGCAGCGGGACGTGACCCCGGGCGGCGCAGTTCACTGGAGCCAGCCCGCCTCAGACGGGGCCACCGGGGCTGGGAGCGCGCACGGAGCCTGCGGCCTGCTCCTGCTGCTGCGGGCGCTGTGGAAGTCCAGTGGGAGGAAGAGTTGCGCCTTTTGTAGTCGTGTAACAACGCTGGGAGTCCACGCAGAAACGGAGAAGGTTTGCGGACGAGGAGTTGTGTCTGTGAGAGTTTTCTGCAGTCGCCGAGGAATGATTGAGGGCGTGAGGCAGGGCTCGGGAGTTTTGTCTAGCAGCTTTTTTGCCGAGGAAACCTCGTAATTTTTCGTGTGTCGTGGTGGGTCTTTTACAGAGTAGAAGAAATGGGGGCTGCCTGGAGTATATATCCATCATTTCTGTCTACGTAGAAAAAAATTGTCCAGGCTGAGTCCTTTTTTTTTCTTTTCAAAAATATGAGAGGTGTAAGATTTTGTAAACAGGATTCTTTCTTAAATGAGGAATATGGCAGTTTTTCTGCTTTCTTGCTTAATGAGAAAAACACTTTATTGTGCTGTTAGCACTGGAAGGGTAATTAGTCTAATTCGTGCATCCAAGACACAGTGTATTGGTGTAATACATGTAAAACACTCTCACTTTCTTACTTCAGATCTGTATTTTCCATTAAAGTATTATAGTCTTAGAGCAGTTAACTATTGGTACATGTGTACGGGATGCACCAGAATAAAGAGCCTGGTTCCTATTGCCTTAATGCAGACAATTTTTCTATTCAAGCAGTAGCAACACATGTTTGGGTAAAGACTGCAACCCTGAAAGGAGGGTTACTGAATCACAGTTCTGAGAGACAAACCAAGTAAAAAGATGCAAGAGCTTCACTTTTCGGTCATATGTTTTGTGATACCGAAGATGAACTGACCTGAGTTGGTTTTTACGAGTTTCAATTCCAGGTTATTAAAAGCAGTCTTTGAAAAGATTGGTTTTTTTCCTTTTTTTTAAAATAGAATGGTTTAGCTATTCTACTTGAAAATCAAAAAGGCAGCCCTCACCTTTGTTATTCAGCCTGCAGTGAGCTGGGTTCAGTGTTTTGTTGCAGGCCAACGACTAGAAAAGTGAACAGGCTGAAGATTGTCACGTTTAGGCAGAATTTTTTCACAGCAGAACAGGCCCAAAGTGAGAATTTTGATGGAAGGTCCAAACATCAATTTGATTGCTTCCGTATCCTCTATGGGGCAAATATGCCTCAGACATCAAAAGCTGCATACTGGGACATCTCTGGTTCCTTGTGGCACCAGGGAACTGGACTGAGACAGGAAAAGGGGTATTAAAACTCCTTCTTTCCCTTTCATTCACCTTAGGAAAAGTATATAGGGTCATAAGACAAAATAGAAAATGTCACTGAGTCTTCATGTTTGCTTCTCAGAGGTGTCAGAAAGTCAGGCCCAAGCTCTGTCCCTTTTACTCAGTTTGTCTCCTCTACCTTCACCCTTGCCTCCTTTCCTTTGGCTTTGCGGTGTATCTGTCAGTAGACATGAGTGGCACTTTTCAGTTCAGCACAGGTGTCTTAGACCTGCTTCTCCAACCTTTCAAGCAATTTTAATGGGTTATGAACTTAGGAGTACAAGGCTGATACTTTACTCTTTTCTTGAAAGGTGCTTGGTCTTTCAGTGCATTCTGCCTGGAAAAAAGTTACCGTTCATTGGAAAGTACCATTTGCATGTTTCTTAAGTTCTTTTTTTTTCTTCTCTAAAACATGCAATTTAATTTTACGTTTTGATGAAAACTGTCATATTCAGCAGTGTGAATGTCTGAATTACGAGATAAACCATTACGAGATAAACCATTATAAGAATGGAATTGTCTGTCTCTAAAGCCATTTTGCTGATTTGCTGTGTAAACTTAGTGTAGACATATTAATAATTGTGTTCTGATCATTTTATTGGATTGATTTTTTTTTCACCACTGAATGACCTGCTGTATGTAGAGATAGAATAGGGGTTCTCCTGTTTATGCACTGTGTACTGATGGTGATTCTCTCCTAAGGAGTGTTTTAATAAATGTCACATTTTATGATACATGTGATCTGGAAGCCTTGAGGGCATGCCCCTGCAGCTGATTTGCATTCCTAAGATAGCAAAGCTTACTTAAAGTCAGTAACACAGCATCTGCAAGATCTTTTAAAATACATGAGAGGTCGTATGCAACTGATTGCTTTAGTCCTTGGGGAAGTTTCTTTTTTCCCCCTGGTACTACTTGGGAGAATGAAATTAATTAGTATAAGAAAGCCTTTCAGAAAGTCATGATGAGGATTTTACTGCTTTGAAGATGCTGTATTTCTGTCGATGCTGTTCTGATTCTTGAAGATGCTGTAATTCTGTTCAGCAAATGGGAGTTATTTGTATTTTGGTGCTTTCGTGAATGTATGATACCAAGTTACCTGTAAAACGATCTAGCTATTTACTCAGAAAAGAAGCCACATAGTATAAGCTTTAGGGCTTTAGGGCGGGGTGAAGTGTGGTCTGGTAAATCATCCTTTTGATTCTGACCGATGTGGAGAGGGGGCAGAGGGTAAGTGCATTTAATTGTGTCAGCCTGTGGTTGCCTGGAGATAAGCTGACACCTGGCATAACTTCAGAGGCTGTGTTTGGCTGTTACTGGCAGGCTATTATGGGGAGCTAGAAGTTGCAGAACACAGGAATGTACAAATACACTCCCACTTCTGTCATGCATCTTGCCGGCATGCCAGAGTCTCCCCTGACAGTGGTGAAGTGCCAGCCTTCCTCACCTAGTGCTTCCTGGGGAGGGCTTCTGTGCCAAGTATTTCCTCAAGGGGCCATATGAATGATTTACAGCTCTCTTTAGGGCTTAAGGCAAGAATCACTTTTTTAAAATTTTAAATACATTTGAAAGGCTCCCAAAACACAGTGAACGTTTTCTAAATGCACACGATAAACAATTCCATGAAGTTAAAACCCTTCAGTACTGTAGTGTGCATTACATTTAATTACTAGCAGTTTGGGTTCTAACTATTGAATGTGTTTTTTCTTCCACCAAATAAATGTGTGTGAGAAATACTTTACTGCCTCTCCAGATGTGCTGTTTTTTTTCCCGAGGTTGTCAGACATTCCATTGTTGTATTTTCTCTAATATTCAAGCGTGTAGTACATATTCCGCTGAGATTATTCTCAGATGAAGCAACTGAAGCTGTCCTTTTCTTGTGCAGAGAGGTTAATACCTGGATGCTAGAGCCACTGTCTTAATGACTTGCCCCAGATTCATCCTGACTGATTACTTGCAAAGAGAGTTGGTCCACTCAAATCAGGCATTAGCAGAATCTTCAAGCAATAGTAATTTGTCTTTTCCTTCACAGACATGAAAAATCCTGTTATATCTTCTCTGCTTGCTATTGATGGGTTTTTGGGAATTGTGGGAATTGCAGGCATCTCTGTGTTGGTATATGACATGTACTTCTAAATGTGAAGTGGAACTACTTAGGTTGAATAGGAAAGCATGTGCTGTGCAAAAGACACAATAAAGTTATTCCATTTCCTGGCATCTGAAGTTATGAAAGGCAAGACTTTAAGTATCCTTTATTAATTTCCACATGCTGTGAAAAAGAAGGAAGTGTGACCAAAGTTGATGGGTTTCATAAAAGGGAATAATTTGGTTCACTGTATTTTTGTGAAATTGAAAGCAAAATGTGACAAGTTTATAAGGTCAGAATTTCAGTAAAGTTAATACTTTGACTGAAAGCAAGAGAGAGTTTTGGTCTCTCTTAACTAGTTTTGGCGCCATTGTATTTGGAAAAGCAAGGAAGTGAATGGGAAGGTTGATAGCCCGTAAGAATCTCACAGTGCAAATGGACTTGGAAAAGTGCTAGTTTTTTAACTAGCTCAAGTGGGGCATTACTTTGGCTTATTTCAGAGCAGTATTATTTTCTCTGTCCATGTGGCTTTTATACAAGCCTCAGATACTTGTGAGGTAGTGAGCTCAGCGTTTTGGAAGCAGAACACTGACTTAAAGCTCCCTTTCCCCAAAAGACATAACTGAGGATGTCGACTTGAGTTTTCAAGCTGATACGATCCACATTAACTGTCACCTTCTCATGAAAAGGACTGAAAAGTTTGAAATGTATGAGAACCTACTAAAATACAAGGTATGCTAGTGAAATGACTGCTTTTACTTCCCTGCTGTTTTTGGATGATTGACTCTAAAAGCCTGAGGTGATTTTGCCCTTCAGCTGCTGCAAGAAAAGAAAAGGAATCTTGTTACCTATCTTTTATCTGGACCACAGTGTAGGTTGAGCTACTCGGTGTTTTTTCTTTTTTGGTAGGTTTTATTTGGTTTGGTTTGTGTTTTTTTTTTCTTTTTTTTTTGTGTTTGTTTGGGTATTTTTTGTTCTGTTTTTTTGTTTTCTTGTGGTGGGTTTGGGTTTTTTTTTGTGGTGGGGGGGTGGGTTCCTTTTTCTTCTTTGTTTCAACCATTTTAGTGGATTAAAATACCAGTTAATCTGTAAGATCTTACTTTATATGGCTGTGTCATTGGCACATCCAGCAGTTTCTGCTTACAACTGAAAAAAGCCTGAAACTTCTACAGGTTTTACCTGTTGCTGCCATGTAGAAGAGTGAGTTGGATATTTTTGTGCCTTGCATGTTGGCATAATGAGTATTCTTTTTTTTTTTCTTAATGTCATTTTTCGGTAGTGTATGGTACAAAGAGTCCAGCTCCTTTCTAAGGTCCTGCCTTTAAAGTTGATGATCAGTGATAGTAAATGTAGGCCTGAGCTGTGTGCGTGAAAAGATACAAACTTGAATGATCCTGGCTTTGTCATGTCACTTCTTGAAATAGGGAGCTGCACTTTTACATTGTCAGTGTTTTCACAGCTGTAAATGGCATGGAAGGGGCCTGAACCAAGAAGCACTGATGCTTTGCTTTCTGTCAGATACGCCAGGCTAGTTAATTCTGTGGAAGTTATGAAATTGCAGAGTTATTGTTTCAGTGAGATAGAGGGTTAACAGTTCACCAGTGAACTCTGCATCAGACAATGAAGGGACATAGCTGAAATATCCAGCAGGTTTGTTTTTAATTGAAGTAAAAACAAGGCTTTCATGGGAACTTTCATGGGAAGTTCCATTAAGATATACTTGTTTCTAACCTGGGAAGAGTTGTGAGTTTGTGTTTTTTCCTTCAGTTTACATGCCTGGCTGCCGGTGGCTTTTCACTCTGTTTAGCATTTTACACCTGTGAAAGTGGGGTGTGAAGTGCATCTGTGAGCATGGCAGTGGTCTTTCCCTCCTGCAGTGTATGCAGCTCTAAAAGTAATAGCAACAATCCAAGGCCTGGAACAGGGAAGAACCAAGCCTTGGTCCCTTTATTCAAGCAAGTGCTGTGGAAGAAGGAGTGGAATTTGCTGTGTAAATCCGTTAGATTAAGTCTTATGCATGTAGTTGAGATCATACTAGAGTGGGAGATTTTAAGCTATTTCAGAAGGGGTGCCACTCCCCTCCTTACTCCCAGACTCCTGGTATCTGGATTCCCGTAACTCCCCTGTATAGTCTGGTATCAAGAGAACAGACACAGAGGCATGAAAACAAGAAAGCATATGAGATAAGCTTGGGATTGTAATTCTGTTCCTGTGGGGAGTGCATTAATCTCTCATATTCAGAAGCAGAATCATCTCAACCTGCAGTGTAACTGGGAAATACCTGGGCAAGTTCATGTGCAGACATGAGATGCCTGTTGCACTTGAGATACTTTGTCAAATGCTGGTCTCTGGAGATTTGTCAAAGTTGTGTTTCTGGGGAGGCTCTAGTCATCTTCATATGTACGTCAATTTGACCAGCATACCTTGACCAATGTGGGTTTGTGCCAACTTTTCTGACTCTGCACCAGTATAAGGATGACTGTAATGTAGCTGATCTGGGAGATAAATACAGATTCAGATTTCTGTAGCTCTTCCACACAAAACAATTCTGCAGTATTTCCTTAAACTTCATTTCTGTGGCTGTTACGAATAAAGTTAAAGTCATGGTATAGTTAAAAGACAGTTTCTTTTAAAAGGCAGTTTTCTGTTTCCCTCATCCAGTTAAATGTTAACTATGTACAGTGTGTGCTATGTGATGAATTCAGATGGTTTATAGTCAGAGCTCTAACATGCAGATTTTCTTGTCTCAGACATATCTTTTAAGCACCTTGCACACTTCTCATTCAAGTAATAGCAGAACCAAGCTCTGCCATGAATTGAAGGGAAAACAATATTCATTTTAACTTGTTTTCAGTGACTTTTTACATTAGGAAGATTTGCTTATGGAAAAGATGCATTAGTGTGATCTTAACTTTTTGTAGGAATGGTATTGTTGCCTGAACTCCTTGGGTTCAGGTTCCTTTTTTCCCCCTTCTCTTATTCTTTGGAAACATATCAACTCAAGAGACAGTAATTGGAGATTGTTTCATCTGTGATTATCTTATTGGGTTTCAGTCCTGCCAATGTTGAGGTCAGTAGGACTATACAGATGAATTAAGCTATTCAGATGATAGCATTTGTAGTATTACAGTCTTCTGTCATGGAAAACAGTGTGTTTGAGTCTGGACCTATATGATGAGGTGTTGACTTTTTAATACAAATACAGAATAATTAAATGTAATCCCCATTAGAGCTTGACTTTTTTTTAAGCGTACCTCTCAAAAATGAGGTGAAACTGTTGCTGTATAAAGCTCTGAAGTAGTAGCGTCCACATTATTCCTCATCTAAGTGCAACTGTCTAACTGTATCCTATGGTATTTATGTCCAGCATAATTAACATACTATTGAACATATGAAATATTTCAGTCAGTTTAGGAACCTGTGACTGATGTTGTTTGCAGGCTATTAGAAAATAAAGGTTACCATTGTTTTGCTTATTTGTCTGTGTAGTGTGGACAAAGTCACACCTGAAAACTGTAGCTGCTCAGGTTTCATGGTTTAAACCCAGCCAGCAGCCAATCCCAATGCAGTTGTTCACTCACTCTCCAACCCCAAGGATTGGGGAGAGAATTGGAAGGGTTAAAGATGGAAAACTCATGGGTTGAGATGAAGACATGTTAAGAGAGAAGGCAAGAGCCCCATGCACAAAAGCAACGCAAAATAAGGAATTTATTTAATTCTTCCTGTGGGCAGTCAGATGTTCAGCCATCCCCAGGAGAACAGAGCCCCTCACATGTAATGGTCACTTAGGAAGACAAACACCATCACTCCAAATGTCCTCCCCTTCCTCCCCCCATTTTGTATACTCACCATGATGTCATGTGGTCTGGAATATCCCTTTGGTCCTTTTTGGTCACCTGTCCTGGCTGTGTCTCCTCCCAGCCTCCCATGCACTCCCAGCTTCCTTGCCAGTGTGGCAGTAGGAGAAGCAGAAAAGGCCTTGGCTCTGTGTAAGCCCTACTCAGTAGTAACAAAAATATCTCTGCATTATCAGTTCTGTGTTAAACGCAAATCCAAAACAGCCACATACCGGCCACTGTGGAGAACGTTAACTCTACCCTGGCCAAAACCAACACAACAAGGTAAGCCATGTGCTGCTCTGTGCTGCTAAACTTTCAACCCTAGTTGTGTCCTTTTCTCGTCCTGTGAACAGAAGGCACCTTAGTGCCTTCCCATCAAGTTTATATACACAGTGTAATATACCCGAGCTTTCTTTTCTCCAGGCTGTACAGTCCCAGCTGTCTGGGACTCAGCCCCTGCTCCTATAAAAGATGCTTCAGTCCTGGTGATGGTGTCTTTGTGACCTTGTGCTGGACTTGTTCAAGCAAATCCCTGTCTCTCTTGTACTGAAGAGTCCATAAGCAGGCACAGAGCTTCATATGTGGCCTCTAATGCTAAGCAGGGAGGAGGGATCTCCAGTGACCTCCCTTGACCTGCTGGCAACACTTTGTGATGCAAGCTGGTGTACTATTGCCACCTTTGGCATGGAGTTGTATTGTTGGCTCATGGTCGGCTCATTCTCCATGAGGTCCACCACGTCCTTCTCCAGAGGACTGTCTCCAGCTAATCAGCGCCCAATGTGTGCTAGTGCCACAGATTATTCCTTCTCAGTTGCAGGAGTTTGTATTTCTGCCTGTTGAACTTAAGATTCCTTTTGTCCCATTTTCCCACTTGAAAATAGCAGCACAACCACCTGGTTTGTCAATGACTCCTCACAGTTTTCTGTTGTCTGCAAAACTTGCTGATGAAACTCTATCCCATTATCAGTGTTGTTAATGAAGGATGTTGAAGGCTCTTGGTCCTAGTATCAGCCCTGGGCTATAATGCTATGACTTGCCTTCTAGTGGTCTTGGCTGCAGCTGATCACAAACCTCTGGGCCCAGATACTCAGCCAGTTTTTATAAGGTCTCACTTCCACTTATCTAAGCCTTGTTTTGTCAGTGTGTTTATGAGGATATTATATGGAAGACCGCTATGAAGTCCTTACTGAAGTCAAGATAAGGACCATCCACTGATCTTCCCATAACCATTAAGCTAGCTGGTTTACTGAAGAAAGTTGTCTCAGTGGATATGCATGATTCCCCCTTTATTCAAAATAACCCCTTTTTCTGCCATGTGTTTGGAAGTGGTTTCCAGGGTTAGTTGCTCCATCACCTTTCCAGAGACTGAGGTTAGGTTAACCAAGCCTGCAATTCCCTGGATTGTCCTTCATACCTTTCTTGGACGAATGAGTGATACTTGCTCCCTTCTTAAGAATCTCTCCCAGTCATTGAGACCTTTTAAAGATTATTGAGAGTGGTCTTGCAGGATATCAGCCAGCTCCCTGAGCTCTTGTGTGTTCAATCTCTCAGTTCCCAATGGACTCAGATATGTCCAGTTTGTTTTAATTCTCATTTGCTTAGTCCTCCTCCACTGAGGGTATGTTTTGATCCAGATTTTTCCTGTGGTCTCAGGGGCTTGAGGTTCCCAAAGGTCTGTTTTACTGATAAAGACTGATATGAAGAAAGTCGTGAGTACCTCAGTGTCATCTGTGTCCTTATCCATCAGGTCCCCTGCCCTGTTCAGCAAGTGGGCCCCACCCTGAGACCCTCCAGCTTGCTACCACCACCACCTCACTGTTCCTTCCACCTTTCTTAACCAGAAGGGACCCTTTCTCCCTGGAAGGGACTTCCTTCCCCCCACCCCAAGCAGTGACATGAGGGGGTATACAATAACTCCATGTCCTGGCCATGCCCCTACTATGTACTGCAAAAATTAATTCTGTTGTGGCTGGGACCAGGACACCCAATTTTCTACTGGTATTTTAAGTGCAAATGGTGCACTTGACTAGACATACCTGATTAGCACTGTGGACTGTGAAATGCAAAATATCTTGGAACAAACAGTCCGTTCTCGTCTTTAGGGCTAGAGAATGTGTTCTGAAGAACTGATCAAACAATTGAGTGTAGCAATTCTGTAATCTGTATTGCCTCTGCTATTTGACCTGCTGGATGTTTTTTTTCAGCAATCAACATAATTTTGTGAAATAATAACTACTGCTCAAACAAACAAAATCTCTTCCTTATAATCTTATTAAGAGAAAACCAGACCATTTTATGAACACTTTTTTTTTGGTACTAGGTTCATAAAAATGCATGTTGTTTTTAAATTTCCATTTACTTTGTTTTCTCTGCTGCAGAATCTCAAAGTTACACGGAAGCCATTAACCTCTCTATGGTGATGTCTGACAGCACCGTGGGCACTAACTCTTCTTTGCTGAGGGCCAACATGCAGACTGATCCCTCCTTTCAGCGCTGCTTTGCGTCTTCATGTACTGTTGCAAGTAGCAGTCCTATCCCAGGGACAGAAAGGTAGGAAAAGATTCTCCTGCATTATTGTTTAGTTCTCATAATGATAGTTCCCAGCCAATGTTATGTTTGCATCTTCATTGCAGACCATTTATGAAGCACTTTGAGGTAGGCTGTGACATTTAATGTTGATGTTGTCCTTCAGCTGGATTTTGATGCATACACACAGGTGTGACTTTTCTGTGAGCATTGAAGATAAATGGGAAGACAAAAATAAATAGAATTTTATAGCTCAGTGATGTTATTTGTGCTAACACAAGCTCATGTATTTTTATTTGTGCTTAACTGGCTTCTCTGATGTTTTACTTAAAGCTGTGTCAAGAAATTTCACATTGGAATAAGCTGTATATGAGAGAAAGGGAGCACTCTTCTCAGTGCAGATAATATGTTTTTAGTCAGTAAAATATCAGTAGATTTGCTTTGGTAGTGTATAGCTGATTCCCTTTCAACTGCTCAGCAGTCTTAGAAATTTTATTATTTTATAGTTGTATTGTGGTAAACATGTAAGGCTCTGGATAACAGCGTGAATAGTATAAAGGTACAAAGTAGTCCTTGTCTAGAGGAGCTTACAGCAAAAACTAAGAAATGACAAGAAACAGCAAACAAGCAAGGAGTCCCTAGTTACTGTTAGAATGTTCAGAAGACCATAACAATGCATTATCAGTTACTAGCTGTATGCTATATTTACTCAGTAGACAAGGTGGTACATTACAGCTGAAGAAGTTACCTTTTCTATCACTCTGCAAAAACATTCCTTTCTAGCTAATTATCCTATTCTCATTTTTGGCTATTTGGCTCCTTTTTCACAGTAAGTGTTTGGGAATACTTCTGGTTAAAGTGTCATAGTGTACTTCAAATATGTTGTTACCTATTTATCTCCTAATCTAGTTGCTTTCATTTTCAATCAGTTCTGAGACTGTGAAAGAATGTTTTGGTTTTGTGATTGTGAATGTGAACCGTAAGGTGGAGCAAAATACGTTGGTATTTGCTGCAGAGGAGGCAGTGTAGCAATTACAAATGGATATGTACTAAAGCTTACCAGGCAATTCAGTTGTTATCAACTTTACATTCCTACTTCAGACTTTATCTAGAAAATTTTGTTCCTTTCTAAATATTTTTTCTCTAATTTTTTTATTTCACATAGAAGATAGCTACAGCTCTAGAGTTTTTTTCTTGCTGCAATGTCTTCTTTAATTTGCTTACCTTCCATTTCTTTAATGGCCTTTCTAATTTGAGCTGTTTAAATCTACTGGCATTCATTTCCATAGGTCCCTTTTAATTAAAAATCCTTTATTTTTCGATCTATATCTATCTATCTATCTATCTATCTATCTATCTATCTATCTATCTATCTATATCTTATGTCAGCTTTTTCCCACTGCGTTTCCCAGTGAGTTTGTTCTCCCTGGGTTTGGTAATATTAGTAATATTTTCCAGCTACAGCCTAAGGGCATTTCATTTTTAGAAACAAGGAGACAACTTAAACTTCTTTCAGATGATTTCATAAGAAACTTAGTTTCTCTTGTTTGGAAGGACATTTTTTTATTTTTTACTTGGACAGGTAGAATTGCTACCCAGTAGAAAAATATAATGTTGAAATACTTAATTCTATAAATCAGAATTTTTCCATTATCAAATAAATTAACCACTGGATCTGCCTCCTTTTTTTTAAAAAAATATAAATTGTATTAAAATAGACCTGGTCTGGAAGTTATTCCTTGTGAACTGTGTTCTTACCATTATCATAGTTACTGATTTATTGTATGATGGTGTATAACCACCTCCTCAGCCCATTTTTTAAAATTTTTATTCTGGTGAGCATAAGACATTCTGCATGTAAGAATTGGTATGGCCGTGTGAGGTTTCTTCCATTAACCTCTACTTCTATGCAGCTTTGGCATAAGAAATTGTTGCTTGCTACTGCTATTTTTCAGGTAGCACTTTAGCTCATCAGGACCACTGTATGTGAAGCAATGCTGCAAACAACCTCACTAAACTGATCCATATTAAAACTAACCCTCTCAAACAGTGAGAAGTACTTTTAGCTGTCATTAATTTAATGGACTGGTTTACAGTGCAAACTCAGAAACTGTCCCATCAACAGGGCTGAGATAAGGGTGAGATAAGGCAGAACATAATGACCTATGCTGAAGAAGTTACTGGTCAGGGAAAGGCTGGAATCCCTTGGTCCAGCTGCATTACCTGGTCCAGCGTGTTTTCAAAGAGCACCCTGAGATTTTTGTCCTGGGTGTGATGTTTCATTGCTTTCAACGATCACTGAAGTATGGGTTGTACAGTAGCATCTTTAGGGAATGATTAGGCTGTTGTTTTATTTTTGTGTTCATTTTTTTTGGCTTTTTTTTTTTGACAGTTCTTCTGCAGCAGAATGTCCTTGGCTTGAAAGCAACTCTAATGCTTCCCTGTCGACCCAGTTTTCAATGGGAAATACCAGGCAGCCAGGAGGTTACCTCGTGCCCTCTGAATTTTCAAGTGCTGTGCAGGATGTCTCTCTCCTTTCTCATTTCCAAACTCCAGGACTGCAAGTTGTCACCCTGAGCAACCTGGAGAGTTCATCAGCAGAGCCACACCAAGAACATGATAGCAGCAGCAGTGGCCGTGCCTGCCTGAGCTACAGCATGGGTACCAGGGACAGGAGTTCCCCCCGAGAGGAGAGACAAGCTACTCGCATAGCCAATGCTGGCACGTCTAAAACCCCGAGCTCATCAGTGGCAAGTGCTGATGACAATGACTTTTTGACACAGAACTTTCTTACAGTGGCCCCTGGACACAACAACCAGAACAGTGCAGTTCCACATTACCATGAAGGGAACCTACATGCTCAACCACCTCTTCCAGAGAAGAAGAGGTCCTCTGAAGGGGAGCGTTCCTTTGCCTCTGTATCACCTTCTTCAAGTGGCTTCTCTAGTCCTCACAGTGGAAGCACAATCAGCATTCCCTTCCCAAATGTCCTCCCAGATTTCTCAAAAATGTTAAGCCCTTCCCCAGTGCCAGGTAGGTTCTGTATCAGAGAAATGCAAAATACATTAGATTTTATATGAGTTTATAAAAAGAATTTTGGGGGTTTTAAAAGTGGAAAGGGGAAAAAAAAGTAGTGGAATGAAAATGGCACAGAGGACTTAATTGTTTCCAGTTGAACTGTTGCCAGTTCACTGTCTTTGGATGCATTATTCAGAAAACAAGGCTTCAGATTACTTCCTGTGCTTCCTAGAAGTCAGCCATTAGACAGCCTACCTTTTCAGCTGTCAGACTACAATGGATCAGTGTTGAGTCCAATTTCTTTTAAAAAGGGCTTCTCTCTGCATCTTTGAGAGTTGTGCCAGGAAAAGTTAGAAATATATGTGTGTGTTTGTTGGGCTCTGTTGAAAAGTTTGTGTTTAATTCAGCTTTATAACTAAAAGTTTTTAATGCTTCATAGATTTTGCAAAATGAAACTTCAAACCTGCTTTCAGAATCTTAGTGTATGTTATTATATTTGCTGATTCTAAAACAGGTTAGTTTCTCTAAACTGTCCTAATAATGAGTTTTTTGAGTAATTGTGGTGATTGAAAGTTGGAAAGAAAAGTAGAAACGTTTCTGTATTTTAAAAAATTCTTGACTTTTTTCCCCTTTTATTTCACAGAAAACACAGCTGATAAACATGTGACCGTAAAATTTGTTCAGGACACATCCAAGTTCTGGTATAAGCCAGACATTTCAAGAGAACAAGGTATATCAGTTGATCCACATTCTGACTTATCCGTTTGTAAAAAAGCTAGTGTGAAGTATAGATTTTAGATTCATACCCAATCTCTAAAAGAAATACAAAACCTAGAACAGCCACAGACAGCCCCTCTTAGTTTCTTTTGTTGAAAGGCTGAATTTGAATGTGGAGGACAGTTAAACAGTCCTGGAAAATACTCAGTCAAACAAATTATTAGCCAAACTGAACTAACGATGAAGTAATATAGATCTACCTGTGGTAGCTGCTGCAAATGCTTTTTGTTGTGAAGCTTCAGATTTTCAAATGACAGATATGCATGAAACAATACCAAGAAACTGTCTGCTCTCTGAAACCTTTTGAGTGTAAGTGTGCTGTTCTGACATGATCTCAGAATAATTCATTAGCTAGGTCACCACAAAAGCATCCTCACCCACCAATCATTTTGTAGCCAGAATTTCAATGTCAAGTGACATACATTATTTCTTAAAGGTCACTGCCATGGAACAACATCTTTATGATGTATGATACAGATACAGTACTTTTATATGTAGATGCATTA
Source organism: Cinclus cinclus (assembly GCF_963662255.1). Taxonomy (NCBI): domain Eukaryota; kingdom Metazoa; phylum Chordata; class Aves; order Passeriformes; family Cinclidae; genus Cinclus; species Cinclus cinclus. Next base: position 57,005,362 of record NC_085046.1, read on the forward strand.
TTCAGTGATCTGAAGAAAGCTTTTATTACCTGTGTGAAAATGGATACTTCTGAGCACCTGGAGTACTGCATTGGGATACAGGAAAGCCATAGACACACCTGTTGGAGTGAGTACAGAGGAGGGCCACCAAGTTGATCAGAATGATGGAGCACCTTTCCTATCAGGAAAGGCTGGAAGAATTGAGACTGTTCAGTCTGGAGAAGGGAAAGCTTCGGAGTGACCTAATTGCTGCCTTCCAGTACATGAGGGGAGCCTACAAGAAACATGGGAGAGGGACTTTTTAGAAGAACTTGTAGTGACAGGACAAGGTGAAATGGTTTCAAACTGAAAGTAGGTTTAGATTAAATATTAGAAAAAAATTCTTTACTGTGAAGATGTTGAGGCACTGGACCAGACTGCCCAGAGCAGCTGAAGATGCCCAACATCCATGGAAGTGTTTAAGACCAGGTTGGGTGTGGCTCTGGCCTAATGTCCGTTCATGGCAGGAGCATTGAAGGTAGATGATCTTAAAGGTTCATTCCAATCCAGGCCATTCTTCCATGATTCTGTGAACTTAAACGCTGTCCCTGCAACTGTATGTACATAGGTGTGCTGGGTGCTTGTTACAATCCACTAATCATAGAGGAGCAAAGAGCTCTCTGTGGATTGCGGATAGAAACTTCAGGTTGGAATATTCTGTGAAATGAGACTAAAACCAAGCAAGGTTAAAGTTGATACCAAAAAACTGATGTATTTTATTTAACAATAAATGAGAAAGAAAGAAATAGAAAAAGAGGTTGTCAGGGGATAAGAAGAGTGACAGGAACAGATTATGTAGAAATACATCATCCCTTGGTGGGTCCCAAGATTAATAGAAGTTGGACCAGGTAGGAATATCCAGGTACCTCCCCTGAAGGGGGACAGGTTTGATATTGTACCTCGGAAGGCTCTGGATCAGTTGCATTAGTTTGTATGATGTGTAGTGCTGTGGTGCAAGGTGTCAAGAATGAGTCTGGGAACTGCTTTGGGGATCTTTGATAGATTATGACACTTCCTCAGCTGCCCCTTGTGTATGTCCTGTGGATGTGGCTTTCCCAGGCTGGGGGGTTTGAAAGCTGAGCCAGTTTGTGCAGTGGAGGGTGGATATTCACTGCCTCTGACCAGAGGTCATGTCATATACTCAAAACTCTCCTCCTCCCTGCTTGGCTGGGGAGAAGTCTGTTCAAAACTGGCTGCAGATAAGCCTGTGGGCTATGGCCTCCACCCCAAAGCCAAGCTAGGGATGATTTTCAGGACATCTGCTGAGTTTGGCCCTCCTGTGAATGCGTCCTTCTCCCCCAGCCTTATCCATTTCTTCTCAAATCTGAGATGATTGAAAAACAGTGTCACTTCTGTCTTGTCTCCAGTTCTCTCAGATTAACTCACAGTTCAGGGTTTCTGGCAGGAGTCCCATTCAGGATGGGGATGGGCTTTGGTGGTACAGCTTTGTTGCTGCAGCTTCATTTCACACTTTTGCCATAATGGGCAAAAGGCTTTTGTAACAGTGTTTCAGCCATGAAACTGTAACATTTCAGTCTCTGACAGCACTTTCCAGAAGCAATTGGTCTGATTGTGCTTGTGTTTATACAGTAATAGTCAACTGTAGTGAATTGTGATTAATGAGATAAGGCAGGATTTTAAACTGGGATTTTTAAAAATGTGGTTGTCAAAGAGGAAGAATTACTAACTAGTTCTGCATTGAGAAGGATGTTCATACTGAACCAAAATAGTGTGAACTTCAGCTATTGGCAAATGATGAATTACTGTATGTCTAGTTATTAGGTTCTCAGATGGTGAGGATGTTGTTGTGTAGTGGTAAATATGATGCCAGGGAAATAAAGATTATAGAAAACAACATTCATTCATTTTTGGATGGTACCTTGCTGGCCCTTTTGCTCCAGTCCCCTTCACCTTATCTACTTACCACCCATAATGAGAACTGAGTCTTTAAATGTGCAGAAGAATACCTGACCTGATGTGTGTCCAGAAAGGGAAGTAGATCTAAAGTAATTTTAAACCTAACTAATTTAAACAATGAAACAATAGTCTTCTCAACCTTTCAATAAGCCTCTTTTTATCCTTGATGTAAAATTTCT